>NC_039276.1:11919490-12261157 GCF_003368295.1 Carassius auratus | reverse complement strand
CAGCCAGGCCATCAATCAGTTCACAAGTCAGACAAATTGACAAAACAAAATTCATAAACGAGGCCCTTTACTGACGGCAGACCTCATAACGTTTATCCGAAATCCATTTTACCTGACTGTTATGTGAACATTAGGGATCATTGAGCATCACCTTAGCCATGCGTGAAGATTCATGCCATGTGTTTCATCTGCAGTAGACGTCAAAATCAATAGCCAATGTCAGCGGCACCATAGCGTCTCGCTTCCTGACTCGCCTCTGCCTCAGATTCTGACTTAAGTCTTTTATGTTATGACAGGATGGGCTATAGATGTCAGTTTGTAGCATTAAGGAACAAAAACTACAAAAACACACTTGCACTTCTGTTACAGAAGTGAAATTCCAACATCGGTGTCAAGAATCTGAAATAATGGACAGTGTAATCCGTTTAAAAAGCTGGACACCAATGACATGCTAGGAGATGTATCCACTTTCAATGAAAGCATAGCTCAGATGTTATTTAATCACAATCCTGGGGTCTGAACTGAGTTGGGAGGAGCAGGCAAGAATTTTGACGACAATCATGAAAAACAGACTGTTAAAGTTCATTGCATTTAAAGGAATGAAATGGCTCTGTTTAGAATTTTAAATTCAGCATGTCCTTGTAAGGTGTGTTACCTACAGTACAAAGCCCTGATCAGGGCAGTGTGTGTTTGTGAGGTCTGAAGCCCCTCTGAAATGCAACGGTCTCTAAATCCACCCTGGATTAGTGAAGGTTGGGTTAGATCTGATTGGTAACATTGCTCAAATCCTTCCGCATGCTCAAAAGCTCCACAAAATGGGAGAGCTTTAGTGTCCCTGAGAAAAGAACAAACAACCCCCTGACCCCCTCCTTTCTAAACCATGCCAGCCAAACACAAATTTCATAATATTTCAGCAGGGTTGTATGAAATTTTGGAATTTAATTGAAATGAGAATGCCTTTTAAATACCAATTCAGTTCTTGAATTTGAATTGAGGTAGCAAACAGGATGCTAAAATTAAAATTCAAACTTGAATGTAAATACATTTGCTGCAGGTGAAAACATTTTAATTATGTTTAATTTGATATTTCTATATATTTGACTTGTATGAATCTGGATGAAGAAATTCTGTGCATTCTAATATGTCAATATTGTGGTTCAACCAGTAGCATGAATGATGGCAGATGGGGCAGTATTTGGGAAACCTGTCTGAAAACAATACTACTGGAATTATTTTTGCTCCCTCTAGTGGAGAACTGACATGCATCAGCTTTCTGAGGCTTTTTGATTAACATGTTTTTAATTTCAGCCACTAATCTGATGGGCAAGGCCATCTCTTTTTTTTTTTTTTTTTTTTTTTTTTTTTTTGAAGGAACAGCAAACACAAAGCATTTCTGCAGTAATAATCTCTTGGGCTTTATTCAAATAAGAACTTCATCATGATACACTACAGGCGATCTCTGCAAAGGGCTTTCACTAATTGATTAAATATTCATAAATAAATACTGCTTTAGAAAAAGCCATCACGGCAGCTCATGTTTACATTTTTCTATTTTTCATTGGAGGAAATGAAAGAGTGAGAACTGTGTGGAATAACACAGTGGAATAACAAAGAAAAGTGTGTTGTTATTTTTCCCTGCTAATTGATACAATGTCTCCAAGCAGGTCAGCAAGCTGGGTTTCACCCTCGGGCCTTCTTTCAAAGTCAGGCTCATCTTCTACTACGGCCAGTCAATATTTGATTTCAGCTGGGGCCTGGTCTTGGGCACTGACCTACAAAAGAGATACATTTCTTCATCTGTCTCCTTAAGGTCCATTTTTTATTTCCATACTGCAGAGTCAATTTTTTGCTCCCTGTCATGAGGAAATACATAATTCCATGGATGGAGGGTGCAGTTGTGGGCCAAAAGAGGGGGAGAAACCATACCGGCGAACCTAGCTGGACAACTCATAGCTGGAGTTGAGATGGAGAGTGTGTGTATGTGTGTGTTTGAGGGTGGGAGGACAAGGCTGGTCGAATGAGTTGATATTCTGCAGCTGGAATGAATGCTAATTTAATCAATGTGCTGTAAATTCGACTAGCTGCTGACTCATTTGTGACTGCTGCCCCATGGGGCCATTGCAGTTTGCTCCCCAGGTGCATTTTAAAATGCCCTCTCTCTCTCTCTCTCTCTCTCTCTCTCTCTCTCTCTCTTTCTTTTTACACACACTCGCAAAGATACACAGATGAATTTGCACATACATACAGTATTGGAGAGCTATAGGCATGTTGAGGTCATGCATCTGCAAAACCGCTATTTGTATGTAATGTGTGTGTGTGTGTGTGTACGTATGTGTGTGTTCTTGTGTAAAGTGCTGAATTGGTGACTTGGGAAGCACTGAGGTGAGGGGTTAGATACTTACCTCTGTTTCCTTGGACCCATATGTCAGCCACTATAGATGTCCTAACCATCAATTTCAGTGACTTTTCAAACACGTAAACACATGCACACACACACACACGCTTAAGGGAGAGTTGTTACAGGACCCAGTTGCTTATCTGAATGATGTAAATGTTATCATGGGTAACGTGACAGCATTGGTTGTTGGAGAATGATGCAAATCAGAGAAAAAAAACTGAGGGAAGAGGTGAAAATTATCGTAGGACAGTGAAATTACAAATGTAATCTCTTTAAAATCTAAATTTTTGAGCAAATGCAAATGGGGACTAGTATTCTCTCAGATTTCTCTTTTAGAATTTTGTCAGAGATGTCAAGAACATCCACTTCCACACTATTAAATTGCAGTAAAACAGTAGATTAGCCATTCCAGAATATCTATACTGTTATCATCATGTATCATGACTAAATTATGTGATATTTGCCAGAAACATAGTAAGATTGTAAGAGAATCTTACCAAGTGTTCCAGTAATCTTTCTTTCTTTTTTTCTGTAAATAGTAATATGCTGTTAAATTTAGAGAAAATGCTGTATGTGTGAAGATGCTGTCACACACTGGGATCAGATAGCAAAATCTGAAATCAGCACAAATAGTCTGATCCACATTTGATTCGGTCTCAGTTGATTTCGACGTCCTTTGTATCTCCTGAAGTTCCGAAAATTTTCCTCTAGGTTGATCAAAAGGAAGAACAAGAGGCAACGAGTTTAAGATATAGTCTGAGGAAGAAAGAGAGTGAGATCAAGAGAGAAAGGACACAGAGGAATGGAGAGTGGGGACTGCTGAGGGATAATCCTGAGGGACAGGTTTTATGGCTATGTGGAAATTTATTTAGAATAAGTCCGCAGTACCCAGTGCGTGCAGACTTGGGGGGAGAACGAGGGACTTTAATTAATGAGAGCACGCTTGTCGCAGGCTTTGGAAAGGCTGCTAAATCACTGATGCAAATGGAATGAGCCTGAGAATACAGTTTTTTCTCCTCTCTCTCTTCTTTTGTCTGTACCTCATTCTTTATCTCCTACTTTTACTCTCATCATTCTGTCTCTGCCTCTTTCTGCCCTCCACACACACACACACACACACACACAAACAAAACTTCCATTTACATACTTCAGTCAAACTGTTAATAGCCACAAATTTGACTGTTGTCAGAGATGGTCCATTAATGGGCCATTTGGTCAAATATTTGATTAATTTAGAGAGGAAGAGACCATTTTCAACTTTATATAAAATGACCAAACACAGTTTACTTTTCTAAAATATATTTATATTTAACCTAAAGAGCAATACAGCATGCACTCTCAGAAAAAGGAATACAACTGCTTGTCAGTGGACTGGTACTTTTAATCAAATTTGCACCGTCATAGTAGTACCTAAAGGATATATATTACTATTCTAAGGTCAGATAAAGTAGAGTTGTCCCTTTTAAAGCAACACTCCGACTTTTTGGGACTTTAGCTTATTCACAGTATCCCCCAGAGTTAGATAAGTCCATACATACCTTTTTCATTTCTGTGCGTTCTGTAAGTGTTATTTGACGCACCCACCGTTAGCCTAGCTTAGCACAAAGACTGGATGTAAATGGATAATGGTAGCATAGTAATCCCAATAAGTGACAAAATAATGCAAACATTTTCCTATTTACATGTTGTGATCTGTATAGTCACAGCGTGTACAAAAAACAAGGCAATATGAGACAGAGACCATTTTTAATCGTATAAATACTGGGAACAGTAACAACTAACGTAGCACAGCTAACGTTACTTGGGCGGAGTGATTAGCACAGCACACGAGACGCCCTGTTGATGGTTCCTTAAACAAACAAACGTGACTAACTAGCTAGACGGTACTCGTGATCATGGATGACTTTGAGGAATTGTCAGACTCAGAGGAATTTTACTGTGAATTTTACAGCCAGAATACACAGACGAGGAGTTACAAACTTTGGAAGCTGTAAGACAAGATGCCCAACAGATTGATATTGGGAACTCATGCAAAGAACAATATTCGATAAGTAAAAATGTCAATTATTCTAAAAAAAAGTAGTGAGAGAAAAAAATGAGGAGAGAGGGGAAAACATGAGTTAGTCACTTAAATCCACAGTTTATTTTACTAAATCTGATGATGGAGTGGGAGCTGTGGAACTGCAAATGGACTGGACACATGGAGCAGATTAAAACACAGTCATCATCCCCACACATTTTAAGTTGGTTTGATTATTAACTTGATAGATGTATATTGCTTTTTGTGTTTGAACAAACTAGAATATACTTGCCTAGTAGCCTATATTCATTATGGGTTGAGAAATTCATTTTGGAATGCGTCATGATGTTAGCTTTTCATTTAAACGCATAGTATGCATTTTGGTTTAAAAACTAATTTAACTGTTCAGGGACATTAAGCAGTGGGGCAGATTTCATTTTGGCAAATGCGCACGTTTAAGGCGGTTTCTGAGGGCACTAATAAAGGAGTTATTTTTTACGCTTTGAGTTTAAACATTCGAATACACATATCTGTCAAAATGCCTGACTCCTCGTCAACACAGTCATCTGTGTCTTAAATGAACGTTAATAGATAAAGATCAAGCATGTGCACTAGTTGGCTATTATAAGATCCTGGCATTAAAGGATGAGATTTTAAAGGGATATAGTTCACCCTAAAATTAAAATACTGTCATCAGTTTCTCAGTTCCAAGTTGTTCTCGCCCTGTATCAATTTCTTTGTTCTCCTCAACATAAAAGAAGATATTTTGAAGAAAGTTTTTGGTCCCTGTTGACTCAAATTGTGTTTTTTTTTTTTCATACTATAGACAAAAATCTTTGTGTCTATAATGTAAATTAAACATTAGAAAGAAAACCACTCACTGTCCTTGACCGATGTATACAGTGACGACTATTCAGTCTATTTGCAATCTATTTATTATACACAAAATAATTTTTCTTATTCAGTGCTTTAAATATTTGTAGGTCAATTTCTTTGTTCTATTGAAATCCATGACTGTTTACTTGTCTTCAGTAAGTTTGTTTTTATGTAGAGATATTGGAATTGGTAAAAAGTAATTATGAAATTGCAACGCATCAAACATTTGGATTGGATAAAAATACTATTTTAAACTATATACCGTATATCATTATTGTGATGAGAGGCCCTGCAGTAAATCATAGCCCTGGGGCACAGTGAGGTCTTAATGGGGCCCTGTGTGTGGCATCCAAAACCAAAAACTAATGGTGTGACAGATGTCTCAGATCCAGTGCTGATGTCTTGCATAAGAAAGCTAGATCATTCTGTAAGTTGCATAATGGGGTATAATGTTGTCATAATATCTATAACCGTTGAAACCTCTTACCCCTCTTTGACCCCAGGTTCTGTAATGTCTTTGAAGATACAGAGATGACATCTCAAGCGATGCTGTCAAAAATGAAGTTTTTAGCCATCGGCCATGAGCTACATATAACTCACAAACATGCAGACTTAAGTCAGCGCGGCCAAAATGGCCCCATCTGTATCAGTGAAGTTGCCTGTCTTTTCACATTAAGTTGACCATATGACTGTGATAAAGTGTGACACAAAGTGTATCATCATGAAGGGAGGTGGATGGTGTCCATAGCAATTTTTGTTGCCTATAGTTCTAAGGCGAGGGTGGGGGGGGGGTCTTAAATGCAAGAATGAGGTCATGTCTGCCGTTGGCTCATCTGCCCCATTACCTCTCCCTCTAACCCTGTCTCACCCAGTTATCCTTTCCGACTAAACCACTTTTAATCCAGACCCCCTGACAGCATAAACTGCATCACTGACAAACAATCTTCAAATGGGATCTTTTAAAGTCCATCAGTGCCATATGATAGCATGTTAAAATGGTCCACATTTTGACAGACGATTCCAAAAGCCTCAAACCTAATAATCAATGACTTTCATACACCGTGAAACATCAATCAAACCTTCTGTCCTCCTCAGAATTATAGTCTGAATTGTGAAGGAAGAGGGTGAATTTAGGTCTCTCAGCAGAACACTTTTGAAAATTCATTTTGCAGAATTAAATACACCAACACATTGTGCTGAAATGTCTTCACTCCCAAGGTTGTAACCATGGGAATCGAAGATCAGACAAGAAAAAGAAGCGGACTGAAAGGACCTGCTCACGTTTACCTTGGCCTGTCTGTCAATCAAAGAGACAGATGGAAATATGCGTCCCTCTGTTAGCATATGTTCACTTTTCAAGAACACTAAAGTCACCTTGTATCTCTTCACATTTTTCTCCATTTTAGTGGCCTTGAGGAACATTTTATTCCTCAGAAATTGTTCTTTCATAGCTCAGGTTTAAGCTATAAGTATGCACTTCATCTTCATCTGAAACCATTAAAAATCTACTTTATCTTAGCATAGTTGTTTTAAAAGTCTTTAAAAAACATAAAATATACTAAATAAATAATTGTTCAAATATACTATTAAGGCATTTAGTTCTCCCAAAATGTAAAAACCCATCCATATAATGAAAATCAGTTAAATCTGGTGGTGTTTTGGAAATTTCAATGTACTTTACCCATTTACTTTCACTGTATGAATAAAAACAGTTAAAACATTATTTAAAATATCCTGTGTTTTCTTCCACATAAGAAAGAAAGTCATTCAGGCTTTGAATGACATGAGGGTGAACAATGATTACAGGTTCTCTGTAGAATTATACAGTTAAAGTATATTCCCATCTCACAAGATTTGGTTTTGCAAGAATTGGATGAGCAATCTTTGTATGAGATATAGATCCGTCTTTATTGTAGTCTTTTGTATTTTAGAAAGTTTAAACACATTTTGAGAGACCCGTTTGAAATGACTGGTCATTTTCTTTCCTTCTGCATTTCATTTAATCATATGAGGGAAGTCGTAACTCAAAGGTGGCAGGTTTGAGTCTCGAGCCAGCAGGGATTGTAGGTAGGGGGAGTGAATGTACAGCGCTCTCTCCCACCTTCAATACCCTGACTTAGGTGGCCTTGAGCAAGGCACTGAACCCCCACTGCTCCCCGGGTGCTGCAGCAAAAAAAAAATATATATATATTGTCTGCTCCAAGTGTGTTCACTGCTGTGTGTGTGTGTGTGTGTGTGTGTGTGCACTTTGGATTGGACAAATGCAGAGTACTAATTCCAAGTATCGGTCACCATACTTGGCCCCATGGCAAGGCGATTCAACTTACTGCTGTCTAGAAATGATTGCAATGTTAGAAAGATCTAATTTGTCATGTTTTTTTTTTTTTTTTCTATGGGGAAGGCTTCTTTTACTCACACATACCTAAATCTTTTTTCCAAGTTTTCATCTGCCGTTTTGAGCGATTACTCATGCTTGAATGTGTGTCTCTATTTGATATCACTTGTTTGCCTCTTTTCATCTATCTGCTCTGAAAATAGCAGCAAATAGATGAGACATGGGAATTTGATACGGTGAGAATTATGTCAGATATGTGCCAGACGAAAAACAGCCTCCGATTCCACAGGCTGCATCAGCTGCTGTAAAATGCAATCCAAGCACGTAAGGATTTGCTCATAGAGTGTCTGTCGAATGGGATCATCTTCCATCGAATAGACAGATGGAATACAGCTTTGAGCCATTTCACTTTTGTAAATCAGTGTTTATTTTGGAGATTTTAAAAAATGTGGCTTGCATGTCATATAGAATATACTGGGTTGATCAGTTCCAAACAGACCTGTTGTTCTATTCTATTCTATTCTATTCTATTCCATCTGAAATCTCTTTTCATGCCCTCCATGCGTTTGCACTATCGATTAGCCAGTTCAAATGTTTACCTGGCTCATCCTGTCAACTGTGACATGTGATCCAATAATGTGCCAATTAATCCCCTGTTTTCTCTCTGTCTACCCCCAAACTCACGGTCACTCATCTCCTTCACGCTGCCCGTTTTAATTGCTGTAAACACACTCAAATGCACTGCAACCTGTAAACCGTGACCTTGGGTTTCCGTAAACAGATCAGTCGGTGTGAGGCGATCAGTGGCGTGATGCCATCCCAATGGTGGCACGATGAAGGCCATATTACATTAGCATTGATTAATTGACTGGATATGGCCACAGAGGTGTGAGCATGCATTGATAATGCTGAGAAAGGGATGGGGGGAATGTATGTCAGTGTGACACAGGCAGTAAGAGGATTATGGGATGGCAGCCGTAGCATGGAGTGGAGAGGAAGATTGAAACTGTGCTGTGCATGAGTCAGTGAGAGTTGTACAACATCTCTCCCCATGCAGCGGTCTGTTTACATGGCACTGAGGGAGTGTGTATGTGTGTGTGTGTATGTGTGTGCAGAAGGAGAGAGATGGTAAAATGGTTTTGGTTTCTCAAGAACTGCAACAGTGACTTTAAATTAAAGACACAGGCCATTTACACACCCAGTGTCGTTCTAAACTTGCATGACTTACTTTCTTTTGTGAAAAAAAAAAAATACTAGAAAAATATCTTAGTTTAAAAAAAAAAAAATGATAATGTTTTCTTGGACCCCACTGACTGATATGGACGGAAACATTTCAAAATTTGGTAACACTTTCTATGAATACATTATAAGGGTATTCATAAGGCATTATAATGAATGCATAATGTATTATAAAAAAAACAAAAAAAAACAATTATAATATGTTGTATCATCTCAATAATATTCATAAGAACAGTTCTAATATATTATAGTAGTAGTCGTAGTAGTAATAAATTCTCTCAAACAGACATAAGATCAGATATCAGATCAGATGAATGTGTTATATGACACATTTGCTTTGAGCAATTTTTATTATAATATTAGTTTGATTATTTTGATGGCACCCTTAAGACAGCTGTTGTTAAGTACGTCAACTAGCGGTCATTAGAGTATTAGTATGTCTGCTACTGTAATACGTTAACACTTTATTTTGATGGTCAACCAACAGATAAACTGACATGTGTCTTTGTAAGTACGTCAACTTATTCTACCATACTAGATTCTACCAATCTACCAACCATACAAAACATTGTATTTAATTTCATTTGGGGTATTAAGCTCACATCAATTAATGAACATTAGCTCCACAGAAAAAAAACTAAAAAACTAAAATAACACTCAACATCTAGCCACTCACAAGCTGTAGTAAGATGCTGTGCAGATCTTAAATAAACAATGTCAAGATACAATACAGTCCATTATACTGTAAACGAAGTAGATTTAATTTGGTGTTCATACAAGTATTATGATGTATTATAATTGTTGTGAGTTGATATAACATATTATACCATTTTTTTTCTAATGCATTATGCATTCATTATAATGCCTTAAGAATACCCTTATAATGTATTATAAATACGGCTTCATAGAAAGTGTTACCGAATATTCCTTATAATAATATAATATATATATATGAAGAGTTCAGATGCAAAAGCCTCTAAATGCCATCTGAAATTTTCATCTAAAATTAGGATTTTTATCACATTTCTATATTTATGTTCAGTTATTTCACTTTAATAGCCTGGAAAAGGATCTGCACATTGCCATTAGAGTAAAATTTCTCAACCTAAGCATAGGAGCTGGTTAAAAATCGTAATTTTAGATGAAAATTTCAGATGGCACTTAGAGGCTTTTGCATCTGAACTCTTCATATATATCTGCAGAAGAAAGAAACTTGGCCCAACCGAAAGACAATCTGAAGCAGCTAAAACCAGCTTAATCCAGCTCAGATGGGCAAACCAGATTGGTTTAAGTGGCTTTTTGCAGCAGGGATAAGAACAATTTAACAAAATGTGAGTTTATAGTTGGTGCGGCTCTGCTGCACTAATCAGTATCATGCAGATTCTTGTGGATTTGCTCTCTTTCATTACTTATCTATCTGCTGCTTCTTTAAAGATTAAATTCCAGCAACCCCTGGGAGTTTGGACCCTGACACAGGCTCATTGAGATGCTGGTTGAGGGGGTTTGGCAGAACAGCAAGGTCAGCAGATCTGTCGTGCCGCAGTGGCTTGGAGGACTCAGTCCGTTCCCACCGCTGGCCAGTAATCCGCCCCAGCATCCACCACAGTCCAACCCGACCAAACCAAACTATTCTAACACATCCAGCAAGTGAGAAATGCAGTGCATTCAGTTTTAATACATGAAGTTCCTCTTTTCATGAAAGAAAGCAAAACAATATATATGTTTCATTGATTTCCTCCCTTGGTCTTTTGAATAACATTCCTATCAATTGTGTATTTTACTAGGTAATGTTTGTTAAGCTTTAATGATAATTTAATTAGATCAAAAAACTGTGAATAACTTTACTTTTGACTAAATTGCCATTTGTGATTTCCTTAGCTGTTCTGAAGGAGCTGTTCTTTTGCCATCATTAATTGATATTCTTGCAAAGTTCTAAATTTCAAACCAGACTTTAGAGATTGCACAGAACAGATTGAAGCAGCAAGGTCAGTTGAGGTAAATGTGATGACTTTAGAGTGCATAACCCCCTACCCCAAAACAAATGCATCAAGGAGGTTGTACTGGAATCCATAGTTTTCTGCATTTGCATTTTCTTTATTAACATTGGGATTACATTTTAAAAGACAATTTAAATGTTTAATTGATGCTTATACATATACAACAAAAGGTACAGTTCACCCAAAAATGAAAATTATATCATAATTTACCTCATCCTAAGTCTTCTGCTCAACACACACACACACACACACACAAAGATAATTTGGAGAAATATGGCAACTAAACAGTTTCTCCAATACTATGGAACTCAGTGGGGACCGCAGCAACTATTTGGTTCCCCACATTCTTCCGATATCTTTTTTTATGTTAAACAGACGGAGACGAAATGCCATAAAAAAGGCACACATTGACATTGCTGAAGATCACGTGAAAGACATATGAAGAATAAAAAGCAATTAAATTATGTTATTGAGAAATTTGACCCCCTTTTCGCATTATGGGGTTAACTTTATTAAATTAATTTAATGGAATTAAACATACTTAATCTAATTAGTTAATGCATTATCTGTGGCAGCCCTATTTTAAAGTTAAATCAATAAAATACACAGATGTATAAAGACAAGCAGCTGAAATGAAAACAGAAAATACAGCATATAAGCTTCCCACATACTATTCTCTATTGGCTTTTTTTCCCATATATTACTTTTCTACTTAATTCCGCCTCCTTAAATAAACAGAATCTATTCCCGTATGTGGGCACAAGGTTGTCTGCCGTGCATGGCATGGTGGTCTCTGCAGAAAAGCTCATTCTGTTGAATAGTTGGTTTGGGATTTGTGTTTGTTTATTTATTTTTTTAAAGGAAAGAAGGCACAGAAGCATTTCTCTGCCCCTTTGTCTTGTCTGGAAGGTTTGCAGATTTATAGATGGAAGGAAGCAACAAAAATAAATAGTTGACTTCTCATGTTAAACGTTTCAGCACATACCTGTGAACCTCCTTACACAACGACATCCACTTGTCTTCTGGGATTGAGTTCATATGGGATTGAGTTCATATGTGGCATCTTTACACTGAGGTAAGACCTGAATGAGACGGATGTTAAAATGGGCGAATGCTGAGTCACGCTGACAGACTCTGGCAGCCATGATCTCCTCATTGATTATCTGTACAGCATGCTGTGGCAGGAGGCCAGCAAGACCAGCAATCAGAAGGACACAGGAAGGAAGAGAGAGCATTTTATCTCATTTACTGAAAGCGGGCTGGCTTTCTTTGAAGAGACCAATATCAATCGGTTTTACCTACCACTCATATCTCATAAAATGCAAATGCCGTTCCTCTGAGCCGTGAACCTTAATTATAGCAGAATTATGCAAATCAAATATTGTTTTATGTATTACGCCATGAAATTGGGTTTAATTATGTCATCAGTGCTGAAGCTCACTATGCATTGTCCTCATATGCATATAAATGCTTGGGGATATTGGTTTGACAGCTGTCCGCTCCCTTTGCAAGCTTGCAGAAGTCTCTGTTGTTTGAAGAGGTATCTGATCTTACTCTGCTCCTCAGAATATGGGATAATCTCACATCGTCTGCAAGGTCCCAGTCTGCATCTTTAGTAGATATGTTGCATTTTATAAACAGGCGAGCTACAGCTTCACACTTCGTTTCAAAACACATGATGGGGTGGGGGGGGGGGGGGGGGTGGGGGGTCAATTAAACACAAACGCATACATGCTGTATGCTGGATTGTTTTTTTTTCTCTGGACGATCCTTGTTTGTGCTCTCCTCTACCCCAGGCAAGCAGATGTGATTGGATACCCTTAATCATGCTGCCTCTAAATTGGTTTTGGAGACAGAGAGATGACTTCTAAGTATGCAGTAGCCCCACTGGGTTGCAAAGATATGCAGCATTGGCATACCCATCAATTTTTTAACAATGGTTATTTTTATGGGATTTTCTGCTTTAAATTATACAGGAGCACCAGAAAGTGAAATGAACAGGAAATTATTCAAACATCAGAGCTTTGCTGCACACCTGGATACAAAAAATAATATACTTTTTTTTTTTTCTCAGTAAATGTGTGGATTGCATGATGTTATATCTGGCATTCATGCAAATGTGATGATAACCTTGGAAAATTTCAGTCATCAACACTGTACATGCTAAATGCTAAACACAGTACACACTAAATGTATGAACTGGCGATGAGAATGTACATAAAGCACTTTTGAATATTTAAAAAAGATACTATGCTAATATTATGACATGCATGTAAATGTGTAGCTAACATGTAGCCAAATTCATTATCTGAAAATGTACATAAAAACTAAAAACTATTTTGCATTCATCTCCCATTTGACTAAACAAGTTGAAACAGCGCTATTAAAACCTTACTGTTCCACAGTGCAACAGGTTGCTGGCACTATTAGCTCATAGAATGATTTGGGACACAGTGCAAATAAGAATACAGCACTAGTGTCAGCCTCCCACGGTGATGCTCATTGATTTAAACTGTTGGAATTGACCTTTTGCTATCCCTCCTTGGTTGCTGTAACTTGCCCAGACAAGCCTTACAGAGTGTTCTGTAACTGAACAGATACTATTCTTACATGGAGTGGAATAAAGTGTGACATGATATACATTTAATCTTCATTTCTTTTAAGAAATTGATCAATTACGCTGCAATGTGAATAAAAACTTAGAAGAATGAAACATGCTTAAATTAAAAGAAAGAAGCCTGATTGAAAGTGACTACAGGTGATAACATTAAGACTGAACAGAAGTATTATTAATATTTCTTGCAATGCATTCACTGTGCACCCTTTATATCTCTTGCTGTGTCCTCTATTATGACATGAACCATAATTTCAATAAATAATATAAAGGGAAAGTTTGAATAGCTTTTGACCATACAATCAAACTAAAGGGGGTCCAAAACAACACTGAATTCATTCTACATTTACTTTAATTTCAGGGATAAAAAGACGAGACATTTCTCAAAATATCTTTGCATTCCATAGAAGAAAGTCATAGAGGTTTGGAAAGTGGGCGAGTTAACAATGACAACATTTAACATTTTCATCCATTCCCTTAAGTTACTAAAAAAAATTTCCTTGAAGCAAATATAGGTGTCTGTGCTGCTATTATACATGATCTGTTGAGAATTAAAGGTGAAACATAGTTTAATTCACTGCATAGACTGCTAAAGATTAAAAAATTCCACATGCATCCTCCCTGGGATTCTTGTATCACTATTTCAGGAGCCTATCAAGAGCATATTTATTTTAATAATTTCTGAAAATCCAGTATAAAACCATTTCATGGACTTAAATTATATAAGCAGTGTCATATTTTCACAACTAACGATTTTCTCTGTTATGGAGAGTTGTTTTTTATTAGCGCTTTTCTGGGTGGGTAAAAGCTTCAAGGGGGAGCCATTTTAGGTTGGTAACATGATTTTGCGTGACCCCTGGGGCCATGAGGAAATGGTTTCCGTTTGGGAGCAAGCACGTGGCAAACTACTCATGGGCAGCCTCAGGCCCTAAGTCTTTATGTAGCATTCATCAAACCCGTGAGCCTGGTGACACCATGCATCATAACAAATAAAGCAACCACAATACACCACAATAGATATATGAGGGAAGCGAGAAACTGAGTGTAGAAAAGAGTGATAAAAAAAGGAACTCATAGAGAAATAGAGATTTAGAGATGAGTGATGGCAGTGATGAAGAGAAAGTGCGAGGATAGGCATTGTGTTTTCAAGCATTCATTTCTATAAACAGTTTAATTTTGCAAAAATCAGACAAAGCAAGAGAGAGATTGTGAGAGAAACTGAGTGAGAACAATGGATTGGAGGCCTGTAGTCATATGTTTTCTCACACAGTTCCTTCCTCTCAACGCTGTATGTAAAGCGCAGCGTGTGTGATTCAACTTACTAAACTCTGCCCTTCAGCTCTTCTGAATATTGATGATTTTCAAGTTTTTTCCACCATCAGTGAAGCTGATTCATTGCTTCCAGCATCTTAACCAAACAGAAATCATCTTTGATCTGCATATTTTGAACAACATGTCCCAACATGGCTTATACTCGCTGTTGGAAAACTGAAAGCGATCTTGTTTTGCAAATGCAGGTTTTTTTTTTCTTTTCCTTTTTTGAAACAGTTCACCCAAACAACATAAAATTCTGTTTCACTGTTTTGTGTATTCCGTTGAGTGCAAGAGGAGTCACACATCCATGAAAAAATGAAAAAAAAAAAAGTGTGTAGCATTGATTATAATGCAATGCAGTCAGTTTAGCTGATTGTAATGGGAGCATCATTGATTGTAATCAAGGAGGTTTATAATACCTGGATAAAGATATCTGTTAGCATTTCAATTCATCTTAAAGGCAGTTGTTCCCCATGTGCAAGATCTCCTGGAAATGTCATTTGAAATATATTTTATTATTATTATTTCAACTTTTATATACTTATATGGGCTCATTGAGACAAGAGTCTGTTTAGCGTTGTGTGTTTGGACCTGATAGGCCACACTACACTCCAGTCAGTGAGACAGAGCAGTATTACGCAGCTGTAAAGGGAATTGGTGCTGTGGGGACTATGCTGGGGTCAGCGTGAAACAGATTTTAAGTGATGTGGTGTGGGAATTGCTGATCCGCACGGGCCACATTAGCATCTGGACCTTGTGTTTCAGTGCTATGCTCAAGGTCAAGACACAGGACTGAGCTGAGAGCTTTCAGAAAACCATCCCCCTTGCTCTCATTTCCCTCTCTTTTCTTGTTATTCTCTCAGCATTTCCCTCATTCTCAGTCCTCTCTGCAACTGCATACGGTCCCTCATTTGTTTCCCATTCAAAATACTCTCCTTCTGTCCTCTTATGTTCTCACGTTCCTCTCTTTTACCTTGGCTGTTGTAGAGTTTACAACCATATAGCTTGTTTCAAGTTACAACCTTCTTACAAGTTTTTCTTTTCTAAGGGAGATGCAGCTGGAGTGAAGATGTAAAGGAGAAATCATATTTGAGACAATAGTCTCAAGAATTGTGTGTGTGTGTATGTATGCATGCCAAATTCAAGTGTTGTATGATGCCTCTCTTTGTCATATTGAAAGGTTTAGAGATTCTTTAGCACCATAACCTTGCTGTGCATCTCTTGTGTAATCGAATCATGCCTCTGTCTCATCCTACACTGAGGAAAAAAGCAGGAAAGTGCTTTGCTCTCAAATTCTAAAAGAGATGAGAACAGAGTATAATGGAGGTTAGAAAGCACTTTTTGAAAGAGCTGAGCCAGAGCTAGGCAGTAATTAACAAAAATTATTGATGTACTGTATACTAACTACATTTTTCAGTGGCATGGTAGTTCAGCTTTTGCAATGACTATTTTCCCAATAAGTGTTCCACAAATGCTACAAACGCTGTTTTTAAAGTCACGTTGTGTTGTACAGTCGGGCAAGCTGAGTGAATAATCAGTTCTCTCTCTCATTTCTAAATGTATGATTTATTGTAGCGTTGAACTGCAGTGAATCAGACTAGTGAATCAGTGTGTTCCTGTAGCTTAAACCACGAAGAATAGTGCTTTGGATAAAAGCATCTGTCAGATGCATTAATGTAAATGAACTGGTTTATCCTAAATGATCCTCTCTCTTATATGTAGCTTTTTTGATATAAATACTTTATTTTAATTTTAGTTAATTACTTTTATTCATTGCCATGCTAGTGTAATGGAGGCCAGCGAGTAGGTGCTGTGGGGGTGAACCTCATGTGACGCTCGTGGCTGCAGTCATTTAGCCTCCTTGTTAGTGCATTACTTCCTATGCTGGAAACCCAGGTTCGAGACACATTACATTCGTTTAGGGGGTGAGGTAAACCTCACTACTCTTATATCAAGAGATGCACTCGTGACTGACGTTTGTGGCTGCAGTCATTTTTTCCCCCTTGTTACATTGGTGCCATGACCCGGATGAGAGTGAGGTTTCAGGGGAGTAATGTAAACCAGAAAAAAACAAAAGTTCTTCAAATTTAAATTATTATTATTATTTTTTTAATAAAATATTCATACATTTGAAAAAAAAATATCTCCCGGTTAAGCAGCCTCAGTAAAGTTAGCTACATTTTGCTAGTAGCTTGAAGTGTAGTTAACTATTTTTTAAAGAGTAGCTTTACACAGAGGAAAAGGTCCTGGTAATCTCACATGTCTCCTGTAGTGTTTCTGAACAGACCTTAACATTGTCTCTAAAACTGTGCTCTGATTGCCCATATACCAATGTCTGCAGTCAAATGTCAGATATCAAAACATGATTTCTCATCTAATTCATCAAAATACCAAATCATTTGAGCTGTAGCATCCACATTTATTTTATAGCACTATAATGTTATTGTATTTCAACAATAATCATATTTTTGCAAATTTTTAAGAGAATAAATGTGAAGCAAAGTCGATAGGAATAGTTTGCCCAAACATGAAAATTGTCATCATTTACTCACTCTCATGTCACTACAAACCAGACTTTCTTTTTTTCTGTAGAAAATTCTATGTCCATACAAGTCAGTGGGGTCCACACTGGGGGGAAAAAAATGGTGTAGAAACAGTTTTCACATTTAGAAATAGCTAGTAAATCTGACAATTAATTACAAATAAAAAGCAAGTAACACTGAATTAAATATGGAATTATAAATTAGAAAAATTATCCATATTATAATGTTTGTATTACTTACAACTATAAAAAAATATATATAATAAAAATATATTATTTATAATTTTTTTAGAGGCATGTTGTTTTGGTCTCAATTGACTTGTATTTTAAAGTATTTATTGTATGTTCAACAGAAGAAAGTAATACAGATTTAAAATAACATATGGTGATAAAATTATGACATAATATTTTGTAGGTCTCTTTTATTTTTTATATAATACTGAACTATAAGAGCAACCTATGACAAGTAAATTTTTCTGCTGGGTTTGCATGACATGATGGAGCTGTGAAAGTGAAGAAGCAGCTCTTGTCTGATGTTGCTGGACAGATGTTTCAGCATGTTCTTCCCTATAAAAATCTCTCCAGTTCAAAAGGGAGCACAGTCAGTGCACACTACCCCTTTTCAGATGTCAGTTATGTTTGCTTTCATCTCTTTTTTTGCTCCTCTTCTGTCTTTTACAACCAACTATATCCTCAACATACCACTTTCATTTCACTCTCTCTCTCTCGTTCTATACCTACTGTATGCAGCCCGGGATGCTCAGATCGCTGTATCTCTTTTTACTCCAACCTGTCAGCTCTCACCGTTGCCGTGGTGATGCACCATTGTCATGGCAACCCAGGAGGGATGGGGGGGTGGAGTCAGAGCAGGACAGAATGCAAAGAAATATGAAAGAGAGAGACAGGCAGAGAGTGGAGAAAGTCGACAGTCTTTTCTCATTAAACGATAAAGAAGGCACACGGCTTCTAATCAACGTTCCACTGCCAGTTTATCAGCACAAATATCAGGCCGCCATCTCTTCTGAGCAAATAGCAAAGGGACAGTCCATTTGCTTGCATAATGGCCACCATTATTAATAGTGATGCTTGCACGCTTGTGGCTTGGTTTTCTTCTCTGAGAAGTGAGAACCGAAGTGCAAGAGAGACTGCAAGGAAAAACACTCATCAGGTCTGGTTAGGAATCTTTTATTTTCCATTCCCCAGTAATCTGTACCACCAGACAGAGGTGGCCGGGGTTTCAATCAGCCCTTAACAAGTGAGACGGGATGCAGGTCAGTGGTTCTGTATAAATATGTTTAACCCCATTACCGGCCAATGTGAACATGAATACAGGGATAGTGATTCAGCAACCAGACCCCTTCAAACACACACATGCACACACGCACACACACACACACACACACACAGATGCACACACGCACACACACAGAGGAACGCACATCACCTTACCTCTTTGCCAGAATAAAGTGTGAGCCAGGCATGGAAAATCAATGTCGGATCAATTTCCCTTATTTCCCACAGCTGGAGCAGCACGCATGGCTCAGCAAGCTCATTCTCTCACTCTTTTACTCCCTCTATCTTTCTTTAAAGTGGGCACTGTATGTTGAAATATTGCCCTAATAGAAATGCATTAAAAAAAAACTTCCGAGCCATGTACTGAATGTGTGGGGGAGAAATAAAAACAGATAAGCTTTTACAAAGATTGATGGGTACACTGAAGGAATGAGTCTATGCGCTGTCTGGATCATGTGAAGATATGCACAATGCTTCCTCACCGAGATGCTTCACAATAAGGTCCTTAATCACAAAAAACCTTCACTTGCTTATCTTCGTAGGACCTGTATGTGACATTGGCCCAGGTTGTGTTGAGGACGATCAGGTTCTTCTCTGATGTCCATTCGAAAAGACACTACGTCAATTGAATCCATGTGTCTAATAAGGTCGAGGCCATCTACCTTTGATATGTTAACAAGGTCAGTTTGAAGGACAGCAGATCACATGGGTTCAGCTCATTTTGTTACGAGACCCCTCTTTGGTATCAATCTAAATCCCATGTATATATGGTTGTACTGTACATTTCAATGAACATATCTAAAAAGCTGGGCCGTTTTAAACCCTAAAGAAATGATTTGATTGACCTACTGACATCTTGGAGAAGAAAATAATGCCATAACACCACTCAGATAATTTGCACTTTAACTGGCAGGAGGAAAAAAAGGTAAAAATTAGCTTTTATTGAATTTTGATTACAGACTATGGTGTCTTGGGAAATCTGAACACAGTTTGAGAGAAACTCAGTAGAAGAGACACAAGACAGAACAATCTGAAAAGCTTTATACCAAAATTACAACAAACAACTGAGTACCAGTTTCTGGTACTGATTTCAATCCGAAACTAGCAATAAATAAACAGCCTTAGGCAATAGAAATTAAATTAGTTTTACATATTTAATAAATCTCTTTCTTGTGATGTACTTTTTGCAGGTCAGGTACATGACAGTTCACAAGTTTGAAAAAAAAAAATTCTTACTTATGAAGGCTGTATTTATTTGATCAAAGATACAGTAAAAACAGTAATATTGTGCAATTTTATTTCAATTCACTAGTTTCATTCACTGCAAAATAGCGGTTTTCAATTTTAATACATAGTAACAAAATATTAATTTAATTTTAACAAAGCTGAATTTTCAGCATCATTACTCCAGTCTTCAGTATTCACATGATTTTTCAGAAATCATTTTAATATGCTGAGTTAGTGCTCAAGAAGCTTATTATTAGCTCATATCATCAATGATAAAACATAGTTTAACATAGCAACATTTTTTTTTCTTTTTTTTTTTTTTTAAATAATGCACTGAAAAAAAAGATTTGTTGGATTTACTCAATCGAATTATGGACATTGGTTCCACACATTCAGTTTGAGTTCAAAGTATCCAATGCATTTATGTGGTTTCATTATAATACGGTTGTGTTAATCCTATGCAATTTCAAAAAGTAATGTGTACATAGTCTTTTCAAGTTATACTAACATGATTCAGTTATGCTAGTTTAACATTATTTTTTTATTTCAGATATCTGCTTCAATCATGTTAATTCTGTGCAATTAAATCAAGTTATCTTAACATAATTTTGATAACTTCACTAAAATTAAATTTTAATACATTTCAATGGTTTGTTGTCGCATGTTTCATTTCACGTAACACAAAACTTTTGTAAATCCTTTATTTAACAATTTGAACAATGTGTAATTTAAATGGCATGTCTAAATAACATTGTGCTTTCAAAAGCATAGCATAAATAACTTCTCTGATTATTAAATTTAATAAAAATACATATCAGTTTTAATTAGACTAGTATAAAAACAAACACAGTTCATTTTGTATGCATAACATGTAGATCAACAATATATTTAAACCTTCATAAGTTTTACAAGATTTCTTTTTTTTTTAAACAATATCATAAACATAAGTAACATTATACTGCATGTAACTGTGCGTTTAAAAACTAATACAACATTGTAACACTAATTTATTTCATTTCTCTCAGAAACCTTAAAACTGTACCCAAGAACACCAGTACCTGGAACTAGGGCTGCACGATAGTCACATCGCAGGATGTGCGATGTAGGCTGTCGTAGTTGATTCGTTATTCATTAACTGTACGGGCCAGCTGCTCTCCAGCTCTTGACGAATGTGATTCGTGGATTAATTGTACAGCTTAACCATCATAGAGTGAAAGTTTATCTTTTATACGCGTTTTTAAGTCCTGTCAGTTTAACAGGGCAGAGAGAGAGAGAGCACGAGAGAGAGCATGCGAGAGAGCAAGAGCGAGCCCCGGCCGCAAGCTCACCAGCTTCAAACAACACAAGCGCTATCTTGCTCTCTCTCCCTCGCACATATTACTCAATTGACATGATGGTGTCGATGTTTACATCATTTAAAATGAGAATGTAAGTGTGCTCACCCAATTTTTGTTTGTAAGAAAAAAATAGATTAGATTTCATATCGCAATATACTGTATATCGCAGAAAAATAAAATATCGCAATGTCATTTTTTCCCAATATCGTGCAGCCCTACCTGGAACTGTTATTTCAAGAAAAACGCTTTCGTTTCAAAGATAATTATATATAGACATTACAAAACAATGTGAAAATACAGTATCTGACCCTTACCTAAACTATAAACAATGTATCTTATTTATGCTAGTTCAACCATGTTTCATAGATTCAGCTCTCTAATCAATCAACTTGCATTGAAAAATAAAATAAAATAAATTATTAATTTATTACTAACCCCAAACTTCTGAATGCTAGTATAATGCTTTTTAAAATATTTTTTATTGTATATGCACATTTGAGTATCAGTGCACCATGCCAGATTTTTCCACACACGTCATTTCCACACACGTCTGCTAGCTTACATAGTTGGGGTGGAAAAATGACAGCTTGAAGTATGCTGAATCGGATTTGCTTGAATCCTCCTTGGTCCTCAGCGGCTGACTTTGTTCCCTTTTATGGGCGGAGAACATCGGAGGCCTCTGCATGTCGGGGAATTGGAGAAGGGCATGGTTTGTTTGGACTACAAGAGAGGATGAAAGGCTTCGGAGGTCAAGTGATGTGTTCACACCAGAACTCCACTGCAGTGACTTATGATAATCTGCAGAGCGTGAAAAAGTGAGCGAGAGAGGGAGGAAGAGGGGTGCTGGGGTAAAATAGATGGGGGGAAATACACAAGGAGAGAGAGAGAGATCCCTAGCAGAGTTCATTTTGTAGGGG
Organism: Carassius auratus; assembly: GCF_003368295.1. Classification (NCBI taxonomy): domain Eukaryota; kingdom Metazoa; phylum Chordata; class Actinopteri; order Cypriniformes; family Cyprinidae; genus Carassius; species Carassius auratus. The sequence goes on along the minus strand of NC_039276.1, from coordinate 12,239,048 downwards.
CTGCTGTTGCGAGATCACTTCTGCCGATGTGCTTTGCCTTTTAATGTGGCTGTCATGAAAGAAGACAAACTCCCTGTTTGCTACACTTCTTTGTAGCGAGGTAATTATGTTTGCATGCACAAAGGAAACGCTATAATGCTTAAATACACCACACCCATTCAAGTGCCAATTTATCCCTTATGTAACCCCCACCCACATACATTCACAAACACTCTCGCATGCCATCTTTCATTCTTTTCATAACTCTAACGTGTCAGCAGTCTGCCATGCTGCTTGCCACCGAATGATTTGGCCACTTTGTGCCCACTTAAGGTTTTTCTCTTTTTCACCGTAGCCTCATTTTTCTCCTCCGCACAGAGTACTTTCCGGTCATTCCAACCTGCCGGTTAATTACAATAAATTAAGCACTCCGATTTAATTAACCTTTTTAGAATGGGTATGCTGGCATTGCAGTGGGTGGGTTTTTACATCTTGTTGACATTGTATGCAATAGCAAAGGACATCATTCAGTTTTGTGTGAGGGTGACTACAGGACCAGAGGATAACAGCCTAGCTGTGAGGACAGGAAGAGATGTTCCTGGGAGAGATGGACATTCTTGAAAAGAGAGGTCTGGGTTTTAGTTTGTCCAGTATAGTTTGCTGTTGATACGAACGCAGTGCAACAGTGGAGATTCTATTGATCATATATAATGTATTTTACAGCAATAAGCAGCTTCAAGTGAGATGAAAATACTATAGCTTTTTTGAAAATGTACCATGCTGTAGAGCAACATACTATAACACAATGTTAAGCAATATGAGTCTTTATTCACTGAGCAGATTCCATAGATTAATAAAAGTATATCACACAATTACAAAGCCTTATGGAATTAGTTCATTAGTTATTTTAAAGGTGGGGTAAGTGATTTCTGGTAACCATTTGAAATCACCAAAACAAACACGCCCCTACCCTAAAAGGGTCTCACCCCTGTTTTGATAGCTGCTGCTTTCTATTTATGATTAATGATTTTCAGCAGTCTCTTTGTGGCGTCCAGTGTACTAGACAGACTTTAGCTGTTGCAGCACAAACATGGTGTTACTCACCTATCGAGAAGAAACAAAGAAACCTAGACGTCTGATCGCAGGCCTTCCGCTCCTTGAGTTCTCCCCAGCGCTGAAAAGTTGATTCGATTTTACACGGGTCCTCCTCCTTGCCTTGAGACTTCTTTTGTTCTGCAGACATTTTCCTCTTTTGTTTTTTATCCTCCATCTCTATCTAATGTCTGTTTTGTGCACTGAATGCTCTCTCCACTACATCATGAGTAGACATGCCCCTTTAAATGGATAGTTCATCCAAAAACATTTAGCCCTCAAGTTGTTCCAAACCTGTATGAATCTCTTCTGCTTTACATTATTATTATTATTATTATTATTATTATGAAAATCTTTTCAATTATACCTCCCATTATTGCACTTCTTCTTTCATTACATGTTGCCCCAAAAACACATTAATATGCAAATTATATTTAGTTTATCGATACATTATATATAGTGAGAAAACTTGTTTATGAACATTTGACACACTTTTTTGCAGAAAGAATATGGTATATTGAATCATTCTATTATAACATAGTTGAGGATCATCTTTATACAATGTTTGGTAAAAAAAAAAAAAAAAAAAAAGAATCCTAAAAATATATTGGTGGTTAAAAAAAAAAGTAATTGTTTTTCCCTATGCATGTTCATTCATGTCTTTTTACTTCTTCTTTTTTTTAAGAAATTGAGACATAGCATAACTTATGAATGAAATATCATGAGAAAACTTTGTTTTTTCTTTTATATTATTTTTTTATGCTCTACGGTCTAAACAATGTCAAGACATGCAAAACCATGTCTGTCAAGCTGCAAAAGGGACAAAAACATCATAAAAATACAAAATATATATATATAGAATATAAAAATATCCTATTTATTAAGTCATATGGGTGCTCTTTTCCTGTACAAAAAAAATATTACTAATAATAATGACTTTTAAAAATTTTGAGTACAGTGTCCCTTTAAGATGTTCAGTCTTTGCTGTGTTTTCTAGATTTTGGTCATTAGCACTGTGCATAATTTTCTGTTCACCGACATTCAGTCACTTGTAATATTCTAACAGGACATAAATGATGAGGTATGTCTCTATGCACGTGCACATGAACCATATATTAATTTATGGATGTGAACCTGTCTGCTCCTGTTATAAAAACATACCATTTTGCTACTTGACTGTGACACAATTTGCATCAACTGCCACACTAAACAGATGAAGTCTGTTGTGAGAGCTTAATGAATAAGGCTGTTCTGTCTCATCTCCGCCTCCCCCTCTGATATCAATCTACAGCAATAATATCTTCTCATTTACTGAGAAGGATGGCTGCGGGACCCCTAATCTGTCGGACAGTGGGGGCCATGCGTTTTCCTCCCCCCACGTGCCTGTGCGTGGATGATCTATTCTAATCACATCAATTGCACATTACTTCACATCCCATGATGCATCACTCCTCTTTAACCAATCCATTACATATTTAGCACATGCAAGTTCTGTCGAAAAACCACCTCCATACCTCAGTCACGCACTCTCAAACCCAACCATAAGAGGGTGGCATGTATCATTGCCTCCACTGGGGGTCCGAGTTTGGGTTTCAAAACCTAAAATGCACAACCTATATGTCTACACTGTGAGTGGAGGGGTCTAAAAAGGGCTATTGATTGGCAGCCAAGTGATGGATGGCAAAATAAAAGCTTGACAACCTCAACCCAACACCCGCCAGCAGCACCTGATCTCCAGTCAGCCGAACCAAGCTCCACAGGACGCCACCAGCTACAGGCACATGAGCTGCAGTTTTTATTACCCCCCTAAGAACAGTCGCAACTCTAATTGGCAAACTGCGTTCCAATATGCATATATCATGGCAATGAATACTTAAGTAGGGTTGTATTTAAGAAACGCTGTGCGCCCAGAGCTCCCTTCTCTCTGAGCCGAGACATCAGCATTGCATATTTATGCTGGGCCACTGTGAGGGAAAACATAAACACACGAGGCATTTGATGAAATTTGTCCATTAATGTTGCTCAGCAAGGGGGTGGGGGCCCCTGAGGTTCATCATCAGAAAGCATCTACAGTGATCTCCTAGCTGCTTGTTGTTGCCGTGGAGTGTGTGTTGGCATGGTGACAGCAGCGTGGTACATGCTCCCCTCCTGTGGCTAACAATAGCCTCACCACAGTCTAATCATGACTCAGCCGCTAGACAAGAAATTAAAGGAAAAAAAAACACAAATTAGGTACATGAGGAAGAGGGAAAGAAGGGGAGCAATCACATGTAATTCAGACGATGGCGAGAATAACAGCGCGCAAAAGGCCATTATGTTTGTTATTGTTTATTCAGGCTGCATGTTATCAGATGGGGGAACAGTGCCAATTGTAAATGCTTCTGTGTAGTCTCTCCATATCTCTCGCCTGACCACTCTCTATCTGGCTCTCTCAATGCAGATGCTTTTCTTAGACAAAAATCAAATAACCGAGAAGGTTAGTTATCTGATAAATGCACAAAAACAAGGAAGCACACTCATGCTTTCTCTCCCATATGCCCTTCCTCACTTTATGTAAGTGGACATTTTCATGTTGCCTCGCCAATTCAACTGTTTTGTGACTTGACTAAACGTTATTTTCACGTATAAATACTTTAAATAGTATATGTTTCAATGAACTAATCAAAACCTATAGGCAAATGTTATTGAAGATTTATATCAAGGTTTTTTTTTACTTTTTGATGCCACGGACCCTAATATATGACAGTTGTAAGTTACTAATTTCCTAAAATATAAAAGCAATCATATATTTTAATGTATAAGAAGCATTTCTATTATGTGTAAAAACATTATTTTGGGGATTGTAAACACAAAAATATTTTTCAAATATTTAATAATTGTTTTCAAAATTAAAAAATAGTATTTTGCTATCTCATAATATTCTGCAATCTCATATAATAAAGCAAACTGCTAAAATATTGATATTAAAAAAAATATATATTATGCTAAATTTAAAGTGAATCTGAGATATTCCCATAAATATGTATATATAAAATACAATACAATACAATTACAAAATCAAATAAAATAATCTCATGATTTTGAAAAGCAGAATGAAATAAATTGTTTTATCCAATTTGGTGAATATAAAATAAAATGTTATTTTTAAAAATCAAAATAAAGAACTTAAAGACGACATGATGGTGTGAATTTCAGGCTGAACTATCATTGTAAGGAATCAATGGACATTTTGTCTAATAATTTCTCATTCGATTAGGAAAAGCCATGAAGTGTCAGTCTGATACTCAGATTTTTTGGAGCTGTTAAAATGACTGTGGGCTCTCTCAGACCCCCCAGACCATGCGGGTTAACAGCATGACAGGTAAATGCTTACATAAAAGCTTCTTGTTCAGATACAAGCCGCTCATCATGAGCAGACGTGCTAAACTCACTCTTAGCACCACAAACATAATATTCTGCTATCACGCCGAGCTGAGCAGCTCGCCTTTGCCTGTTCGCGCAGAGTTGGCTCCACATTAACTTCCTCAGGTTTCATGTTAATGAGGGATCCTGTTCCCGTTTAATAGCTGGCTGTGCTCAAGCCTGCAATGGAAATCAATTTCCAGTCATTTCCACAGAGCATGTCTTCTGCAGTCTCTTCAGAAGTAACAGAGGCCCTACCGAGAGAGAAAAATCCATTATGGAGAGATAGGGAGCAGAGGAGATGTGTCCAGACAGAGAAAACAAGGCAAAAAGGAATCATCGATGAGAGGAAAGAAGCTAAGGATGAAAAGATAGATAAAGGGAGAGAAAAAAGGTACAGAAAGAAACACCAGAATGTTGAACGTTTATCAAAAAGCAAGCAAAAGAAAGATGAGATGTGGAGAAGGAAGAAACAGAGAAAAAAAACAATCAATCACAGATCTGCCAGAGATGTTGAAGGCACATATAGGATGCTCAGATTGATGGGAGAAGGAAAAGAATGAAATTCTCCGGGGAGATGTGAACACAATGAGGAGAGAGAGTCCTGCACCTAATGTCACATAATAGGCCCGTAACACTTAACAGCAAACAGTTCCATTCCACAATGCGGCCACATAGCAGAGGGCATTAAATATTCATTTCCACCTCCTGAGATGCCGGTAAGCTGTGTCATCAGTTTGACAGTTGATCATTAGAACCGCCTCATCGGCAGGACACTGGAGAGACAGCAGCCATGAGGAGCACGCTTTCACTTTAGCATCTGAACACCAGCCTTTGCTTAACTACAGCTGTGTCCAGCAGGCAAACATTTGGCAGTCACTGAACCATAAAACAATCTAAAACCGAGTAAAGCTTGTGGCTGGGAAAAACAGACGTTATATTCAAAGAGGAAATGCGCATCAGTGTTGTAGTCAGATCAGTTTTTCTTGTAACATGTGTGCAAAATCACTCTCAAATATTATGGGAACTAAGGCACATTTGAAATGACTGATGACCGTATGGACATTTTTTTCATAAAGTCCTGGATATAGAGGGAAGTGAACTCATTAAATTAAAATTAAAGTGCAAATGTGGTAGACGAGGAGCGAATCTAAAATTAGCACCGGATTTTCTGTCCAGCCCTATCTGTGCAATGAATAACCCTTTGTCGCCGCAAGAGAGCTCGTAATAGAGCAAACTGGAATTGAGTAAAGCAATATTAACAGTAGAGTAGGTTATGCTCATCATAATCATGGTCTCACATGCCTTTCATTTTGACTGTAATTATTTAAAATGGCTCTGTAAAGATTTATAAAATGAGCATTTTTTACATCCAGTTTCAGTAGTTTAACACTGGCTTACAAGGCATAATCCAGTGTATTTTATTATTAGTAGCACTCTACAATTTAATAGAACTTTAGTATGCATTTACATATCTGTAAAAAGGAATGAATGAATGAACCTTAATTTCAATACGTCTATGATTGGAGTGGAAAATAAATATAATAGAATAATAAATAAAAATAAAAAGAAGCAGAGTATGCATTCCTATATGTAAAAAATAAATAAAAATAAATTCAAACTTAAGTATGTTACATTGTTTTCATATGACGATCTTTTAATTTAGTGAGTGACATTTATTTATATTCAAAATATATGTTATTTTCCACCTTTAATCCCATTTTAAATAGATTCAATAGTTAAACTTATATCTAGAAGATGTTCAAATTTGTGTCTGTTGTCACTTCTGTTAGTCGTCACTCTTGAACTTGAGCTGTAGTGAAGTTACGTGTAATTCATTTTGGGATATAGTATTCTGTGCATAGTTTGTACTGCACATTTTCATTAGCATCTGTTTATTCCATGCATAAAGACATACTGCATGGTACTGTGAAATAAATAAATATTACAAAAAGTCTATTATGGTATATTCCGAGCAAACCCTGTGTGATTAGCATATACAGTAAGAGTACTTCAGCTGCTTCATCTGTAATGAAGTCAGAGTGAGTGTGCTGATGCAGTTGCTGGCTCACAGCAGGAATTCGACTAGCGGGGCTAATGCATGTGTGTGTGTACGTCCTGCCATGTTTGAGACTGCAGCTCAAAGCCCCGTTACACAACAGGCTCACTGGACTGTTCACACTTGTGTTGCAGTGCTGGAGTCTGCACACAACGACCCTGCTGTGTCCTAGCTTAACCACTACTCGGGGAGAGCTTGTCTGTCTGCGTCTCACTAACACTGGTGCTCTTGAATCTGTTGGATATCAGGCATTATTCTCTAAATATGGACATGATGATATCTGAATCTTTAAAATATGTTCACATTTTCAGTGACCTTGCATACCTCTCATACTAAATTATTATATATTTTTAGCCTACTGTAAGATTCTCATTTACCTCAAGGTTATTTTTGTCTCAAACTGAAGTCTTAACCTCAAATGGAAACTGGTTATTAATTAAGCAACACCTGGGGCCAGTTGCATAAACCTAGCCTAAGTCTTAAGAAATAATTTGACCAACTAGCAGTTAGTCAAGGGGTATTATTTTTTGGATGCAACTTAGAATAATCTATTTTTTTTTCTTGTGTAACTGAAATTTAAACAATAATAATAATTTGATGATTATCTTGTAAGACTAGTCTAAACCTTATATGCAATCGGCCGCTGGTCTTTTATGCAATCTGCCCCTGGTCTAAATGCGCAGTTTCACTGGGATCCACCTCAGTTCCTAAAATCCTGAATTCTGACATCAGAACTGCTAATGAAATGTCACAATAGCCTCTTTGACCTTTCCATGTTCAGTAACATTAGAGCAAACATGCCCTTTAGTTCTGCTGTGAAACTACCATCCCTTGTTTAACATTTTGATGGTGGAATCCCAGAAATTATTTCACTAGGGCTGCATCCAAAGACACGTACTCTTGGAGTTGGTACTTCTTTTGAACATGTTAATATTTCACAATAGATAAAAAGTATTTTCGGTCCCACTTTATATTAGATGGCCTTAACTACTATGTACTTCCATAAAAAAAATAAGTACAATGCACTTATTGTGTTCATATTGTATTGTAAAACAATTTTGCTGCTATTGAAGTGGGATAGGGGTAAGGTTAGGGAGAGGGTTGGAGGTATGGGTAAGTTTAAGGGTCGGTTAAGGTGTAAAGTATGGGTCAATAGTGTAATTATAAATGTAATTACAGAAATTAAATATAGATGTCATTACATGTCGTTTTTTTTTTTTTTTTTTTAAATATAAGTACAATGTAAAAACATGTATGTACACAATACGTACATTGTACTAAATTATTAATTAAAATGTAAGTACTTAATATAGAGTGGGTCCATATTTTCTACATAATATGAAAGTGTGTAGTAGGATTTTAATCTGGACACAGTGCATTCGTCATGTTGTCATTGTCACTGTCACGTGACCTACCAATCTTCTCCCGTGGCCTCATGGAACAGTAAAGTGTCCATTAGATGCGCACTTTGCTGGAAACAGTAGCTTATCCAGGAACTTTTCAGCTACTGTTTTAATTAATACACACTACTCTTTTCACATAGTGTTTTTCCTACTATATAGTAATGAAGTATTTGATTTCGGATGCAGTCTAGGACAATTTCAGTCCACCTTTCCATCTTATAGGAAGTGAAGCTGAATGTACTATCAGGAGGATCTCACCCTTTCTTTCCCAAAGGGAGTGTGCTGTTCCTGGAAGTCCCCTTTCAGTGGGGGCAGACTGTGTCAGCGACATGTCCATCATAACGCATCAGCCTTGAGTCCCAGTATCCCAGCATCCCCTGTGCTCTCATTCACTCTCTCACTGTCAGCCAGCGAGCTACACTTTTCTGCATGTTCAAACGTTGTTTTTTTCTCCCCTGAAACTCACTATTTTATATCTGTACTTAAACAGCCAGCGTGTGAATATTATGTGGCCATAAAACTGCTGAAATGCTGCATGGCATTATTTACACTAATAAAATGCTGCAACGCATCTGATTAAACTCGTAGATCAGGTTTGGTTTTCTCTATTCATACTGGTTTTCCACTCTCTTTGCACTCATTAATTAGCATATTAGTGATGCTACGACAATAAAAGCTTGTGTTCTGCAACAATAGCTGTTTAGCAACAGGGCTCTTGTTTAATTACAAAAGAATAATAGATTCACAAGGACACATTTTCTCCAACATACTCTAGATTCATGCCCTAGAAATGTATCTGCATGTGAGAAACCCTGAGAACAGACAGAAGTACACAGTGCAGATATATATTTCATTTCTTTTTTATAAGTGTCACATCAGGAGATGTATTGAACCCACTATATAACTCAAAGTGAAAAGTGTATTAAGGGTTACATTAAGGATATTATTATTGCATTCATCCTCACTATCTAAATTCTGAAATTTGCATGTTATTCTTCATCCATAACCATATTGAGCCACTGTACTATCTGTCTGTACTACAGCTATCAGTTATATCCTTTGTTTGTTAACTTATTGCTAATTTCCTACTCATTGAAGTGCTGCTTTATGAATTATGTGTAAAATTGTGTGAATCTGACATACAGCAGGTTATATAATTTCAGGGCATTTACAGGATGGTTGGACCACAGAGGAATTCACTTAATTTGTGTACTTTCTGGCTGTTGCTCAGCATTAAAGAAAGAGTCTGTTTTTGCTAGGACAGGTGATGGTGTGTAGTTTACCATGGATCAAATCAAGGGGGGATCAGAAACAGCTGAAGTGTCTCGAATGATGGATAGAGTAAAGTGATTTAGGATATTGAATATATTAATTTAAAGTTGAGGAGATTATGTTGAGCAGAAAAGCTTTGCTTAACTAGAAAGGTGCTGTGATTGTCAGTAGTTGAAAGTAAGACTTTAGATAAGAGTCTACCCATCTTGACCAAACTCATGATGCTCCTCGTAATAAGTCTTTACAGCATGATGTGGTCAGGACTTTAATAAAATGGGATTATTTGAAGCCTACATTTCGGGGACAAAGTTGTGGTTATTTTGTTTCCTTATATGCAGCCCTTTCTGTCAACATCTGCCTTTCTCCTCCCCGTATAACATCATGTATGTGCATTTGGATTCTTCATCACTCAGTGGTTATACTTAGCAGACCTAAATCCTCCCCACCATGTTTAAATAAAGACACACGTTAATACAAAGCAGAGCAACCTTGAGTTAGCTAGGAGCATTATCCCTTGTCCATAAAGACATCCTATTCAAACTACTTTTTTTCCACACTTTTGTGTTTTAGATTGAAGTACAATGAAGCAGCATGTTCTGGGTGGATTCCAGGAGGATGAAAGTGACAGACAGAGAAAGTGAGAGAGAAGAGGATGTAACTGCATTATCGTTTTTAGTACTTACAATTTATTATCATTATTCAAGAATGTTTTCAAACAGTGCCATCAAATGGCCATTTCAACAGTATGCATGCACATATATGAAGGCACCTATAATATAACAAATGCAAAATCATGATAATATTTGGCTGCATAGTTAATGCTTTTACAAATGTGATTAACACAACATTAATAACAGGATGCAATTATTCAGTTTCAGTCAGTAGGATTAATATTTGTGCTGGTGGTTTAATGAATGCAGTGAGGTCTGAGAATCTCGAAATGCATTCCCAGATTATATCTTTTGTGACCAGACAGCGCCATCTGCTTTTTAATAAAGAAAATGTTTATACTTTCTCTGTGAGATATTGGTTTGAGGTTCATTTATAAAAATAAAACAATTATGAAATGAAATTGTGTCTTTCTCAGGTTTTCATTATAGATTGAATTGAATTGAATTGAATTGGTTGTAAACAATGGTCGTGTAGGTCAAACTGTCTGATGTATCCGGTGTCTGAAAGAAAAGGTAAATAGCAAAAAAATATAAATACATTTTGGGGGAAAGTGACAATTCCAATTGGCAGCACCATAAATTAACATCATTACTTAATTGTAAAATATATCCATTATATGCATATTTCCTGTTTTGAACTGTACTGCACTCACCTCCTCTCTTTTATTCATGCTTCCTTTTCCTGCAGACATAAAGATAATTATGAGATTATGCTGAATGTTCCATCATGTGCTCATTTTTAAAGATGTTTAATTGATGAATGACTGATTATTTGATTGTTTTTGTACCTGACTTTCGTTTCCTGTAGCAGTAATTCAATAGAGCTCCAAGCAACATCCCAGTAGATAGAGTCAAAACACAGAAAAACACTTTTTGGATTACTGAAAGGAAAGGAAGGCTTTATTAATAAATTAAAATTGTTAAATACATCTTGAGGATGAGCTAGAACATTTACATTGTACATCTTGAGCACACAATTTCATTCTGAGTTAAGGTGAAAATACAGTAAATTAAGGGATGAAAATGTTACCTTTGTTTGTTACAGTTGAGCTTTCTGTTGGAGCAGTTGTATTTGATGAGGTACAATTGATTGTTATAGGGATCAGAGCTCTGAGTGTATTCTCAGTAAAAACTGCACACTGCCAGTGCAGCGGGTCTGTTTTAGAGTTGGATAGATTCACTGTGAGACGTAACATGGTGTTTTTCTCAGTCATATTTTGCTGTTTGACCAGCACTCCTCTGTTCCCCTCCATCCTGAGCCAGACCAGCGTCACTGAATCAGTTACTTCAGAAACTTCACAGGTAAGATCCACTGACTGAATCCTCAACACACCATCAGGAGACTCCACTGAGATGGACATCAACAAATAACATGAATGACTTTTTAAATGCAGTGAACACATAAAAAAATACAACATTTCCTGTTTTAAACGTCTTATGATCAAATTTAAGTGAAAAATCAATGTATTTACTATAATTTATCTATTTCACAAACATCTGATTGTGCGTAGTATTGTTATTGCATAGTTTGTTGTTTCAGTAATACACCTGTATGTTCCACTATAATTGAAGTTCATAGGTAAGATGTGAAAGATAAAAGCTTGACTATTGTATGTTTTCTGAAGAACCTCTTCCTGGTTTAATTGGTCCTTTTATTTGAACTTCTCCTCCATTTTCAACAGCTATCAGATCAATCAGTGTGTTAGATTTTGACTCCCATGTCCACTTCCAGTACTTACTTGCAGACTTGCAGATCAGTGATACATCGCTATTACTGGAGCTTTGACTGGAGCTTTGACTTTGACTTTTTCCATCTGAATCTGGAAAACAATATGGTAACTTGGTGACTTTCAGTAGTAGATCTATCTCAGTTAGTGGCATGGATCATTTGAAAACATATTTGTGAAAAGCAACGTCTTTAGGCCTAAACATTATTTTCTTTATTTTCAATGACTTTTGCACATTCAACCTACAGTTTTCTTAATGGAAAATGTTATACATCATTATTATTTAGGCATTTAACAGGCATAAATACAGATCGTAGTAATAACAATGTAAAAATGTACTTACATGGAGTAACATTAAGTGTGTGATTCTTAACAGTTTGTACGATTCCATCTTGCATCAATCTACAGTAATATTTCCCTTCACTGCGTTTATCAACGGTGTGTAAGATGATGTAGGCAGAGGTGTTGTACATCAGAGTGCTGTTGGGTGTTTGTTCTCCATCTTTCTCCCAGTGCAAAGTGGAGGAATTAGACCGGAGAGGAACGTCACATCGCAAAGACACATCAGATCCACGCACAACTCTGAGAACTAGAATATTAGAAAAGAGTTTGAGAAACTGCAAATATCTTTATTTTTACAATCTTTTTTTTTTTTATATACTTTTTTCATATATATTTTTAAACATTGTTGCTGTATGGAAAATCAACCAACCTTCATTCTGAATCTGAGTGGTTTGAATTGGTGAATCTGCCATGTAAAATGAAAAACAATTACAATTACAACAATTACAAACAACAAACACTGCAGGAAAAAAACAAAAAACCTTGCTGAGGACACAAATACAGTTTATTTTAATTAATAATAATAATAATAATAATAATAATAATACATTTTATTTTTAGTGCGCTTTTCTAGAACCCAAAGCGCTACAAACTAATTAAATTAAAAAAACTACAATAAATGCAATACAAAGTAAAAAGTATAAATAATAAAATACTCATTACAGTACAACACAGTAGAATATTTCTGTCAGTCCATAAAAGCAATTTTAAAAAGATGAGTTTTCAACAGTTCTTAAAACTGGCTATTGTGTGAGCCTCTCTAACAGCAGTGGCAAGCGCTTTCCATAACCTAGGTGCAGCAACAGAGAAAGCTCTCTCCCCCATAGATTAATTAATATTAATATTCAAAATATTTGAACAAACAGAGGCTAAGACTGTGTGCTTTATAAATAAAACTGGTTGTCTGTCGTGGTTGTACAGTAAACATGTTTAGGTTAAACTTTTTTGAGTAAAACAGTTATATATTTTCAGTTATATATATTTTAAATAGATATTTAATTTTGTAGATACATTTTTTATTTCTTTAAAAATATTTACAAATTCTTGAATATTATCAAATCATTATTTTATTATGTTCATTTTAGAATTTATGTTGTGTCGATCAAAAAGCTGCAAAACAGGGAAGAATAAAAATATCTAGAAAGAATATTTGTCTTTTTGATATGATCAGTAGTTAAAGTGAGACTCACCGGTGGCATGAAATCTGGAATAAAATCCACACATCAAAATAAAGATTGTAAAAGGTGTAAGTGGCATGATTCTTCTTTCAAGTGCCTCAGATAAAGTGATGCACTCTGAAGAGTTTAGAGGAAGTGCTAGCCAGACAACAACGTGTGTACGTGTGTGTGTGTGTGTGTGTGTGTGTGTGTGTGTGTGTGTTCTTTCAGTTGCATATGTTTTGGTTTAAACAGCTCTAAGCCCATTTAATGTAATGTTGCATTAATACAATGTTTATAAACTACATATTATTTTTAGACAAAAATTCCTTTCCAGTTCAGGAAATGGTTGCTAAAATGGTTGCTAAACTGAACAATTTTGAGGTCTATCTCAGGCACATGAAACTGTGATCTAAAATGTGATATGAAGTCACAATCTCACCAAGTTTGTACAACCTGGCATAAATGGCTCGAATCCTGTATCAAATGAAGGCCCGCCTTCTGAAAAACAAAATGTGCTGTGATTGGTTAACTAGGCCAGTGTGTGTTGTGACTGACAGCACTTGGCACCTGCTCGGAAATGTCATGCCCCTTACCATAGCTGCCCTCTGCAGCTTCGGTGTATATTTTCATAAATCAAATCAATTTGAAAACCAAGGTTTGAACAGCATTGTTGTTGATGAACACCATGTCTATGCTGGTCCACAAGTTACACCAGTATCTAGCCAGCTTCTAAACTAATGCTGGTCTAAACTGGATTTAGCTCAGTTGGCAAAAAAGAATGCCATTTTTAATGGATTAAAAATTCTGCAATTCCTTAAGCAAAATATTATGTTCCTACAGGGCCGTGCACAGACATTTTGAGGGGCAGTGGCCCAAGTCAAGAATATGGGCACAAGAGGGTGAGTGCTTGTTAATAAAAACTATCAAGTTGTTACAAATATACAGTTAAAAGAGAAGACAGCACAGATTATTACTTATCTGCATGTGTCTGTTGGGGGGGGGGGGGATGGGCAGAAACAGCTGAAGTGTCTGTAGTTATGGATAGAGTAAAGTGATTTAGGATATTGAAAATATTAATTTCAAGTCAGGGAGATTATGTTGAGCATGAGCTTTGCTTAACTAGAAAGGTGCTGTGATTGTCAGTAGTTGAAAGTAAGACTTTAGATAAGAGTCTACCCATCTTGACCAAACTCATGGTGCTCCTCGTAATAAGTCTTTACATCATGATGTGGTCAGGACTTTAATAAAATGGGATTATTTGAAGCCTACATAACAGGGACAAAGATGTGGTTATTTTGTTTCCTTATATGCAGCCCTTTCTGTCAACATCTGCCTTTCTCCTCCCCGTATAACATCATGTATGTGCATTTGGATTCTTCATCACTCAGTGGTTATACTTAGCAGACCTTGTCAAGCATTTAAAATCCTCCCCACCATGTTTAAATACAAAAAAAAAAAAACATTTAAACAAAGCAGAGCAACCTTGAGTTAGCGAGGAGCATTATCCCTTGTCCATAAAGACATCCTATTCAAACTACTTTTTTCCACACTTTTGTGTTTTAGATTGAAGTACAATGAAGCAGCATGTTCTGGGTGGATTCCAAGAGGATGAAAGTGACAGACAGAGAAAGTGAGAGAGAAGAGAATGTAACTGCATTATCCTTTTTAGTACTTACACTTTATTATTATTATTCAAGAATTTTTTTCAAACAGTGCCATCAAATGGCCATTTCAACAGCATGCATGCACATATATGAAGGAACCTATAATATAACAAATGCAAAATCATGATAATATTTGGCTGCCTATTGATGCTTTTACAAATGTGGTTAAAACAACATTAATAAAAGGATGCAATTATCCAGTTTCAGTCAGTAGGATTAATATTTGAGCTGGTGGTTTAATGAACGCAGTTACTGTAGGTCTGAGAATCTCGAAATGCATTCTCAGATTATATCTTTTGTGACCAGACAATGTTTAATAATGAAAATGTTTATTCTTTCTCTGTGAGATATTGGTTTGCAGTTCATATATAAAAATATTATATAAAATAATAATAAATATATGAAATTGTGTCTTAGGGTTTCATTATAGACTGGAGTTATATTTTAAGTCTGAAACCTGGACTTGTTGAAAACAATGGTTGCGTAGGTCAAACTGTCTGATGTATCCGGTGTCTGAAAGACAAGGGTAAAGTGATAATTCCAATTGGCAGCACAATAAATTAACATCATTACTTAAATGTAAAATAAATACATTATACGCATATTTACTATTTTGGACTGTACTGCACTCACCTCCTCTCTTTTATTCATGCTTCCTTTTCCTGCAGACACAAAGATAATTATGAGATTATGTTGAAATTTTGGACACAGTTTTTGGACAAAATATTTTGTTGATTTAAATACCTCTTTCATGTCCCATATGGTTGATATTCATATAGACTGGTTCAGATTCCTGAGGGCCAGAGTGCACTGAAATGATGGCAAACACAGCAAGAGTTACAGAAAGAAAGAAAGAAAGAAAGTTATGTCCCATCATGTGCTAATTTTTGTTCAATTGATGAATGACTGATTATTTGATTGTTTTTGTACCTGACTTTCGTTTCCTGTAGCAGTAATTGAATAGAGCTCCAAGCAACATCCCAATAGATAGAGTCAAAACACAGCAAAACACTTTTTGGATTACTGAAAGGAAAGGAAGACTTTATTAATAAATTAAAATTGTTAAATACATCTTGAGGATGAGCTAGAACATTTACATTGTACATCTTGAGCACACAATTTCATTTTGAGTTAAGATGAAAATACAGTTAATTAATGGATGAAAATGTTACCTTCGTTTGTTACAGCTGAGCTTTCTGTTGGAGCAGTTGTATTTGATGAGGTACAATTGATTGTTATAGGGACCAGAGCTCTGAGTGTATTCTTAGTAAAAACTGCACACTGCCAGTGCAGCGGGTCTGTTTTAGAGTTGGATAGATTCACTGTGAGACGTAACATGGTGTTTTTCTCAGTCATAGTTTGCTGTTTGACCAGCACTCCTCTGTTCCCCTCCATCCTGAGCCAGACCAGCGTCACTGAATCATTTACTTCAGAAACTTCACAGGTAAGATCCACTGACTGAATCCTCAACACACCATCAGGAGACTCCGCTGAGACGGAGATCAACAATAACATGAATTACTTTTCAAATGCAATGAACACATGAAAAATGTAACATTTCAATCAGTGTGTTAGAATTTGTCTCCCAGGTCGACTTCCAGTACTTACTTGCAGACTTGCAGATCAGTGATACATTGGTATTACTGGAGCTATGACTGGGGCTTTGAATGGAAATGGTTTGACTTTGACTTTTTCCATCTGAATCTGGAAAACAATATGGTAACTTGGTGACTTTCAGTAGTAGATCTATCTCAGTTAGTAGCATGGGTCATTTGAAAACATATTTGTGAAAAGCAACGTCTTTAGGCCTAAACATTATTTTTCTTTATTTTCAATGACTTCTACACATTTAATCTACAGTCTTCTTAATGGAAAATGTTATAGATCATTATTATTTAGGCATTTAACAGGCATAAATACAGATGTAATGTAATAATAACAATGTAAAAATGTACTTACATGGAGTAACATTAAGTGTGTGAATCCTAACAGTTCGTACGCTTCCATCTTGCATCAATCTACAGTAATATTTCCCTTCACTGCGTTCATCAACGGTGTGTAAGATGATGTAGGCAGAGGTGTTGTACATCAGAGTGCTGTTGGGTGTTTGTTCTCCATCTTTCTCCCAGTGTAAAGTGGAGGAATTAGACAGGAGAGGAACGTCACATCGCAAAGACACGTCAGATCCACGCACAACTCTGAGAACTAGAATATTAGAAAAGAGTTTGAGAAACTGCAAATATCTTTTTTTACATTATAATTTTTTTTTTTTTTTATATTGTTGCTGTAGGGAAATTCAACCAACCTTCATTCTGAATCTGAGTGGTTTGAATTGGTGAATCTGCCGTGTAAAATGAAAAACAATTACAATTACAACAATTACAAACAACAAACACTGCAGGAAAAAAAACAAAAAACCTTGCTGAGGACACAAATACAGTTTATTTTAATTAATAATAATAATAATAATAATAATAATAATAATAATAATAATAATAATAATAATAATATATTTTATTTATAATGCGATTTTCTAGAACTCAAAGCGCTACGAACAAATAAAATTCAAAAACTACAATAAATGCAAGAAAAAATGTAAAAAGTATAAATCATAAAATACTCATTACAGTACAACACAGTAGAATATTTCTGTCAGTCCATAAAAGCAATTTTAAAAAGATGAGTTTTCAACAGTTCTTAAAACTGGCTATTGTGTGAGCCTCTCTAACAGCAGTGGGAAGCGCTTTCCATAACCTAGGTGCAGCAACAGAGAAAGCTCTCTCCCCCATAGATTAATTAATATTAATATTCAAAATATTTGAACAAACAGAGGCTAAGACTGTATGCTTTATAAATAAAACTGGTTGTCTGTCGTGGTTGTTAATCACACACTGACACACAGTAGACATTTTTAGGTTCAATTGTTTTGAATAAAACAGTCATTTCCACTTTTAAATAGATATTTAATTTAAATTCAATAACAGTGGATATGAAAACTAAAGATTACTGTACATAAAGTATTATTTTGTTCTTTAAAATTGTTTTCAAATGGCTTGAACATTTTCAAATCATTCTATAATTTATTATTTTCATTTTAGAATTTATGTTGTGTCAATCAACAAGCTGCAAAATAGAAAATAATTAAAATATCTAAAAATAATAATTTTCTTTTTGATATGATCAGTAGTTAAAGTGAGACTCACCGATGGCATGAAATCTGGAATAAAATCCACAAATCAAAATAAAGATTGTAAAAGGTGTAAGTGGCATGATTCTTCTTTCCAGTGCCTCAAATAAAGTGATGCACTCTGAAGAGTTTCAAGGAAGTGCTAGCCAGACAACAACGTGTGTACGTGTGTGTGTGTGTGTGAGTGTGTTATTTTACTTATACATGTATCGGGTAAAATGTACTAATTGTTATCACCTTACATACTAAGCTTGTTGATTGCATTGATCATTGGAAAAAAATGTATTACAACTTTTCAAAATATTTATGTTTAAATATGCAAATGAGGCATTATTTAATGACATGTGCTCGTCTGCATACATTTCTAGTAGAAAAATCTGAACACTGGATGAAGTTAATTTCAAAATTCTTGTTTATTTATTTATTATTATTATTTTTTACATATTGAAGTCAAATATTTTTACAGACGGAATTTTGGGTATCTTTTTTTTGTTTTTTTTTTGTTTTTTTTGTCACTCCATAATTCAGAAAATACTTTGAACAGCCAGAAAACAATATAGTTTCACAATTTTGGGGGGAATAAAATGTTGTATATAATCAAGAAAATTATATATGAACGAATCCCTCTCTAAAAACCATCAGAATATAGACAAATGTGTAAAGATAAATGTGTAAAGATTCTTGTGTGTAAGTGCCCCTGAAGTAGAGATTTATGGCTCAGTGAAACTTATTTTGAAAAAAAGCCTGTAAAAATATGTATTGTAATTGAAAGCTGTTGATACAAATAGTAAAGTGCTATAAAAGAAACAGTGTATTTTGGATGTTTTCTTTCCATTAGTCAAAAAACCAAAAAAACAAAAAAAATTTAAGAAAAGCCAAAAAGCCCAGAATCTAAAAATTGACAGGTGCACGAAAAAAATGTGTTTTTACTTGCAGTGTCTCTCCTTATACAGCTCTAACTGCATTTTATGTAATATTACTTTAATAACTTGTTTACAAACTACATATTATTTTTAGATGACTGGTTTGCATGATTAGTTAATTTCCATTGCAGGAAATGGTTGCTAAACTGAACAATCTTGAGGTCTATCTCAGGCACATGAAACTGTGATCTAAAATGCGATATAAAGTCACAATCTCACCAAGTTTGTAGGAGGTCCATTATTAAAGAGGTCCTATTTTGCTCTTTTTCAAAGTCTTGATTTTGTTTGGGGATGTAGAACAGGCTCTCTCACACTAGGTTGTTTGAAAAACACAATATTTTTCACATATTTTACATGATTACAACACCTCTCTCCCCAGTCTGGCATAAACTGCTCGAATAGTTCCTGTATCAAATGAAGGCCCGCCTTCTGAAAAACAAAATGTGCTGTGATTGGTTAACTGGGCCAGTGCATGTTGTGATTGACAGCTGGTCAGGAAATACATTGCCCCTTACCATAGCTGCCCTCTGCAGCTTCAGTGTAAATATTTGAAAAATCTAATCAATTTGCAAACCAAGGTTTGAACAGCATTGTTGTTGGTGAACACCATGTCTATGCTGGTCCACAAGTTACACCAGTATCTAGCCAGCTTCTAAATTCATGCTGGTCTAAACAGGATTTAGCTCAGTGGGCAAAAAAGAATGCCATTTTTAATGGATTTAAAGTCTGTACTTCCTTAAACAATATATTCCTATTGATTAGACTGATATTATTTTTTTTTTTTAATTAAGCAATTTGGGTTATATCACTGTGAATATTTTCCACCAGTGGCATATTGGATAGTGATATACACTGTACAGTTATATATTTCATTGCTTTTAATGTAATTTCAGCCTATAATAACATTCCGTTCCGTTCCCGTTATTGAATGACATATGGGGGTCCTTTTGAAAATGCAACAACTCGAACACCATCACAACCCTGTGGCGCTGCAATTATTGACAAGCTTTGGAGTGTCACAATGCTTAGATTAAGGTTGTAACCTTCCCAAAGCCCCAGCACAAATTCACTGATCTTGGTAACTAAGGGCACCAAAAGGGTGAGTACATCGCTGCTGGAGAAGGCCATGCTGCTATTCCATCCACAAAAAAATATATAATAATTTTGGGAAGGGATTTCAACCTTCAGGGAAAGATTGCTTCAGATCTTTCCTATTTGTTCTTTCAGCTTGGCAGAACAATGGGGAAGCAAGCCTTAGGAAAAAGTTCACCACAGAGACCACATCCCAGGGAGGTGACATGTGGAGATACTGATATGGACTGACCCAGCGGGCAATACTACATGGTATGGGTCTCTGAGGCAGGTCCTCCAATAGAGTAGGGATGGAACAGCTGCCTGAAGAGACTGACAGAGCAGGTCTGTCAAGAGATGACATGGGTTTACCAAGAGGGAAACCTTACCGTGGAAGAATATACATATGGGATTACCCGTATGGAATCAAGCCATATGGACACCAAAATGCTGTGGTAAAGACACGATATGTGAACGGCCCCTAAGCCAGTTTACAGGAATTGGATGGGAGACGCGGACTATTCCTCCCAGTCGCGCCATTTTGCGGGCACAAGTGGGTCTGCTCCTTTCTCTTTAAGAAAGGATCGGCACGATTGCAGCGTTGCCATGATCACACATGTAGTGCGGGCATGAACCATCTACGAACGCGTCCTCAGCATACTGAATGCCCAGACACGGAAGACAACGCTTGTGGCCATTGTTAGAGGACAGGAAAGACCGCATCCAGAAGGACACAGATTAAACAGCATCTTTAAAAGAAAATGTGAGCTTGCATAAAAATGTTGCCATTGTAATACCTGTTTGCACTACTATCAGTTATATCCTTTGTTTGTTAACTTATTGATATTTTCATACTCCTTGAAGTGCAGCTTTATGAATTATGTGTAACATTATGTGAATCTGACATACATCAGGTTATGTAATCCAAGGGCATTTACAGATCGGTTAGACCACAGAGGAATTCACTTAATTTGTGTACTTTCTGGCTGTTGCTCAGCATCAGTTTACCATGGCTTAAAATAGTAGATGTAGACTCACCAAAGCCTTATCTTACTTGCATGTTTGCACTAAGTATTATTCATTTTCTGCGTGTGTATGTGGAGGGTTGGGGGGGGGGGTGGCAGAAACTGCTAAAGTGTCTGGAGTGATGGATAGAGTAGAGCGATTTTAGGAAATTTAACATAGTAATTCAAAGTCAAGGAGATTAAGCCGAGCAGAAAAGCTTTGCTTAACTACAAACCCGATTCCAAAAAAGTTGGGAAGCTGTACAAATTAAAAAAGTCAAAGTAAAAAAGCAAATTAATAATTTAAAAATCTCATGAAATTTATATTTTATTCAAAATAGAATATAGATAACATATCAGATGTTGAAAGTGAGACATTTTGAAATGTCATGCCAAATATTGGCTCATTTTGGATTTCATGAAAGCTACACATTCCAAAAAAGTTGGGACAGGTAGCAATAAGAGGCCGGAAAAGTTAAATGTACATATAAGGAACAGCTGGAGGACCAATTTGCAACTTATTAGGTCAACAGGCAACATGATTGGGTATAAAAAGAGCCTCTCAGACTGGCAGTGTCTCTCAGAAGTCAAGATGGGCAGAGGATCACCAATTCCCCCAATGCTGCCGCGAAAAATAGTGGAGCAATATCAGAAAGGAGTTTCTGACTGTGGCAAAGTGGCAAAGTGGATAACTGTTCTGTCATCAGACGAATCAAATTTTGAAGTTTTTTTTTTTGGAAAACTGGGATGCCATGTCATCCGGACTAAAGAGGACAAGGAAAACCCAAGTTGTTATCAGCGCTCAGGTCAGAAGCCTGCATCTCTGATGGTATGGGGTTGCATGAGTGTGTGGCATGGGCAGCTTACACATCTGGAAAGGCACCATCAATGCTGAAAGGTATATCCAAGCTCTAGAACAACACATGCTCCCATCCAGACGTTGTCTCTTTCGGGGAAGAACTTGCATTTTCCAACATGACAATGCCAGACCACATACTGCATCAATTACAACATCATAGCTGCATAGGAGAAGGATCCGGGTACTGAAATGGCCAGCCTGCAGTCAAGATATTTCACCCATAGAAAACATTTGGCACATTATAAAGAGGAAGATGTGACAAAGACCTAAGACAGTTGAGCAACTAGAAGCCTGTATTAGACAATAATGGGACAACATTCCTATTCCTAAACTTGAGCAACTTGTCTCCTCAGTCCCCAGACGTTTGCAGACTGTTATAAAAATAAGAGGGGATGCCACACAGTGATAAACATGGCCATGTCCAAACATTTTTGAGATGTGTTGATGCCATGAAATTTTAAATCAACTTCTTTTTCCCTCAAAATGACACATTTTCTCAGGTTAAACATTTGATATGTCATCTATATTGTATTCTGAATAAAATATAGAAATTTGAAACCTCCACATCATTGCATTCTGTTTTTATTAACAATTTGTACAGTGTCCCAACTTTTTTGGAATCGGGTTTGTAGAAAGGTGCTGTCATTGTCAGTAGTTGAAAGTAAGACTTTGGATAAGAGTCTACCCATCTTGACCAAACTCATGGTGCTCCTCGTAATAAGTCTTTACAACATGATGTGGTCTGGACTTTAATAAAATGGGATTATCTGAAGCCTATGTGCTGTCCATTCTGTCAACATCTGCCTTTCCCCTCCCCGTATAACATCATGTATGTGCATTTGGATTCTTCATCACTCAGTGGTTATACGTAGCAGACCTTGTCAAGCATTTCAAATCCTCCCCACCATGTTTAAATAAAGACACACGTTAATACAAAGCAGAGCAACCTTGAGTTAGCGAGGAGCATTATCCCTTGTCCATAAAGACATCCTATTCAAACTACTTTTTTCCACACTTTTGTGTTTTAGATTGAAGTACAATGAAGCAGCATGTTCTGGGTGGATTCCAGGAGGATGAAAGTGACAGACAGAGAAAGTGAGAGAGAAGAGGATGTAACTGCATTATCCTTTTTAGTACTTACACTTTATTATTATTATTCAAGAATGTTTTCAAACAGTGCCATCAAATGGCCATTTCAACAGCATGCATGCACATATATGA
Organism: Carassius auratus; assembly: GCF_003368295.1. NCBI lineage: Eukaryota > Metazoa > Chordata > Actinopteri > Cypriniformes > Cyprinidae > Carassius > Carassius auratus. The sequence goes on along the minus strand of NC_039276.1, from coordinate 12,216,012 downwards.
AGGCACCTATAATATAACAAATGCAAAATCATGATAATATTTGGCTGCCTATTGATGCTTTTACAAATGTGATTAAAACAACACTAATAAAAGGATGCAATTATCCAGTTTCAGTCAGTAGGATTAATTTTTGAGCTGGTGGTTTAATGAACGCAGTTACTGTAGATCTGAGAATCTCTAAATGCATTCTCAGATTATATCTTTTGTGACCAGACAATGTTTAATAAAGAAAATGTTCATACTTTCTCTGTGAGATATTGGTTTGAGGTTCATATATAAAAATAAAACCTTATATGAAATTGTGTCATAGGTTTTCCTAATTGACTGGAGTTATATTTTAAGTCTGAAACCTGGACTTGTTGAAAACAATGGTTGCGTAGGTCAAACTGTCTGATGTATCCGGTGTCTGAAAGTCAAGGTAAATTTATAGCAAAAAATAAACTATTTTGGGGGAAAGTGACAATTCAACATAATTTCTTATATGTAAAAAAATATATACTGTTTTGAACTGTACCGCACTTACCTCATCTCTTTTATTTATGTTTCCTTTTCCTGCAGACACAAAGATAATTATCAGATTATGCTGAAATTTTGGAATTACTGTATGAAACTGATCTTACCATATCTGTTTCTTCTGATATTGCGGTATATTTTATGACTATTTTCTCTGTTTTCTGGTGTGCTGCGCTCTACTGGAAGAGGATGAAGGAAAATAGATCAACACATTTTTTGGATATCTTGTTAACAATAGGCAACATGATGCTAGGTTTGCCGGAGGGTTCCTGTACTGATACTATGAAAAATATTTTGTTGATTTAAATACCTCTTTCATGTCTCATATGGTTGATATTCATATAGACTGGTTCAGACTCCTGAGGGTTAGAGTGCACTGAAATGATGGCAAACACAGCAAGAGTTACACTGTACTTACACTTACACTTTTCTTACACTTTTTCTACAGAAAGATTTCTAATTTTTAAAGATCTGATTGTTTTTGTACCTGACTTCCGTTTCCTGTAGCAGTAGTACAATAGAGCTCCAAGCAGTATCCCAGTAAATAGAGTCAAAACACAGCAAAATAGTTTGTTGATTACTGTAAGTAAAGGAAGACTTTTAAAAAAAAATTTAATTGTTAATTACATCTTGAGGATGAGCTAGAACATTTACATTGTACATCTTGAGCTCACAATTCCATTCTGAGTTAAGGTGAAAATACAGTGAATTAATGGATGAAAATGTTACCTTTGTTTGAGGTACAATTGATTGTTATAGGGACCAGAGCTCTGAGTGTATTCTCAGTAAAAACTGCACACTGCCAGTGCAGCGGGTCTGTTTTAGAGTTGGATAGATTCACTGTGAGACGTAACATGGTGTTTTTCTTAGTCATATTTTGCTGTTTGACCAGCACTCCTCTGTTCCCCTCCATCCTGAGCCAGACCAGCGTCACTGAATCATTTACTTCAGAAACTTCACAGGTAAGATCCACTGACTGAATCCTCAACACACCATCAGGAGACTCCACTGAGATGGAGATCAACAATAACATGAATGACATGCAGTAAACACATCAGACTGAATAAGCTTCTTTTTTGCAATAAAAATCTTTTATCTGCACTGTTTGTTCACTTCACTGATTTGCACTCTGTCTGCCCTGTGCCTTATGCTGCTTTATTTAACTTTATTTTAAATTTTATTATGTATTTTTTACATTCCCTGATTGTATAGTTGTTTCTTATATTTTATATTTGGTCTAGATTTTTAGGCTCTGTTATCTATGTTATCTGTATGCACTGGGGGTCTGAGAGTAACGCAATTTCAATTCTCTGTATGTATGTACTGTACATGTGGAAGAATTGACAATAAAGCAGACTTGACTTGACTTAAAAAAATATTATTATTTTAGGGGGGAAGTCGTGGCCTAATGGTTAGAGAGTTTGACTCCTAACCCTAAGGTTGTGGGTTTGAGTCTTGGGCCGGCAATACCACGACTGAGGTGCCCTTGAGCAAGTCACTGAACCCCCAACTGCTTTCTCAGGCGCCGCAGCATAATTGGCTGCCCACTGCTCCAGGTGTGTGTGTGTGTGTGTGTGTGTGTGTGTGTGTGCGCGTGCATGCGTGTGTGGATGGGTTAAATGCAGAGCACAAAATCTGAGTATGGGTCACCACACTTGGCTGAATGTCAAATCACTTTGTTAACTTATGTATTTCACAACCATCTGATTGTGCGTAGTATTGTTATTGCATAGTTTGTTGTTTCAGTAATACACCTGTATGTTCCACTATAATTGAAGTTCATAGGTAAGATGTGAAAGATAAAAGCTTGACTATTGTATGTTTTCTGAAGAACCTCTTCCTGGTTTAATTGGTCCTTTTATTTGAACTTCTCCTCCATTTTCAACAGCTATCAGATCAATCAGTGTGTTAGATTTTTACTCCCAGGTCCACTTCCAGTACTTACTTGGAGACTTGCAGATCAGTGACACATTGGTATTACTGGAGCTTTGACTGGAGCTTTGACTGGAAATGCTTTGACTTTTACTATTTCCATCTGAATCTGGAAAACAATATGGTAACTTGGTGACTTTCAGTAGTAGATCTATCTCAGTTAGTAGCATGGGTCATTTGAAAACATATTTGTGAAAAGCAACGTCTTTAGGCCTAAACATTATTTTTCTTTATTTTTAATGACTTCTGCATATATAACCTACAGTCTTCTTAATGGAAAATGTTATAGATCATTATTATTTAGACATTTAACAGGCAGAAATACAGATTTAATGTAATAATAACAATGTAAAAATGTACTTACATGAAATAACATTAAGTGTGTGAATCCTAACAGTTTGAACGATTCCATCTTGCATCAATTTACAGTAATATTTCCCTTCACTGCGTTTATCAACGGTGTGTAAGATAATGTAGGCAGAGGTGTTGTACATCAGAGTGCTGTTGGGTGTTTGTTCTCCATCTTTCTCCCAATGCAAAGTGGAGGAATTAGACCGGAGAGGAACGTCACATCGCAAAGACACATCAGATCCACGCTGAACTTTGACAACTAGAATATTAGAAAAGAGTTTGAGAAACTGCAAAAATATATTTTTTACGTTAAAATTATATATATATATATATATATATATATATATATATATATATATATATATATATATATATATATATATATATATTATACTGTTTCATATTTTTTTTTTATTGTTGCTGTATTGAAACTCAGAGGCTAAGACTGTGTGCTTTGTAAATAAAACTGGTTGTCTGTCATGGTTGTTAATCACACACTGACATACAGTAGACATGTTTAGGTTCAAATGTTTTGAGTAAAACAGTTATATACAGGTGCTGGTCATATAATTATAATTTCATCAAAAAGTTGATTTATTTCATTAATTCCATTCAAAAAGTGAAACTTGTGTATTATATTCATTCATTACACACATATTGATATATTTCAAATGTTTATTTATTTTAATTTTGATGATTATAACTGCCAACTAAGGAAAATCCCAAATTAAGTATCTCAGAAAATTATAATATAATTTAAGACCAATACAAAGAAAGGATTTTTAGAAATCTTGGCCGACTAAAAAGTGTAAAAATGAAAAGTATGAGCATGTACAGAACTCAATACTTAGTTGGGGCTCCTTTTGCTTGAATTACTACAGTAATGCGCCGTGGCATGGAGTCGATCAGTCTGTGTCACTGCTCAAGTGTTATGAGAGCCCAGGTTGCTCTGATAGTGGCCTTCAGCTCTAATGCATTCTTGGGTCTGACATATCGCATGTTTCTCTTCACAATATCCCACATTTTCTTTGGGGTTAAGGTGAGTTTGCTAGCAAATTAAGAGCAGAGATACCATGGTCCTTAAACCAGCTTTGGCACTATGTGCTGGTGACAAGTCCTGTTGAAAATGAAATCTGCATCTCCATAAAGTTGGTCAGCAGCAGGATGCATGAAGTGCTCTAAAATTTCCTGGTATATGGCTGCGTTGACTTTGGATCTCAGAAAACACAGTGGACCGACACCAGCAGATGACATGACACCGCAAACCATCACTGACTGTGGAAACTTTACACTGGATCTCAAGCAACGTGGATTATGTTCCTCTCCTCCCTTCCTCCAGACTCTGGGACCCTGATTTCCAAAGGAAATGCAAAATTTACTTTCATCAGAGCACATAACTTTGGACCACTCAGCAGCAGTCCAGTCCTTTTTGAAGCTAGATGCTTCTGATGCTGTTTGTTGTTTAAGAGTGGCTTGACACAAGGAATGCGACAGCTGAAACCCATGTTTTGCATACGTCTTTGTGTAGTGGTTCTTAAAGCACTGACTCCAGCTGCAGTCCACTCTTTGTGAATCTCCCCCAGATTTTTGAATGGGTTTTGTTTCACAATCTTCTCCAGGTGCGGTTATCCCTATTGCTTTAGTCTACCACATACTTTCCTTCCCTTCGCCTCTCTTTTAATGTGATTGGACACAAAGCTCTGTGAACAGCCAGGCTCTTTTGCAATGACCTTTTGTGTCTTGCCCTCCTTGTGCAAGGTGTCAATTGTCGTCTTTTGGACAGCTGTCAAGTCAGCAATCTTTCCCCATGATTGTGTAGCCTACAAAACTAGACTGAGAGACCATTTAAAGGCCTTTGCAGGTGTTTTGAGTTAATTAACTGATTAAAGTGTGGCACCAGGTGTCTTCAATATTGAACCTTTTCACAATAATCTAATTTTCTGAGATACTGAATTTGGGATTTTCCTTAGTTGTCAGTTATAATCATCAAAATTAAAAGAAATAAACATTTGAAATATGTCAGTCTGTGTGTAATGAATCACAGTAATTGTATATTATAAGTTTCTCTTTTTGAATGTAATTAGTGAAATAAATAATTTTTTTGATGATATTCTAATTATATGACCAGCACCTGTATGTTGTCTGTCGATCAACAAGCTGCAAAATAGGAAATAATAAAAAAAATGTCTAGAAAGAATATTTGTCTTTTTTTGATATGATCAGTAATTAAAGTGAGACTCACCGATGGCATGAAATCTGGAATAAAAGCCACACATAAAAATAAAGATTGTAAAAGATGTAGGTGGCATGATTCTTCCTTCCAGTGCCTCAGATAATGTGATGCACTCTGAAGAGTCTAAAGGAAGTGCTAGCCAGACAACAACTTGTGTGTGTGTGTGTGTGTGTGTGTGTGTGTGTGTGTGTGTGTGTGTTCTTTTACTTGCATATGTTTTGGTTTAAACAGCTCTAAGCCAATTTAATGTAATATTGCATAAAAAAAATGTTTATAAACTACATTTTATTTTAAGACAAGTCTGGTATTCCTGATTACTTCATTTCCAGTGCAGGAAATGGTTGCTAAACTGAGGTCAAATCTTAAGGTCTATTTCAGACACACAAATCTGTGATCTAAAATGCAATATAAAGTCAAAAAGGTTTTTAGGAGGTCCATTATTAAAGAGGTCCTATTATGCCTGAAAAGTCTTTCTTTTGTTTTGGGGCTGTAGAACAGGTTGTTTGAAAACACAATATTTTCCACATATTTGAAATTATTACAACACTTCTCCCCAGTCTGGCTGAAAGGCTTGAATAGTTCCTGTATCAAATGAAGGCCCGCCTTCTGAAATACAAAATGTGCTGTGATTGGTTAACTGGGCCAGTGTGTGTTGTGATTGGCAGCTGGTCAGGAAATGTAATGCCCATTACCATAGCTGCCTGCTGCAGTGTAAATATTCAAAAATAAAATCAGTTTGAGCACAATTTAATCCCGGATGATTGTAACCACTCTAAATTCATCTGCCTTGGGAAAACTAGCGTGTCTCTGACATAGTCATAACATTCATTGACTTCTCTAGTGCAGCTCAACCAAGACTCGTCCCATTTGTACAGATTTGTGAGATCACAAATCCCAGAAAATACGCGCTGTAGTCCGAGTCGTTCGATGTAGTTTTTGAAAAGTGATTTTTGTTAAATAAATATCTCCCTTTGAAGTGGACTTTGAGCTTTGTAAATTTGCAGATGTTTTTGTTTGTTCAAACTGCATCATTATAAACTAACTAAAGTTGAAAAAGTGAAAAAGCATAGTTTTTTTTTGTAATCAAATACAAATCTAAATTAATACACAAATAACACTGAAGTTGTCCACTGACATTTCCTCTATAAAATCATTAATAAAATGTTAAGTGTTGTTGTGTAAACTAATTATAATCATTCTAATTTAAGTAATAAATGTGACCCTGGACCACAAAACCAATCATAACAGTATTTATTAATTTATTTTTTATTTTTTTTTAAATTGAGATTTATACAGCATTTGGAACCTGAATAAATAAGCTTTGCCTTGATGTATGGTTTAATAGGATTATTTATTAGGACAATATTTGGCAGAGATAATCTGTAATCTGAGGGTACAAGATAAAAAAAAAAAAAACATTCTAAGTACAAATTAAATGGCCTTTAAATTTGTCCAAATGAAATTCTTAGCAATGCATATTACTAATAAATAAGTTTTAATATATTTACAGTAGGAAAAGTACAAAATATCTTCATGGAACATTATCTTCATTTAATGTCCTAATGATTTTTAGCATAAAAGAAAAATCAATAATTTTGACCCATATATTGTATTTTTAGCTTTTGCTAAAAGTGGTTTGTGGTCCATTAGTTCTGTACAGTCTTGCGTGCTGGAGGTTTGAAAAGGTAGTTAAAACAATATGAATGAAATAAATTCATGACTAAAATAAACTGTGCAAATAAATCAAACTGAAATTAAATTTTGTGGCCAGCAACCCTCATGCGCCAAACATCTTTGTGACAAGAGAACTGTGGTTAGACAAGAGGCATAAGAAACATCGTTATTGTTATTGCATTTACTGATGCACTTGTCATCACAGAACTATTTCAAATGTGCCTGAAAACATTTTATATCTCAAAATGAGAAAATGAGTCCACAAATGCAATGCAGTCATTTTTCTGTATCATTTTTAATAACTCATGGTTTAAAATGCTTGCAATTTCTTTCTGCAGTCTTCCTTAAAATGTTTTTGCAAAGCTAAATCATCTTTTTTCCACAACAGGAAATACAGTTGTGTGTCATGAAACCACATTGGGGTTTATTTCTGGCATGTCAGCATATTGATCTGCTAATACTCAGAAATAGTGTTGGTGATGCATTTGTGTTTCCAATTCAAGTGAAACCCAAAGACCCTTTACTTACAGACTGAGCACTCCCATAATGCACTTGAGCAAAGAGCTACATTTTCATTCATATACCCCAAAAAAAAAAAATATACCTAGAATGACTAGCTTCCTATTATTAATACAAGATATAACTATATTCAATAATAATAATAATAATAATAATAATAGTAATACAAAGTTTTGTACAAGATTTTCCAGTTTCAAGGCTCACAGTGCTTTAAAGATGAGAGTAGATGACTGTAGTACTGCTGTCTGACACCTGTGGATATTGATATACAAGCTTAAAGTGTCATGATTCTGCCCTCGTGTCCTTGATTTTCTTCTAGTCTTGAGGCAGGATCATGACGGACCCGTGTTTTGTGTGCAAGCACATGGCCTGGTTGTTGGGCCATGTGCTTGTGTTGTCTCGTTCCCTTGCCCCGCCCCCTTGTTATCCTAGTTTTGTCTTGATTGCTTTGCCCGTGCCACCTGTTGTGTCTTCATTAGTCTTCCTATTTATATCCCCTTGTCTTCACTGTCCTGTGCAGTTCATTGTTTCTACATGTGATTCTGCGATAGAGCTGAAGATCTTTGCCTGAACCCGACGGGACGGGACGGGACTGGTCGGGGTCGGGGTCGGGGTCGGGGTCGGGGTCGGGGTCGGGGTCGGGTTCGGGTTCGGGCTTGGGCTTAATTTCTATCATTTTACGCTGGATCGGGCTGGGCTTGGGCTTGCGCTCCGGTTTTCCAGGTAAACGAGCGGTCATGTGATGTGTTTCGATTAGCGCGAGAAAGATGCGAAAATGAATGCTGAGCAGGTGTAATGGAGGCTTGCCTCTGGTGATTACGTTTTGGTGTCACCAGCAACTAAAGCAAACTGGGAGCGAGGTGTGGAAAAGTTTTGACCATGCTTATAATGAGAATAATGAGTGAATAATGACGCACCATCAGTGAGCGCAGGAACGCGCTGAAGACCTCTACAGTGGATTCAATCATTTTCCTCCACAAAAACATGTAGACCTAGCCTAATCTGTGAGTAAAGGTTTTTCAAGTGATAACTAAATATTCATTGAGTCTTAAATGCATAATGTTGACAGAGTATTTACGCTAATGTTGGCATTATTCTTTTATAAAATAAATTTTATCTTAATTTCGTTATTGCCAAATACCCATCTTAATTTAAAATTTATCTTAATTTTTTTTTAATGACTCGTTTTTGTTGGTCTATTTATAGGTTAAATGAGCCTATGTCTAGAATGCTGAGATGTAACGATGTGACACAGGACTTATTTTATTTCTTTATTCCAACTTCCAAGTGGTCTAGTCTACGTTAGTTATGAGTAAATTATGTTAAAACATGAATAAATTGTTCATTGTTGGCAAAAGAGCTGTGTGCGTGCGCACATTTGAATAATGTCGGGCTGTAAACTGGTTCGGGCTTTAAAAAAGCTGTCTATCAAAATGTACTTGTCGGGCTCGGGCCGAAACCTGTCGGGCTCGGGTCCTGTCGGGCCTAACTTTTAAGGCCCGATTACAGCTCTATTCTGCGATTTTTATTGTTCCACATTGAAGACCCGTTGTGAATGTTTATCTGTAGTTAGTGTTCTTATGTTAAGAGTCTTTGTTAACTGTTAGTTCCTAGTCTTGTTAGATCATCTTGTCTTTGCCCTAGTCGTTGTTTTTCCCCTCGTGGGTTTTTGTTTTCCCCTTTTGTCAATAAATAACCCTGTGTGTAGTTTATCCTGTCTGCGTTTGAGCTCATCCCTACCCTCCACATAACATAGTGTATTTACTGTACATAAATCACAAATAAATATAACAGACTCCTCATTAACAAATCAAAATGACAATCTGAAATATTTATAAAAGGGTTTTTTTTTAAAGCTGGCATCTGAACTTGCATTTCGGTTTTGTCATCTCCTGGAAAAAAAAAAAAAAATCGTCATAATTTTAACAGATTTCTCATTTTAAAGAACATAGAGGTTAATGTGCAATACAATTGTGCAATTTTAGTTTCTATTTAGTAAAGCACTATACACTGTAAAACCGAACAGTGAAATTAATCAAATGAAATTAGTTAATTGCACTCAAATAATAATGAAAGTTCATTGGACTTAATTTAAATAAGTTCTGTTAACTCAAAAAGTTGTTGTAGTGAGGCGAACTTAAAATGATTGTGTTTTCTAGTTCCCAGCATGCTTTGCTTCAGAAAACAAGGAAAATTTAGAAATTAAGTGTTATTTTGTGTGTTTTTACACAAGATTAACATAGAGGGACATAAGTTAATACACGTTGTGTTATATTAGATTTTACAAAAGTTTATGTTGGATTTGTAGTGTTTCCGTTGTGGTGAAGAGTAGAGCCTGTGGTTAGACTGAGGATGGACAGCAAAAGCCTAATTTTGAGTGTATTTCCCACATTATAGGAGTTGAAAAATGGATAAAATTATGAGTGAATTACTCCCTAATTATAAGTTCAGAAATATCATTATTTAAGATAACTCTGAGATAATTTAAGGCAACTGGAATTTTTTTTTTTAAGTTTATGTAAACCTAAAACATTTAAAAACATCACTTAAATGTTTTTGTGTAATCCGTTAAAAAATATTTTTTGAGTTCTGTGAACTTATCAGGGTTTACAGTGTACCTACTTGAATGGATATGGACAGTATTGTAAGTATGTATTTACTATGCTTCTATGTAAAAAATATTTCTATGTAAACAGTTAATCCACATTAATATTTCCCTTCACTGCGTTCATCAACAGTGTGTAAGATGATGTAGGCAGAGGTGTTGTACATCAGAGTGCTGTTGGGTGTTTGTTCTCCATCTTTCTCCCAGTGCAAAGTGGAGGAATTAGACAGGAGAGGAACGTCACATCGCAAAGACACGTCAGATCCACGCTGAACTCTGACAACTAGAACATTAGAAAAGAGTTTGAGAAACTGCAAATATCTTTTTTTAAATATTGTTGCTGTAAGGAAAAATCAACCAACCTTCATGTTTTAAGGTTTAGACTGTGTGCTTTGTAAATAAAACTTTTTGTCTGTCGTGGTTGTTAATCACACACTGACATACAGTAGACATGTTTAGGTTCATTTTTTTTTTTTGTAAAACAGTTATATACAGCTTTAAAAATTAATTTAATTTGAATATAATAACAGTGTATGTGAAACTGCAGATAACTGTACTACATTTTTTTTTTTTTCAAATGGCTTGAACATTATTAAATAATTCTAGAATGTATTAATTTCTATTTAGAATTTGTCATGTCGATTAACGAGGTACAAAAGAGGGACGAATTAATATAGAATATTCTTCCTTTTGATATGATCAGTAGTTAAAGTGAGACTCACCGATAGCATGAAATCGCAATAAAATCAAAACAAAGATGGGAAAAGATATAAGTGGCATGATTCTTCTTCCCATTGCCTCAGATAAAGTGATGCACTCTGAAGAGTTTAAAGAAGGTGTAGCAAGAAACTTTTACTGGGTGGTGCAAACCATGCAATAGTCAGATATCTGAATGCCACAGAAAACAGAGAGCTCATGAATTTTAAACAAAGTAGAGAGATGAAGAACAAATTTATTTTACAGCGTTGCCATAACTTACATAGAACACATGCTCTAACTTTCATTCTTCAAGAAAAAAGAAAATATTGGGGTCAGTTAGATTTTACGATTACTTAGGCTGCATTTATTTGATCAAAAACACAGTTAAAACAGTAATATTGAGAAATATTATTACATGTTGAAATTAACATTTTCTATCTGAATGTTTTTTTTTTTTACAACATTACAAAAGTATTTACTTTCACTTTTGCTGAAAGAATTAATTTACAAAATTATTTACCTTACTTGTCACATGCAGCCTTCTTAACGTTTTTTATTTATTATTACAAATAAATATTTAAAAATACAACTCAATAAGAAATGTAACACTACTGTAAAATTTTGAAGTAGGTGTTTGAAACTCATTTTCATGTTACACACAGTAATGTGTTCTTAGTGATGGACTGATGTGATTATAGTTAGACAAGAGGTTTAAGAAACATTCTTCTTCTCCTCTTCCTTCTTCTAATTTAATTAATCCATGCTGTTGTGCATGACAACATTCAATTAAAAAAAAATTGTTATAGGCTTCAGTTCACATGTTTCACTGTTTAAAATTATTGCAATTCATTTTCATTTATTTATTTTTATTTTTTGAATTTTCTTTTACTTTTAGTTAGTTTAAACATTTGCTGCAAAGCTAAATCATCTTGTTTTTTGTTTTGTTTTTCCATAACAGGAAATACTGTGCTAAAATTAACACAGTTGTGTGTCATGAAACCACATTGGGGTTATTTCTGGCATGTCAGCATATAGATCTGATTATACTCAGAGATCGTGTTGATGCATTTATGTTTCCAATTCAAGTGAAACCCAAAGACCTTATGCTTACACACCCATAATGCACTTGAGCATGCATGGTTCATTAGTCTTATGTTTTAACATTTAGTACCAAAATAATGGATGAGTAGCATGCTATCATTAATACAAGATTCATTCTGTGTTTTAGCAATTCCATTTATTTTAAATAAATGAAATAAATAAAATACAAAGCTCCCATGTGACAAGGCTCACTGTGCTTTAATGGCTGAGTAGATGACTGCCGAATTTCCGTCCTGTAGATATTGAGACATACATCGCAAATGAATCACAAACGTATATATATACCACACGTATCATTACAAAATCAAAATGACAATCTGAAATGTTTATGAAAGAAGTTGATTTCATAGCTGACCTCTGAATTTGGATGATTTCCTATAAAACACTTGTCAGCTCCTGGAAATAAAATCATAGTCATATATTTAACATAGATTTCTCAATATATACAACTTACAGAAGACATTTAAACGTCTGTCTTACCATGACTTAATCCTGCTACTGTCACTGAAGCATAATGGATGTCTTCTTCATCTTGTGATTTTAATCCAGTGACGTGACCTTCATCTAGTGAAACAATACGACAACATCTCGTATTTCAAATCTCACTGCAATTAGGAAAACATGCAATGGACAAAATGTACACTTAAACAAGTAAAACATTTTTATATAAAATATAAATCAAGGTCAAGCTGCATCAAATAGCTTGATCCAGCTAATAAGCATGTGTGTACTAACAAGCTATAAAAACAAGCAGTGTCTCTGAAAAAATGCAGTTAGCCATTTAAAATGAAAGACAGGACTTTAATTCACTTCCCATAGACAATGTCACAATCTGACCCATTCATTTGGACAGTGTTCTCCTTCCTATATTGTCTCTGAGATGAGTTCACCTGTTTTTCGCTGACATTTAAAAACTAGAAATCCCAGCAGAATCAGCACACTGACAGTAACAACACAACCCACAATGGTCTCTGTCTGTAGATGATTGTCCTCTGTCATGGTGTCTTCTGCAGACATGTTGAGTCAGATGATTACAACAGTGTCATGATTAAACAGTGAAAATTTGTATTTTAAAATGTATATTTTGAGAATTCAATCTGTGTTAAAGTAAATATATATATATATATATATATATATATATATATATATATATATATATATATATATATATATATACACACACACACACACACACACACACACAGTATATTAATGGTTCAAAAATATTACCTTTGTTTGTTACAGTTGAGCTTTCTGTTGGAGCAGTTATATTTGATGAGGTACGACTGATTGTTATAGGGGCCAGAGCTCTGAGTGTATTCTCAGTAAAAACTGCACACTGCCAGTGCAGCGGGTCTGTTTTATAGTTGGATAGATTCACTGTGAGACGTAACATGGTGTTTTTCTTAGTCATATTTTGCTGTTTGACCAGCACTCCTCTGTTCCCCTCCATCCTGAGCCAGACCAGCGTCACTGAATCATTTACTTCAGAAACTTCACAGGTAAGATCCACTGACTGAATCCTCAACACACCATTAGGGGACTCCACTGAGACTGAAATCAATTAGATTTTACATTTGGAGAAATATACTTATTAAAATCTACAAAATAAATAAATATTTTAACGTTTCAACACACCTCAAATGCACTACTAGCAATGCTAGCTGTTTAACTAGTTCTCACTCACTGAATTTGACCAAACCATCTCTCTAAACATTGTTTCACCAAGAAAAAAAAAAAAAAAATACAAAATTGTTCATTGTTAAGAAATATTATTGAAACACAAACATTGCTTTACAGCTTTGAACAGCTGAGAACAAACATGTTGCATGTAAGTGAGAAAACTATGTAAATTTCCTACAAACCTCTGATTGTGCGTAGTATTGTGGTTGTGTAGACTGTTGTTTCAGTAATACACCTGTATGTTCCACTATAATTGAAGTTCACAGGTGAGATGTGAAATATGAAACATTGACCAGTGTATGTAGTAAAAGAATTTCTTCCTGGTTTAATTGGTCCTTTTATTTGAACTTCTCTTCCTTTTTCTACAGCTATCAGATCAATCTGTGATTTAGGTCTCTGTTCCCATGTCCACCTTAACCCGTGGTAGTTCTTTTTAGACTTGAAGATCAGTGATACATCACTATTATGGGCACTTTGTCTGTAAATTGTATGCTTTTTATTCTGTGAATCTGGAAAGATATAGAGAGTATAGCTTTGTGGAAAAAGTATAGTGTACCAAGTAAATTACAGTAAATAGCAGTTTCAGTCATTATCCACTGAACATATCTTATTCACACTTTGACACATTCAAACCTGTTTTATTAACTATAGACTGGAGATGTTCTTTGATTATATACAAATTATATACAATATAGCCTACAATTTATTTTAATTAGATAAATCACATACTTTGAAACAGCAATTTGGAGATCATGACAGTGTACACAAAACACTGACACAATTGAATTGAATGTACTTACATGAAGTGACATTAAGTGTGTGATTCTTAACAGTTTGTACGATTCCATCTTGCATCAATCTACAGTAATATTTCCCTTCACTGCGTTCATCAACAGTGTGTAAGATGATGTAGGCAGAGGTGTTGTACATCAGAGTGCTGTTGGGTGTTTGTTCTCCATCTTTCTCCCAATGCAAAGTGGAGGAATTAGACCGGAGAGGAACGTCACATCGCAAAGACACGTCAGATCCACGCTGAACTTTGAAGAGGTGAAATTAAAAGAGTGAACAAATACCAGTGTTACTGTTACAACAATCGATTGAAATATTGAAAGTCAAAGATTAGAATTCTGATTTGAGGTTTGGTTAGGGTTACTCAATGACATTATTACAAGTCACAAACATAATTGTTAGGTCTACTCACATATCAAATAATATTAGATGATGTTCTATGTAGTGTAATTAAATTATGGTACAAGCACGGAGCATTGTTAAATTAAAATTACAGTAATGATGGTAAAGACTGTTTAAAATATACTTCCCAGCTAAACATGACTGATATGTTTCTTAGTAACAACGTAACAAACAATCAGAAGTATGAAAATATACAGTATAGGCTATTGTTTATATAGCATAAGATTTGTAATACTCACCTTCTTGAGATCTGTAACAAAGCACAATTTTTAACATCAATACAAAAAATGAGATGATATGCATGGTGTTGTGTTCCGTCTTATTTCAGAGAGGCCGAAGAAGTATCAATCTTGTAATGCAGAAAAAGAGGAAATGAAAGGAGAGGTTTTTAATGGTTTGTTTTAAAATTAGATCAAACATCTGGCCCAACGAATGTTGTGGTATATCTGTGCAAATGGTTGGTCTTGAATTATGTTTTAATAAGGAATGATGTGGGTACTTACTGTACATTAAATATTATCGTCAAAGAGTTTTATGTAACTAAACACAGAAAAATACTGGCATTTTAAATAGCCATGTGGTTCAGCTAATGCAATTTTTCAGTAGTAGTGTTTGAGTAACAGGATAACTGAAAATGGCAGGTATTAAAATTTATTTTTAAATAACACTTGCAACTTAGGTAATAGTCATTAATGACTATAGCAAACAGCTTCTCTGTGTTAAGGTGCTTCTGCTGCCCTCTATTGGTAATGTATTGGTAAACAAATTTTCAAAGAACACGTATGTGCAACTGGAATGGTTATTACTTTTGTAACACACAATTGCAACACGTGTGTGGCAATATTATTTTCAATCTTCCTCCGTTTAAATTACATTTAGCCAAATTACATAATAAGGAAGCCCTACTCTCGCGATAACGTAACCTGACACTGAAGAACGTAATAAATAACAAATATGGCGACATCCTTTACAGTGCAAAGTCTTATTACATTACACTATTTTATTTAATAAATGAGTCCTAAAGAAGATCTATAGTTTTTTTCTTCAAACTCGACTTAACGGGACACAGCTCTGAATTCTACTGCATGTACAGCGTTGTATTTTAATACAGACTAACGTTACTTTAAACGGCAGAATTTGTGAAGGGTAGGCTAGTACGTTAACGTTACTTGCTATTTATAATTTAGCCTTAACATTTTCAAGTCATTGTCGAACAGTATGGCATATAGCAATCGTTTTGATGACTCTCAACACAGTCCCGCCTCTTGCTGTGTTTGTAATGTCCAGAAATGATTAACTCTTCTCAACAGATCTCCAGTAACTTAATTTCCTCTAAAAATTCACTCTGAAGTGAAGATGACTGAAAGATTGTTTGAAGAGAAACAGCATGCCTCCCTCTATCAAAAATATCGATTTGGTCCACCTGATGAGCTGAAGGAGCTTATTCTCCATTATCTGGACGAAAAGGTAAGACTGTCGTGTTATCAGTGTTTCTTTTTGAGCGCGAGAGCCAGATATGTGTCGAGCTGAATTACTGCATGTTTGTTTGGTAACAGTGAGACCCTTCCAAAATATGGAGGACATACAATGTAAAACCATTTGAATACATTATTGTAATAATAATAATAAACTTTAATAAGAACACACTAATGTGTATGTAATTATGTGTATACTACAAATAATATATATATATATATATATATATATATATATATATATATATATACATATATAAGATTGTATACTTATTGATTGTATACAGTGGGGTAAATTGGCATTTTTCCATGTCCAGTATTGCAAGTCAGAAGTGCAAATGTAGCAAACTCATAACTTAACACCTCTGAAGTCACACTAAAGGAATTGATGTTACATAACATTTGTTTATTACTTATTTACTGTATATTTAATATGTGGGAAAAATAAATAAGCTGTTCTCCTGTATAATGTTTGATGGTAAAAACATGCTTCACAGAAAGGAAAGCCCCATCAGCTGGCTGTGGATTTGGGCTGTGGAACGGGGCAGACCTCTCGTCCCCTGACGGGGTATTTTGAGCAGGTGGTGGGCATTGATGTCAGTGAATCTCAGTTGGAGCAGGCGAGAGCAGTGCCAGGGTTCCCTAACCTCAGCTACAGGTCAGTAATGCTGGTTCCTAATCTTCCTTAAAAAAAATAAATAAATAAAATAAATAAATATTGTCCCGTTGACTTATTTGTATCTCATAATAAAAAAAGATATGATACAGTGTACCATTATACCTTTGTATAACATTGAAAGAACACAATTCGGTTACTGTGGTGTCTCCAAATCATGTTTATCATTAAATGACAGAGTAGGCACAGCAGAGGAGCTGCCGTTCCCAGATGGCTCAGTGGATCTGCTGACGGCTGCGTCTGCGGCTCATTGGTTTGATGCTGAACGTTTCATAAAGGAGGCTACACGTGTTCTGAAGCCGCGTGGCTGCTTGGCTCTCTTTGGCTATGGAGACAATATGAAAATACACTATGAATCTTGTGGTGATCGACTTAATAACATATATGAGGAAGTAAGCCATAACTATGTATTTATATAAATGAAATAAGTATCATTATTTATAATGAGATATTATAATCATGTTATATAATTATTATAGATTATATATTATAATAATGTGATTATTAGTATGTAATTGCCAAGCTTCTGCTTATTGAATGCATGTTTAGCAACTTTTACTTTTGCAAACCATTTCAGTAAAGGTTAAATATGCTCATAGAATAACTGCTAACTACACTCTTGTATCAATTTATCCTGCTAGGTAAAGCAAATACTGCTGCCTTACACAAGCAGTAAGGTAACTTTGGCCAACAGTAAGCTAAAGATCTTATTTGAAACCATACCCTTCCCAGATAAAGAGAGGTAAACCAGAGCACTGCAATGAATGATTAACTCTGTTTGTCAATGAACCTATACAAAAAAAACAAAAACAAAAAAAAAACTGCTTATATATTTAGTGCATTTATGTGTACAATAAAATATAGTATTTGGTTTATGCATTTTTTTTTAAATAACATTTATCTAAAACATTATATTTGACATGTTTTGTTTTGAATAATATCATTCTTGATATGAGTTGCAGTTGTTGATTCTAACAGTTTTGTAATATTCTCCTGTCTTTGTAAGGATTGAAATCATTCCAATCAAGCAGCAGCTGAGCATCAAGAACGTAATTGGTTTTATTCAGACATTCTCCATGTACCAAGCCTATCTGAGAGCCGATCCAAGCGCTGCGACCGCACTGTTGGAGAGAACAACCTCACGGTAATTACTTCTTTTTTAAGAACTTCAACATTTCAGCTGATTTTACTGTCCTGCAATGTTGATTGTTTGTAACACAAAATTATACTGCAAGATTCTTATTAAAGGAAACTCGCTTTTTGGCCTTTACAGATGTTGATGGTATGTTTGCTTGTCACTTATTCTCTTCTAGTATTCTGGAGGAGATGAAAGTGTCATCAACAGAGGCCAAAGTCGACTTTATAATGGAGTACTTCTGTGTGCTAGCATGTAAACCTGAGTGACACATGACTCAATCACATGACCCACAATACCATCACCCCAGGTGTTTAGATACTGTAGTTCCTCTGCAATATCTTTTCATAATTTCACATGAAAGATTCTGAAAATATAAACCATTTAGTATTTGCACTATGCATTACGATGTTGCATAATGTTAATTTGAAATGATTTACTCTACAAAATGCAGCCATTGATGTAAGGTTGTTTAAAATAACAATAAAATCCTTTAGTTTTTACTTTTGAAGTTGTGTAGTTTGTTCACATGAACACTAAAAAAAAAAAAAAAAAAATTCCTGAATGCCACAGAAATGTTTACTCAATCTAGGTTTTGTAAAAATGATAACAACTCCTTCTTAACACCCATACTTCATAGAAACAATTCTTTATTTCATAAACCTGTTGTTCTTCAGCAATATCAACATCAACAGATAAGCATTATGCTTTCTCTACTTTTATTTTTTTTTGTACTCTTACAGTATATTGTCATTCTGGAAACCTTTCTTTTCTGGTCATTGCTTAGGAGATGTTAATTCATTTTGAAAGAACCTTTGGTATTTACTCCAGAATGAATGTGAAAACAAAAGTCTGTGTGTGAGGCTCAAGTCCTCATTAGCAAACTAAGCACATTAGGGTTGCCTCAAAGGAAGCTTCAAAACAAATGTTCTAAAGCAGCGGTTCTCAATCCTCTTCCTCACGTCACCCTACTCTGCACCTCCCTCTCTCTCTCTCTCTCTCTCTCTCTCTCTCTCTCTCTCTCTCTCTCTCTCTCTCTCGTCAGATTAGCTCAAACAAACTGTTCCAGTTATACACTTGTTTTCACAAAGCAATGAATGAGTTTTATAAACGGGTGCGCCTACGGTTCCTGTGCTGTATTAAAGCTTTAATCAGAATAAAACCGTATTTAACAGAACCAGTAGGATTTACAAACAACAGAGTATCTAAAAGTATGAGACAACAACAAACAAACATACTATTAAGAGCCATGCTTGCACAGGTTCTGCATGAGACTCTTCATTAATATTCTCTGCGGCTCAAGGGGTGGAATGTTCCTCATCTTCTTCTTCTTCTTGAAATTTTATTGGCACTTTACAAAAAAAAAAAAAATGGATATCCACCACCAACTGATATTGAGTGTGGATCAAAATTAATTACTCACTTCCCCCACATTTTTTAATAATATAAAAACAGGTTCATACGCACTCGAGGTGGTTTAGTGAATCACAACACACTGAGCCAGCTGACTTTTTATCAGCCCATTGCATATAATTGAGTGCACCCCATGAAGCATAATTAAGCTTTGAAAACAAAACAGTACACCACCCCTTTAAACAGCTTAGTGCTATTGGTTCGGTTGATGCTGTCTCTCAGTGTTTAGTATGCTTGTACAGCAGTCAAACATGGCGGTACGTTTGTTCGAGGATAAAGAACATGCAGACACATACTGGAAGTACCGAATTTCTCCTTCTGAAGAGCTCATCGACAAGGTTCTACAGTTCCACAGGAGTAATGTAGGACTTTTATGACTGTTTGTTGTTGTTTATCATCAGCCTGACATCTTTGTCATTTCATTTACATTTGGTTATGTTGTTTACTGTATTTTCTTAGACCAATTCAGCCAATGACCTGGCAGTAGATGTTGGTTGTGGGTCAGGACAGGGAACACTGCTCTTGGCACCACATTATACTTGTGTGGTAGGGACAGACATCAGTCCTGCTCAACTGGAGATGGGGAGGAAACATGTTAATATGCCAAATGTCTCTTACAGGTATGCAAAGCTGAATTGGGTGCTACTGCATGTGTGGCAGCTTGCTTTTGTGTCACCATTTAACCTCCATCAGCCAGAAAGTATGCATTTATTAACACACAACAGTTTGTTTTCAAACTAATGCAGTCACATTTAGCACCAGTTTCACTACAGAAGTAAGTGTTACTCTGAAAAGCTGAGTCTCGAGTAAAGAGCATGTGACAAGCATTATGGTGTGTGTGCATGCATACACACACACACACACACACACACATATATATATATATATATATATATATATATATATATATATATATATATATATATATATATATATATATATAATACTAAAAGTATAATGATGTATAATTTTAAAAATGTTTAAAATTTTGTTTGTGAAAAATACAAGTAAACTCAAAAGTAAAATATGCACACACAAAGAACTCAGAAATCTCTGCAAAATGTATATTTACTGTAAAACATATTATATTTGTATATTTTTTTAATTATTAAAGAAAGGATTGTTTCCAGACAGAAGGACTCTCATTACTCTATTACAGCAATGAGAATCATTAATGTGTCATAAATGATAAAAAAAAAAAAAATGCATAATCCTCTGCCACTTAAAAAGTTGGGATATGAAAATAATGTCTTAATGGGCCTAAATTAAGATTTCTAATATTTATTTATTTATTTATTTATTTAGAAGTGAAATACTATGATTATGCTCTTGATTTTGTTCTCTTTATAAGTTTCCTGCATTCAATATGCACATGCATCTGTTTTACTTATTTGACACACAAAGGGAGAGTCCAGCTGAAGAACTGCCTTTTGAAGATGGCTCTGTGGATCTTGTGACGGCCATGTCTGCGTTCCATTGGTTTGACCATTCGCGTTTTCTTCAGGAGGCTCACAGAGTGCTTAAGCCTCATGGCTGCCTCGCAGTTCTCAACTACATCATGGACATGGAGCTGAGCTACGGAGACTGCTCGGAGACTTTAAACCACATCTGTAATGAGGTGGGGCCCATAAGACTGATATTTCTGACATTTCAATTTGCTGTCTGAACACTGTCACACTGTTAAAAATATCACATGCTATCTGCTTAAAAAAATTATGGTAACAATATTACACATATTATATTTGAGTAGATTTTAAGGATGTTGTTTTTTTAAGTGAAATTTACCCAAATAAATTAAGTAAAAATTCCTAAATTATTTAGTCTATGGCACAATAAATTTAATATAATTAGGGAAATGTGCTCATTTATTTTAAGTTTATTCTCAAAAGTCTGTGATTTTAAATGAGATCTGTTTGTATTTTGTTATTTTATACATTTACAAGACTGTATACAGCCAATCAGCTCAAATAGGAAAATACTTGAGAAATTCTGGAAAGTACTGCACTAGCACTAGCAAGGCTACTGCCCATTAAACAAGGTTTAATGCCTTAGAAAAGTAGTATCCATAACTACAAGCTCTACTCTTCTGCACAGTTGTTACAGCCACTGCTATAACACAAAAGAGGGATGACACAATGGCTCGATCAAAAGGGGAATTTATTAATAAAACGGAATATAACAACAAGTGGGAGAAATAAGACAGGAAAAATAAGAGGGATAAACACAGAAGAGAGCTCAGCTACGACTCGGGACGGCCGCTCAAGTTCCGCCCCCGAAGTATGGGAACTTGACTTCCTTTAAGCTCACGTAAATAGTCCACAGGTGTAGAGGATCTGCTAAATCAGAACAATGGTAAATCACGCTTTTCCTGCCCCTAGAGGGCAGGCAAATACATAAATATACATGCATGTAACAACAGTGGTAACGATTGCACTGTGCAATGGAAACTTCGATGTTACAGAAACTCTTACAAATGTCAAATGTAACTGAACATTAAACATTAATAGATGCCTCCCTTCACTCAAAAACATAAAGTAGCATTTAATTTCAAAATGTACTCTCCATTTCCAGCCATATGCAAAGCATGCTGGGAACTAACAATCACCTCTAAAATAAAACTGCAAAATTGAGCTAATTCACTTAAATTAAATAGGCAGCCTTCTTTCCTTAATTATTTTAGTTTAATCAGTTCCCCAATTCAAGCACCAAAACTGCTTAAGTCTCCTAAAACAAAATGAGGAAAACGCATCTCCTTGGTTTTATTAGTAAAAATATATATTTTCTATACAACACTGAATCACAATTTCTTTAATGAAATCCACACATTATTTTTAATTATCACCTTAATTTTTTTTGATGAAAATTACAAGACCCACGATTCATTTTTTACAGTGCAGTGGTAAAAGAATGTTTTTGACACAAAAATAAGTATTCTATCATGTCATATTTATCTTTCTCATTACAGTTTTATGCAGCCTTGCAGCCTTTCCGGAACCCTTACCTAAGATCCAGCTCTTTCGAACTTTACAAAAAAACACATGACTCTCTCCAGTATCCAGACAAAGAATGGTAATGTAGTTATATACAAACTAGCTGTTAAAATATTAACTTTATAGATAATTAAGTAGGTCAAAGTGTTCAAAGTGCAATTAATCTTAGGTTTAGAGACTGAAGGTTTTATTAAGTTACATATAAGTAGCAATTTGTTATATTGTGACTATAGCCTCAGTTAATAAAAGGGCTTGTTATGCCTTGATTACCTTTTGTATATTCTACATAATAAAAATGTAAAGGATTTAAATTGAACATTTACATTTGATTTATTCACTATTTGTCCCTTACATAAACTGTTGCTATCCAGGATAAATAAAAATAAATAAAAAAGATGGTCAATTATAACATGGCTGGATGCTGTATCAAAAGCTACACTGCAACTGTATTTTGTCTTTAGGCAGGACATTTTTTGGGTGAGGAAGCCTGTCCCGCTCTCTGGCTACATCGGCATGGTGGAATCTTTCTCCAGTTTCCAGGCTCTCTTAAAAAAGGATCAAGAAGAGGCCAGACGACTCTCACAGGACACTGAACACAGGTGTTAGACTTTGAGTTTTCTTATGTAATGTCTATGTCTATATGTGTGTGTGTGTGTGTGTGTATAATATATATATATATATATATATATATATATATATATATATATATATATATATATATATATATATATATATATATATATATATATATTATTATATAATGTGTGTGTCATATCATGTATCTCATTCTCTTTTCCTCACACTCTATTTTTCCTATCAAGACTGCTGCATGCAATGGGTGTGACATCCTCGGAGACAGAAGTGATCATGGGAGTTAAATACTTCTATTTTCTAGCCCGCAAGCCTGCAAATGACTGATTTCTTTCTTTAAATTGTAATTTTAGATCTTTTTATTAGTTTATATTTCGATATGATTATCTGGGTTACTAATTTCCATAACCATCGAGTTTCATAACCATCAAATAAAAAGTTATAAAATATATTTATTTTTCTTACACTTTCAATAATAATAATAAAAAAAAGTTAATTAAAAAAAGTTAGAAAGTAGTCTTTACACATTTAATTTTAGATTTTTTATTATTATTATTATTATTTAAGTTAATTTAATTAAAAATCTAAATATTTATAGAAGATGTGAATTCAGGTCACTGTCTCTGTGCATAAACTCTAGCCTATGTTCAATGTGTGTTTGAATAAACTAACAGATTCAAATAAAATCACTGACCCATTTACAAAGAAGCGATCATTTCGAAGCGTATCTGAAAGAGCGTCCAGCAGAGTGCAGTGTTGACTCGATCATGCAGCAGGATCTGCGCGGGAAGCGTGTCGACAAACATCTGCACAGCTGCCTGTGATGAAGCGACCCAGCAATCCCACGGTACAGCGACTCAACACGGGCACAATCCACAAACAGAAACAAAAGAAACTGAGAGTGCCATTTCAATGTACACTTCAAAATGTTTGCCGCCATTCTCTGAAGCAATCCATTGTTTGCTTGGTAAGTTTTGGTGCTGCTCAATTAGTGAGGTTTGAAAACATGCTTGTTTCTCTTTTTATTTACACACGTCTTTGACAGTACTATCATAATTCTCCTAGAAGGGCCTATAAGTCAGGTAAAATGTTTTAGTGGTTTGGCATTGTGTGTCTTGGAGCTATAGCTGATTATGCACACATAGCCAAAGGGTGAATGGAAAGAATGGATGACAGGATCTGTGTGTGTTCAAATCGCTTACCTAGAAAAGTAATGCATAGACCTGCTATCAAATGACAGCACAAGACACTGTGAATATAGTGCCAATGCTCATATGTGAGACAGATGATAGGTTACACCACACTACACACACGCACACATATATTCTAATTTTAGAAGAACATTTCAGCTGGCTTTTGCATTTTTGCATTTGCCTTTGCATTTTTGCATCGCCATCTGAAATATTCTTCTAAAATTAGCATTTTTATCAGGCTCCTATGTCTATGTTCAGTCATTTCACTTTAATGGCAATGAAAAGGACCTAACCATTGCCAATAAAGTAAAATTACTGAACCCAACCAGGAGCATGATAAAAATGCTGATTTTAGAAGAAAATATTAAATGGCACTTTTAGGCTTTTAAATTTGAAGTCTTCATATGTGCATACATGTATGCATGCACTGTATGTATGTATGTATGTATGTATGTATATTTGTGTATATAGTAAAGCTCTGCACACATTGTTTTAATCAATTAATACTTGATTTACATCACTGGTGTCATCATGGCCTGATATTTTCCACTATTTGCTGTCACACATTGCAGCAATATACACTATATCAGTCCACTTACTGTATACCGGTAATGGCACTTGTCCACTGCAGCTGGAGAACTCTGCTCAAAAACGCTAGAGCTCCTCAGCTTTGCACTGTGTCTGTATAATCTGTGAGAAATCTAAATTAAATATAGTAATATGTTAACAATATAATGCAATAAATCCAGCAGAAACTGTCTTGGGTAACTTAAGTGTATTAATTTCTGTAAATTATTACAATTTTCTGCGGCTAAAAGGATGATTTAGAAAAATTAAAGTGTGGATAACATTTTTGTAAAACATAATTAAGATTATCAAATATAGGAGCTGCACATTTGTAATTATAACGATAGATACCATATAAATTCACTGTACTGTATATTACTGCAAACACATTTTCTTGATTTTCTAAATATCAAACACTAAAATTCTCTGCCTCTGTCAGAGGTAAGATTTCACCAGTACAGTTAAAAAAATACAGGAAAATACAGTTCACAAATTCTGCACTCATCTGAGTCAACAAGTACATAATATGTCAAGTGTCAGTATAGCATGATTAGCAGTTAGCAGAATCCTCTTAATAAAGTTTTTTTATTTATTTATTATTATTATTACATATTTTGTTGAAGTGTCCAAATACACTGTGATCCATATGCCACAATTTAATCCATTCTGAAATATTTTCATCCTGACTGGGCCTGAGCTGTTGAATTATCTGCCCCTTCACACATACGGATCTGAAACCTGGGCTCCCCTCTCCTGTAGCTCTTTAATGCTAAAAGTGAGCCATACTTCTCATGTTGGTGTGAAAAATGATAATTACACTTTCTATAACAATAAAGTGACTGTTATGATCAGAATTAAACATATGCAACAACCCAGTATATATTTTTTAAAAGGACAAACAGACATTCATAATCAAAGAGCACTCAAAGCATTTTTTTAGACAGAAAATGTTTTCATTAAATATATTTGTGTGGCTTTTTAATAAAATAGGCATGTGATTGTGAATTATAATGAAGCTTTTACCTTTTAATAAAGCCAGAGAAGCTATTCTGTTCATAAAGCTCATGAGGGTTTGCTGATCAATAAATTATAGTTCATTTGTACTTAAGTAAGTTTGGACTAAATCTTTTCAGTGAAAGTGCAATTCTACTGCATGTCTTGTATTACTAGAAAATTATATTTTCTAGACAAATTGTGCTATTTGTGCATAATTTTCTTTAGTCACAATTTATTAAGTCACCCACCATTTAATTCCCAACCCGTATGACTTACATCCTTCACTGGAATATAAAAGGATATTGAAGATGGTATTGGTCAATCTTTTCCATGGAACTTATAATAAAAGCAAACTGAGGCTTTCAAGCTTTAAAAAGGGCACAAAAGCTTAATGGAAATATTAAAAAAAAGTGGTCCATACCACTGATTTTATGTTTTAGTTTACTCAGTTAATTGAGTCTTTGGCCACTTTCCAAGTAAGGTTACCAGACGTTAAAATATGCATGGCTAAGTTGTTTATTAAGAACTCTACAAGAGAAGACTCTGACTCTGCCTCATCAGCCCCAGAACACAGGGGACACAATTTCATCTGTTAAAACAAAGACAGAAAATTATGCTTCTCCATAATAAAGTTTATCTAAATCCCAAGGGTGCAGCTTTTGATAGGACCTCCTCATTAAGCAGTATTCTTCTAAACATGTTTATTCATGAAGTACAACCAAGATGAATCATTTGACTGGCTAGAAGTTTTAAAAGAGTGATGAGGAAATATTAATAATTGATTAGATAATAGGATTATTCATAAGAAGTGACCCAAGATTGCATATCAACAGATGGACCCTATAAATCAGGTTTTCAACCCCTCATTCATAATTCATAGTTTAACCTATAGGTGCATATTTACAAAAATATATATTTCCACGATATCAACTTGAACCATGATCTATGAATCAAACATCAATACACATAGAATGCTCATTTGTTATTAAATGGTGTGTATGAAAATATCAGTCAGGTTATGGCTGTTGGATATAATTTGCAGGAATATTTAAAGTAATTTGAATGTAATGATAAATGTTAGCGATAAAGTTATTTCCCACTTATGATAGTAAAATCTTAGATAGTAAAGCGTGAATTTTACTGATCAAATAAATAAAAAAATCATCAGTGTCGTGCTTGCAGATGCTTTGTAGAAACTAACACTTTCAGCAGTCCTGGGGATATCATACCAACATATCAGATGAAATGAGAATTGTTTATCACGCAGGGCGGTTTTCCTCATGTGTAACAGGAACTCATCTTCATGTATCCTGGCATGGTGTGAAATGATGCACACTCTTTGAGATTCTCATAGCTGCACCACATTAGAGGTAGTTGTGACCTCAGGCGCTGGTTACTACTGACCTGCTGTGTACAATTTATTTTGTTTGTACTCTACCTCTCACAAACAATTAATCATATAATGAAAAAAAGAAAATCCTTGCCACAAACTGCCTCTTTTCTAAAGGGAGAGCATGACAGAAAACAAAGGGTATGTAATATATGTATGTAATATAATCTTGTAAGGATCCTGAACCCTTCCACATGAATGAGCCTGATCAAATGACTGGAGTATATGAAAATTTAAATAAGTGTTCAGATATGCCATCATCAGTTTGCACCAACTACCAACTAACTAATGTAGACATTTTGTATCTTTCATGACACAGATTTCCTTTATAATCCACCAAGATGTTGATAATTTATAATCAACCCTGAGCATATTAACATAAAACCATCAACATTTAAATGTGTCCCTGAACTACACATCCAGAAAGTTTAATCAATCATAAACACCGGGCAATTGTTTGAAGCTTTAAAGGTACAGTAGGATGTCTGACATCAGACTGGAAAATCTTTGGCCCTGTTTCCACCAGATATATGTGTTGTTGGGTGCGTCGAGTTTCGTGGGAGCACCGAGGGCTGTTCACAAATATGAATGAATGGACAAACCTGTGTTATGTAAAAACATATCAGTTAGGTTATTGTTTGATTTTTGTATATACATTTTTTTATATATTAAATGGGAGAATAGCATTCAAATATTCATTAATTTTAGTTTGTAAAGAAAGCAGAACATCATTGAGTGATGGATCCAATTTTAAAGCACGTTATATTCTCACTGCAGTCTACTGCACGGTAGTTTTAATCAGCATTCAGTCTATTTTTTATTTACTATAACATGTCCATGTACATTAATCTTAGTGCATTTAGCATTGTAACCAAAATAACAACTTCATCTTAATCGCCAATGGCGATAGCCAAGAGACTGTCTACTTTAATCTAGGATTGTTTACTAGATTAAGATTAATGGCTAAAATTATCTCAAGGTGAGGTTTGAAATTAGGAGTTTATCTAAAGTTCATAAGAACCACAGATGGACTACAACAATCTGACACATTTTAAACAAACTAAATGAGGTTGTTGTCTCTTTGGGGTTTTGAGTAGGCTTGGTCAAATCGTAAAAGCATTGGCAGTGATTATTGTGGCTCTAATTGGCATTTGAAAAGCATTCATTTATAGCCTTAATTGTTTGCTTATGGATCCCTTTTAAAGTTTGTTTTAGCTATTTTTGACAAAAAGAAACCTAATGACTAGTAGCAGACGAGACAGTAGGTCTGCTGTAAGATAATTGGAGAGTAAAGGCACAGTGATGCAGAACTCTCACACCTTGTGCTATACAAAACACATCATTGTGCGCTGGTCATAAACCCATCCTGCAGCACTTAAGCATTCTCCTGCCATTTCGCATGTGAACTTTTGAACTTTATTTTGATTTTGCAAATGTGCTAGATTCTCCATTTGGCTGAGTTCATGAACTTTTGTGTGGATGGAAACAGGTTCGGATATGATGCAGCCTTTGTTGAGAGTTACTGGCCTTTGTCTATTGGCCTAATTTCTCTGTCTAGTGGAGTTCAGTCAGTACTACTTATTTTGCCAGTCTAATAATAATTTGATGCAGTTTGTTTAGGAATGCATGTATTTAATTGCTTGTTAGTTCACATTAACCTGAACTTGAACTTTGCAGACATGATTCATAACAGTTTATGATTAAAGAATCTCAAAATAGCAAGTCGTTCATTGTGCCTAAAAGGTTCTGTTTTGTTGTTGATACAATGCATGATATGTGTTTGTCTTTTTTCACAGGTTTGCTTTTGTTTCATTCCAACTAAATTTTTGTGAGAAAAACACTTAAACTGACACCCATGTCTCACTGTTGCAGACAGCCAGATTTACGCATAATTTATAAAAGCTTTGTAGTTTTTTTTTTTTTTTTACTGTAATAAATAAATCTGTAAAATCACAGGAAAAACACAATTCAAAATACTAGTAAAACATCTGTAAAAAACAATTAATAATAATTACTTGAAATTATACTGTAAATTGTGCCATATTATTACTGAATTTTAAATGGACACTGAATGGAGAAGCCAGTGTTTTTACTGCCTTTGTTCTCAATATAAAATTAGAAATTTAGAATGTTGTAACATGTTTTCAAGCTGTATTTCAACTCCACGTATTTTTATTCTCCTCAGCGTTTTTTTAAACAAGTAAATTACCTGCTACTGATGGACCATAATATTGTTCAGCTTAATTAACAATGTTCATAATGCTGTCTTTCTTGTTTTTAGAGTTGACACGCGATGGCGAGAAAGTTTGTTGATTTGTGCTCTCCGTGCAAGCAGGAAAGAATTTTATATTTTCACACTCTTTCTATTCTTATTTTGTCTTTTCACTTAAATAAGATTTCTTAAGACAAACTTGTTAATTCAATAAGTTTGCCTTAGATTTTTCTCTTTGGAAATCTTTCATCTCCTGCGGCATGTACTGTGGGAACAGTTACGTTTCCTCACTGCCGGAGTCAGCAATTTTACCATCACACGTGAAGCTGAGAGCCCTACACTACAATACACACCACAGCAGTAGGTGGTGGTTTAATAGTTAGAACTCACATTGCACTCTGTGCTGGGGTATCATTTTCTCCCGAAACATTCACTTTTTGCTAAGGCTCCCTTGCTGAGCCTCAAGAAATTCACAAAACTGTGCAATTTAAAACCTAAATCGTGTTTAAAGGATATAGTGAAATTTCTCTCTGAGCGACTGTTGAATAGATTGTGAATGAAGGAGAACATTTGGCTTGTTTTCTGATCTAGTTTTGTGGGGTGCTGGGTGAACTGTTGAGGGAGAACTTTAGGAAGGAAAAATGGATTTAAAGGGATGATGAAAAATCTCATTTTCTTTGGTCTTTTACATTTTTCTTTTTTTTCTTGAAATAACTCCTTATGAATTATTGTTTGTGTGTTGCACACAGTAAAGCACACCAGTGGTGAGGCCAGCAATTTAAAACTAAGTGGACCTTGGTGGAATAGGGTGGACCCCAGAGCCAACTTTCAAACTGAAGTATATCATTTTACAATACATGAGATACAATACATGAGAACAGGAACCTAATTTTGATGGCTAAAAATGGCATCATCCCTTTTTGACTGAAGGAGAAAGGCCAAAAATATGAGCAGAAAATATATGCCTAAAAAATGTCAAAAAAATATGTGACCATAGGGGTCATGGATAATTAAAATGTCTCCACAATCTGCTTTTGAAGAAATATCGTAGTATCATGCTACAGCACACATTCTAGCAGTTGCAGTTTCTGGTGCCTCCATCTCAATATACTGTACATACACATCACATGGAATGTTAACTCAGCGGTAGAGTTACACTCACGGAACACTTCACTTATTCGCAATCACAAAACTGTACATTTTGCATGTGCCTTAAAGCCTTGCTGATCAAACATTTCATCACATGCTGCTCTGACATGTGCTTACATTCTTGTACACCTGAAGAGTGCACACACTAAAATGTCTGTCAAACAGCGTCTGATTACTGGACTAGTCACTCACTCACTCATTAAGTTTGCAACTGATTGCACTAACACTGTCAAAAACCCATGAGGGTTACATATAAGCACAGTTGGTTATATCTAAGATGAAAGTAAACAGTTGAGAGAAAACCGGATGTGTGCCTGTAGATGTGTGCAGGTCTGGGGGCAGTCATGGCCTAATGTTTAGAGAGATGGACTTGTAACCCAAAGGTTAAGTCTCATTACCGGCAGGAATTATAGGTCGGGGAGTGATTGAGGTGAGACCCTGTGACCCTGAGGTCTGACCCTGTGTGTGTGTGTTTGTGTGTGTGTGTGTGTGTGTGTGTGTGTGTTCACTACTTACTGCTGTATTTGAACACTTTGTTGGGGTTACATGCAGAGCACAAATTAAGTGTATGGGACACCATACTAGGCTATCTTTCTTTCTTTTCCTGTTTTTTTTTTTTTTTTACAGCAGCAGACTAATTGGTCCAACTTTATATTAGGTGGCCTTAACTACTATGTACTTACATAAAAAAATAAGTACAATGTACTTACTGTGTTCATATTGTATTGTAAAACACTTTTGCTGCTATTGAGGTGGGATAGGGGTAAGGTTAGGGAGAGGGTTGGAGGTATGGGTAAGTTTAAGGGTGGGTTAAGGTGTAAAGTATGGGTCAACAGTGTAATTATAAATGTAATTACAGAAATTAAATACAGATGTAATTACATGTAGGTTTTTTTCAAATATAAGTACAATGTAAAAACATGTATGTACAGAATAAGTACATTGTAATAAATTATTAATTAAAATGTAAGTACATAGTAGTTAAGGCCACTTAATATAAAGTGGGTCCGACTAATTATACTAATGCTACTGCTTGTCATGTAAGGGATTAGTTCAGCCCCCCAAAACATTTTATACTGTCATTATTTACTCACTCTCATGTTGTACCAAACCTGTATTCATTTATTTATTGTGCTGAACAAAAGAAGATTTTTTTGACACAAAATATCTTAACCGAACAGTTGCTGGTCCCCATTGACTTCAATAGTAATGGAAAAAAAATGTGCTATTTGCTTACCCACATTCTTCAAAATAACTTTTATGTTCAACAGAAGAAAGAAACTCATTCAGGTTAATTAACTCATTTCATCTATTTTCTAATGTGTATCTATGTTCTAATTTTTTTTTACTAACAATGATAAAATAATGACAAAGGTATTTATCTTCACCCCCTTTGTCCTAAATAATTGCCATTCTTTTTTTAAGTTATATTGTGTTATCTTGCAAAGCATTGTTTTTAAGATATATAAGGAAATTAGTTTGGTTGTTCTGCTCAGACAACTTGCAAACTTGTAGAAAGGGATCACATTTACTCTGATCACTTCTCCCCTCTCTCTCCTGACACACTGTCGGCTAGCTCAGCTTCCAGACAGCTCTGGACTATGAGTCAAAGATCTTATTCTTTAGACCCGTTTGTCAGCATGTTTTTATCACCTTGCTTTTTTTTAGATGTCCATCTCTTTGTTTCATGTGCTCCTTTTGGTCCTTTTATTTTTTGTATTACTAACAAGTTCTTTTTATAGTGAGTTTTTTCACTCTGTTCAAGTTCATTGGTTGCTGCTCAAATACACTGCTGATTCAAGAGTTTTAAATTCAAAGTAAAACTAATAATTCAACGTTCAATGTTTGTTCTTTAAGTATTTACTGAATCTTTTGTCAGTTAAGTTATTGTATTTTGTTTTTCAAACCAGCAGCAATGTAATTATTAAATTAAATATTACATGTTATTTTCCTGAAGTTTAAAGCAGCAAAATAACTGGTCACACAAGCAAGATTGTTTATCTTTAAAAAAAAATAAAAAAAAAATCATAGTAGTTTTAGTATAAGAAGAAAACCTTTGCCATGATTTCCTATATTCCAATACATGTAACTGAACATTTAGCCTGCAGCCTAGCTTGGAAATTTTCTTTAGTCTTTAGTATTACTTTTCCCCTTATTTTCCTGGAAAATATTTTGTATGTACATTAGAGGGTAACTTTGTGCAAGAGCATGATCTAAGCACATCATGTTTTTTTAATGAATATTGAACCAAACATTAGAAGGCTCACCTCCACAGTTCAGAAACATAACCTCAGCTCAGGGGGCCGGCTTGGGATAACAGTGTCTGCGATTATCTCAGCTGGAAATGTCTCTGGAGCACAGACAACACCACTAACTCCCACAGAGGTCTTTGCAGTGCCAGGTTTTACACCATTATTTATGTTGAGATTGTCCTGGTCCTGGTGATTGAGGGTCATTTCTGGTCATCTGTGTATTCTAAAAAGTGTGCATGTTTCAGACAGCAAAGGCTTGTGTTTTGTTCAGTATTTGTGTTAATGTGGGCTTTGCATTTTGGACTTAATAAAAAATGTATTTCTGTATTGCTATGGGCTCCTAAATAAAACATGAGAAGTCAATCTTTGTGTAAGCATTTCTTTTTTCCTGAATTTTGACATGGAAACTTACTCTAAATTATGGTAATATGTTGAAGAGGAATTAGTGACAGATTTTACTCATAAATTAGCATTAATAGACAGTTTTTAAAAATGAATTAATCATGTTTTGATGCATTTTTGAGGACTAGATCTAAATGTTGTATGAACCTATGAACCGCATAATTCTGAAGTTTTAATCAATCCTCTTTAAGTCAAAGCCATAAAGTGGTTGTTTCTAGACCCTCTTCAGACCTTTGTTGTTATGCTTTAATTCTCTTAAATGCACAGATAAATCCACAAACCAAAGTCTTTTTGCAATTCCTCAAGCTCTGCTTTTATTATTTTGCAGAGGCTGCAGAATCACTTTAATATAGATTCTCACAGTATGATGGATACAGTGGATATTGAAACCACAGATTTTCAGATCACCACCCTCTTAAAAATGACTTGTAAACTTAATCAGGTGTAGCTAATCACCTTTTCAATTGCACACAAAGCCATTGACTTTCAGCTGTGATCATATGTGGTCATTTTTATTATCTCAGCATGAATGAATACAAAATGATGGATTAAAAAAAATTCTAAGGCTTTATCAATGCCTAGAAGCACACTGAGGT
Organism: Carassius auratus; assembly: GCF_003368295.1. Taxonomy (NCBI): domain Eukaryota; kingdom Metazoa; phylum Chordata; class Actinopteri; order Cypriniformes; family Cyprinidae; genus Carassius; species Carassius auratus. The sequence continues at coordinate 12,182,474 of NC_039276.1, read as the reverse complement.
CTATTATTAAGAAGTCTATTATCTGAAGCAGTTGCAAGAAATTATGACAAAGTGTTGTCATCGTGTGCATGTGAAAACAATATCACTTGGATGTTACAAGATCCAATAAATACATCTGGATAAAACAAAAACGTCTCGGTTACGTATGGTAACCCTCGTTCCCTTAAGGAAGGAATGGAGACGCCACGTTGGTGACCGACGAATATGGGATGTCGCTTCAATAGACCAATCTACTTCGAGTGTAAACTAAACGAGCCAATGCACATTGGCATGCAATTATTGCATCCAGCTGGATCTGATCACTGCGTGAGTACACTGTAATGAATTGCTGTAAAAATTACAGCATTATTTTACAGCTGCGGACTGTTTTTTAATAATACAGCATATTGCTGTAAACTGCAATGCATTCTGGGGTCACGTGTAGGTCTGACTCAAATTTTCAGAATTTTGCTGTAAATTTCAAATCTTCGGAGCCGCATCGTCAACGGTCGAGGAGATTAACGTTAAAGACAAGAGGAGTGATTCACAACTGTGGTAAGTGACTTCAGTTTTTTATATTTCTTGTTTGGTAGTTTATAGTATATGAATGCATCTACATTCGCGGATTATATTGGTAACCCCAGATTCAAGCATCATCCGTCCGCGGGGCGCGAGGCAGAATTGCGCGGGGTTTCAGTAGCGCGGTCGCGGTAGGATTTCACACATCCCCCCGCGCTATAGCAGCCATGGACAGAAAATCTCTGGAATCCTTCGTTATGAATGACATGTTTCAGTGCTAATAGTTTATATTCACTGTAACTTAGTGTTTATCAGCACACTTCGTCGTGATTATTTTATGATGTAAAACAACTTTGCACATGCAGTCATCTGTTAACACGGGCGCCGAAATAAAACGCGTTTCTAAAGCCTCGCGGTCAGTCAGGGTCGCTCACGGAGGATGTGTGTATCATATAAATTCTCAGTGGTGCTTTTCTAAGAGGTTAACGTAACCAGTGAGATGTAGATTTTTTTTGAGCATTTGCTAACTTCAGGTAACGTTAATGTGAAAACTTTAACAAATCTGTTTGATATAAAGTCTGCTTTGTATAGTTAGCCTAATTTATTACCTTAGGGCGACCAAATACGTTTTCCTTGAAATTATTAAATATGCTATTTATATATATGTGTCTATATTTATGTCGGCCGGCAAATCTTGTGTGTATTTTGGCACAGGGTGCACAAATGCTCCTTATCAGTGCGGTGACACTTGAACAAATGAACTGATCATGCGCGACACTGACCAATAAACAAACGAGTTGTTTTATTGCGTCTATGACTTGAATCTTATCATCAGTTGTAGTGATGGGAAGTTCGGATCATTTTACCGAATCGGACTTTTGAGTCTCGTTCAGCAAAATGAACGAATCTTTTTTCGAGTCATTTCAAATGAACGAACAACCAGAAGGTTCAGGAAGAAAAAAACAAAGTGCTTGCAGTCTGTTTCACATTAGGAGGCATTTTGCTGCATAATCGATCCACCACAAACCATATGCAACTATGGAAGCTCAACTTCCATTAAATGGACTGAAAACGCTCAAGTAACGTTATAGGTCTCAAAACGCTTGCTCTGCAAAAATCTGTAAATTAAATTACAGTACGACTACTGTAAAATTTACAGTACCTGGCTGGCAACCCTGCTGCCAGTATTTTACTGTAAAATTTACAGTAATTTTTTAACAGTGTATAAGAAGGCAGCAGGTGCAATGAATTCCAGTTTTTTGCTGGGGAGCCGAGCCGGGGACCCGGCAGCGCAACCATGGCGACGGGAACGACGAATATGGGATCCCTATCAAAGTGCCATGGGTGCTGCCCCTTCCAGTGCCCTGTGCGAGCCGCCTGCACCCCTATTAGGTGTAGGCCGGGGCTCAGAACAAGTAGCTCCACTCACCATTTTCAAAGCACTACCTAACTGGGTGAAATTGGATAACACTGGGAAAACGTGCTGCGGAAGCCCCATCCTTCCCGAAGGAGGTCTCGGAGGCAAATACACATATATCATCCTTTTAGGGAGTATACAGAGAAATTTGAGGTGATTCAAAACCCTCTTGGGAAGGCAGAAGTCTGCCAGGGAAACACGGGCTCTAAGGCTATACCGTGGACTATAAACATACGAGTACCACTTAGGTCTCAATATGGAACCCACTCTTCCATTGTTCTCACAGATACATCATGAAGGTCTGGTGCCGGACGTTCTGCCGCGTCCAGCTGCTTAGGGTGATGGAAGATCTCAACCGGGTCTACAGTATGGACACTCTGGAGCAGTTTAAGCAAGCCGACACTAACCGGGGCCTCTCAGTGCCACTACCCGTTTGAGGTGAGAACACAGGAGGATAACGGCTCTACACAAAGGCTATAGAACCTAGCGAACGTGTTAGGGGTCGCCCCGCCCGCAGCTCTACAAATATCTGTCAGCGAGGCGCCACGAGGAAGCACCCAGGAGGATGCAACAATTCAATTTGAGTGAGCTCGCAAACCTGAATGGGCAGGGCACATCCTGAGCCTGATAATCCAGGGTTATGGCATCCACAATCCAGTGGGCCAACCTCTGCTAAGAGACGGCACTCCCCTTCTGCCGGTCTCCGTAACAGACAAAGAGCTGGTCTGAGGTCCTGAAGCTTTGTGTCCGGTCTACGTAGCACCTTAATGCTCGGACGGGACAAAGCAAAAACAGGGCTGGGTCTGCCTCCTCCAGGGGCAGTGCTTGCAGGTTCACCACTTGGTCTTTGAAGAGTGTAGTGAGAACCTTGGCACGTAGCCAGGCAGGGGCCTCAGGATTACCTGGGAGTCAGCCAGCCCGAACTCTAGGCATGAATTGTTGACCGAAAATGCTTGGAGGTCCCCTACCCACTTGATGGAGGCCAGTGCAAGCAGGAGCAGAGTTTTCAATGGAAGAAACTTTAGCTCAACTGAATGCAAAGGCTCGAATGGGCCCTGCTGTAGTGATTTAAGTCTAGAGACAGGTCCCAAGAGGGTATACAGGGGGGCCAGGAAGGATTTAATCTCCTGGCCCTTCTAAGGAACCTGACAATGAGGTCATGCTTACCCAAAGACTTCCCATTCACGGGGTCATGGTACGCAGCAATATCAGCAACCTGGACTTTGAGGGTGGAGGGAGACAGCTTTCGCTCCCTTGCTGCAGAAAGGACAGCACGACCGCAATCGATGAACAGGTTTCACTTCAAGGCATAAGCGTGTCTGGATGCGGGTGCCAAATGGTGCCCCATCTCTGAGTCAGTAGATCCGTCCTCAGAGGAATTGGCCAAGGAGGGGCTGTCGCAAGGAGCACTAGCTTGACCCCTGAGACTGCATGCCCATTGTACGTGGCCCCCCAGGCAGTGGTGGAGGCATCCGTGTAAACCACAGCATGCCTGGAGATTTGCTCTAGGGGCACCCCTGCCCAGAGAAATGCAAGATCTGACCACGGAATGAGGGTTTGGCGACAGGCCAGTGTAACTTGGACCCGGTGAGTGCCACGCTTCCACTCGGGAAAGCATAGCTGCCACTTCGGGATCTGACTCAGGCTTTGCCACTGTCCCAGAGGGCGGCAGCGCAGCCGAATCGTCATCCGACAGGTCTCCCTCACAACGACGCACCCATGAATCGCTTTTAGAGAAATTTTCTCTTTAGGAAGTGCTCTTTTTCTCCGCCGCTGAAGTGCCATCTAGCCAACAGACAAAGCTTCGAGAGCGTGCTGAACTCGTAGTTCACAGCAGACACAGTTGATACTAATACTAATGCTCGGCTCAGAAGCGAAAAGCCTGTATGCATTGCACCTGCTGCCTTCTTATACTCATGCAGTGATCAGCTGGATGAAATAATTGCATGCCAATATCCATTGGTTCGTTTAGTTTACACTCGAAGTAGATTGGTCCATCGAAGCAATATCCCATATTCGTCTGTCACCGACGTAGCGTCGAGAGTGACTGACTGAAAGGAAACTGAGTCCATCTTCATTTCAGGCTCCAAAGCAACAAAATGTGATTATTTCAAAGGGGGGTGATTCTTTTTTATATCCCCTGTACAGGAGAAAATATCATGCTTCACACTTGATTAAGTACTGTTTAGCCTATGAAATTAACATTAGCCTATATCTGGAAGGTCAACAGATTATGTGATTATGTCTGGACTTTTTGTTTTAATTTCTGATGTCAATGTATTATGAAACAGTATATGACATATGTATTATACATGAATGCTTACTTATTTAATTTAGCCTATGAATTTATCTATATCCTGAACAATACAGTTCGCCATGTAGTCAGGCAGTTTTACAATGCATTTTTTTTTCACATGTACAAACAACATGGCAATGATACAGTACATTCTTTGCATTAGAATGTTTTTAAGAGGTTTTTAACCATGCTAAATAGATGAATAGCCAATTGATAAGTTTAACTATGCTTCCCTTGAACCACGAGTGGGAAACGTAGGCTAAATAATTTTTATACTTGGAAAAAAAATCTGTAGCTCTTAAAGCTATTTTGCTGATTCAAACAGTTGCAACATCACATTTTCATTGTAATATATCAGCAATCAAGTCTTCAGTATTCAATATTTTCTCTGCATGTTCAGGCGATGTCATGTCCGTGAACGTTACAATCGTTTATAATCAGTCTGAATCATTCGAACCAATCACTCACGAAATTAACCATTTTGGGGAGATTTCTTCACTCAGTATATTTTTTGTTGTATGGTATTTTTTTTTTTTTTTTTTTTTTTTTGACCATAAGCTATAAAAGGCTGTCATGACTCAAAAAAGCAAAAACACGAATGCTGATTACCAGCTGTCCATTTTATTGAAATACAGAATTAGGTAACCCAAAATATTTTGATTTTGCATTACATTTACATTGATGCATTTGCCAAACAGTAGACTATTTTCAAGTACTTCTTTTGTTTTTTTATTTTCTAGTTTGTGGTCTGGATCATGTCATCTGCAGTACATTCTAGTCCGAGCCTTTACTTGTGATTTCCATTATAACAGTGATAACATCAACTGGTAAATTAGCCAAAGTAAACTAGTTAAAATATTTTATTTAATCATTATCCATTTGCTAAAATCAACTCCATTATTTCAGCAATATATCACTTTGCTTTACTGTTTGTTCTACATAAATACATTGTAAGGAATGGAGCTTTAACGATTTGTGATGGATTTCCAAACTAATTGCACTTTCCATGTCCACTATATACTCAGATAGTATAGCCTATAGTGTATTTAATAATCTCAAAGCACATACAGCACAAAGACAGTTAGGGCAAATTCTTTAATCTGCGTTGAATGTTTGAATGTATATTTATAATACATTGGTTTTCTTAAGCAATTATGAATGCACAATGCATTATATGTGTGCATATATATATATATATATATATATATATATATATATATATATATATATATATATATATATATATATATATATATATATATATATATATATATATATATATATATATTTGTGGTTATAGCTTTTAAGAGTATGATGATTTAAAACACACACTGAAAATGTTGCATCCACTTAAGTAGCAATGGATTATATTTCTCATAGTTATAATGAATTATAAGTCACATATCTTGCCATGTTACTTAATGCTACTTTACATAAAGCAGACAAAGACCACTTATAAATAATTAAATAAAAGGGTTAAAAAATATTTCATAATGCCTCTTTGTGAGGTGAAGCAGGGATTGGTAAACTTGGTAGAGGGCCACTGGAGAGAACACACCTTTACCAGCTAACTTAATTAGGATTACTAAAATGCTACAGGTGATTGTTATCAGGGTTTGAGCTAAGCTCATTTAATATTTAAACTATAAACAAATGTACATAAATAAATATTTTTGTAAATAAAATGTCTGTATATATATATATATATATATATATATATATATATATATATATATATATATATATATATATATATATATATATATCTAGGTAAGAACACATTGTAAAAGTGTGCAGATCTCATTGCAATAATTCACATACTGATTTGCGGATGTACAAAATTTGAGCGTGACTTCACATTTTTTATGCAGGTTTGTGAATGTGTTTTGCACCAAATTCACTGCAGCAATATGTAGTGAAACGTGAGCTTCTTGATTTGAGATTCGTAGAATAGGATTTGTTCACCTACAAGTTTGTAACTTTTGTCTGTGAATTCAAATTTACTGGTACACATGTGTAGCTATTCTCTACCACTACAAATTCCACAGTCACAGACGCTCAGTTGATTTGCACCAGCAGTTGCACAGGGCATCTTCCTGTGTGACAATTGTACAGTTAGTCTAAATATGATGAGAGCACAGAATTATGCATGCCGTAGGATATAATATTTGTTTTTCCACCCCTTCCATCCAGCAACCAGAAGGTCACTTAAGACTTCAAACATTCCATACGCAAGAACATGATGCATCCTTTTAGCTGAACGAGCTCTTTCTGCTGGACAAGCCCAAATTATCATGCAATGTTACTTTTCCCTGAAATGGGAAATGGGACAGTTTTTTAGCACAGTTTGTAATAGCATAGCACTCTGTGACCTATTGTTTCGAAGTTTGCCCCTTCCTAGAGCCTTAGAACCTTTACCTGTCATGTCAACATCCTCTCATAAATCCTTAAGCAACAATAATATGACATTGTTTCTTTGCCCCCATTTTGCTTTTGTTGGAAAAACTGCTTGAATTTTCCTTTTGCTCTGGCTTAAAAAACATATACAATTCTTAAAGTCAGTTCACATCAAGTGAAAGTCAGTCCTACCACACAGGTACAGATCTATTTTTTTATACTGCCCCTTCTCTTTTCTTTCAAAGAGCTCTTTATGCACAATTGCATTACATTTTCACATTCCACAAATGAATAATTGAGGTCCCTCCACACAGACTTATTATGGTTCCCTCAGAGTGGAAGACTGTCCCACACATCTCTGAAGATCTTCCAGACAGCTCAGTGAGATTCAGAGCTGGGATCTCATGCATTTAAATGCAGTGTATTTGGAGACTGTGACTGCAGAGCTGTCACTGCAATCTGCTTTATGGGAGCGTTGTCGTTTTGCCGTACTGTCAGCGCTAGTAATGGGTGAGAGCCCTGCACGGTAATGTAGCACCACGCATAGTTCAGTGTCAGGTGGTGTTTGCTGAGCGGCAGCACTGCTGACGTGATCCAGTGCTGGTGCAAAGCAATTATGCTGTTCTTAAGCTTGAGCGGTTTTCACTGCTTTGAGTATTGCACTTGAGAGTACCACAGTGGGAGAATTTAAAAGCAATTTCAGGATTAAATTACATCTGTTTAAAATTTTGCAAATATAATATGCCCAAATAAAGACTAGTTATGATACCTGTGGAATCAAGATTTATTAAAGGGATAGTTCACCTTCGGTTGCTGGTCTATGAGGTTCAAGTATGAATATAGCCTACTACATAGTGTACTCACGTATTGTGATATATATATAAATATGTATATATATATATATATATATATATATATATATATATATATATATATATATATATATTTATATATATATATATAGCAATTGTGAACTGCTTGATTGCTTTATCATTGCAAAATGTGTATATCGCCAAGCTCTAATCTGCTTAACATGACTAAAAGACATGTAGATTATAAATTATTACAGTATAAGCCATCATGATTTTCTGTAAAGCTGCTTGAAATAGTTTGTATTATGAAAAGCGTTAAACAAAAAAACTGTGACATGACGAATGAGATATTTATACAGCAAAGGGTTTTGTATTAGCATTAATGCTTGTTCGACAGGTTGAGTATGAAAGATGAGATTGAATGTTTCAGCAATTATCACAAGGATTGAAAATTGCATAATACTGTATGCATTGAAAATTGCATCACATTACAACCCATTATCAAGAGAACAATACAAACCCAGAAAGGTGCCCTTTATAGAATACACCAGTCCACCCTTAGATAATATAATATGCAAATAGAAATCCGAGTCAAGGCAAGGAGTCTGTGAAAAGTCAATAAAGTCAATAATGAATTGTGAGATTCTGATGGACCTGTCGCAGAACATACATAAGAGAAAGGCCAGTGGTCGCATATAATCCTACATGCATGAGTTTGTTTATTGTTTTTTTTTTCATAGCTGATCTGCTCTCATGATGAGGCTTGTATCATATATCAGGAGGTAATCAGGAAACACTAGGTGATATTGTGTCTCTGACAGCTGCTGTCTGGAATGGAAATGGATAACTCTCATCACTGTGTCAACTTTTCTCTCTCTCACTTATATACTGCCAGTTCATATTTCAGACAGGAACCACTTTGGCAAGTTACTTGAGTTTATTGAGCACAATTTATCTTTGGCGGTATGGTTCCTTATGGGAGTTTTTGCTCCCAGAATAATTGAACATACAAGAACTATAACATTAACCCCCTGGAACCATGAGTTTAGAAATGCATAACAATTAAGACTTTTAATAAAGTCTTTAAAGCAAACAGTGATAATCATGTGGATGTGGCAGTGGTACGTCTGTCCTGTAGCCTGGTTATGAAGATGGGTGTCTCTCAGCAGTGACATATTTTCTTTTTGTACTCTGCTGAGCACCTCTAAGTGCTTAATACTGTCTCTGCTATTTTGATATACATTTTTTAATCTATAGATCAAAGAATGAAGACACATTTCGAAAATATGTTAGTAAAACTGAAGGTGATGAATTTCAAATCTAGTTTGCATGAGCTTCAGTTTATATATACACGCATAAGCTATCCATAAACAGATGCCATAAATTTGTTTGTATTATAACTCCCATTTCTTGGTTTTGTTGAATTATAAATTAAATAAAATTAGGTTTTTGCTTGCATAGCTCATAAATTAGCAAGCTTTCAAGTAGTTGATTTAAAAAATTCTGCTGGTTCTAGGAAGTACAAGTTTAGTACAAGTTAAGCAGAACTATATAAAGTTTCCTTTAATTGTTCAATTATTAATTTATTGAAATGAATTTATATTTCTTTTTCATATCCCCACAGAGGCAACCACTTCCACTTTATAACTGTTGTTATGCAGTCTAAAAACTATCCTTGACTTCCTCTATTATTTCATCTAGGAGAAGCCACAGCACAGCAATTTTCAGTATTGCACTTATGATTTGCCCACAAATGAGCTTTAATGGTCTTTACTCATTATACCCTCTACATTCCCCCTTTGTTCTATATGGAAAATGGAAATACTTGTGCAAACGACACATTGTGCATTGACGTGCACAAACGTGCATTGATTGTTCTCCATGATTGTATGATCCTTTAAAAAAATGTGTACAGTATGTGTGCACCTTAAAAGACACATTGTTTAAAACCTGCAGGAACTTTATTTATTTATTTATTTATTTATTTATTTATTTATGTATTATGCCATGTTGACATGGTAATATAAATATGCCAGATACCAGCTTAGGTTGTTACACTTTGCATGTCTGTTTTCTGGTTTTGGTAACACACTCCACTGTAATATGTGGTTCCCTGGGCATTTATATGGAGTGCCACGTGCTAATGTGGTCGATCAGCTCTCGATCAGCTCTGTGTCTCAGCAATCTTCCTTCAACTGTGACGGGTGTGTGTGTTCCTCCATCCATTCAGCCCATCCACAATCTCCTGGTCCTGTAACACAAAGATTGCCATCACATTCCTCATCTCATCTAACATATCCTTACCCAGTTTACTCACCTGGGGCCTGTATCATCAGAATCAGAATCAGAATCAGAATCAGAATGAGCTTTATTGCCAGGTATGTTTACACATACGAGGAATTTTTTTTCGTGACAGAAGCTCCGCAGTACAACAGAATGACAGCGACAGAACATAAAACACATAATAAAAGAATAAAAATACAAATATGTAGACAGTGAATGACAATATACAAATGACAATTGTAGGCAGGTATATTACAAAGTGAAGTTATGTATGTACATATATATTGTGTGCAAAATTTAAGTGTATACTAAGTATGTGTGTTAGATAAATAAAGTGTGTGTGTATATAAATATAAAGTGTAGTGTGTTCGCCATTATTGTCAGCTGTTCATAAGATGGATTGCCTGAGGGAAGAAACTGGTCCTGTGTCTGGTCGTTCTAGTGCTCAGTGCTCTGTAGCGTCGACCAGATGGCAACAGTTCAAAGAGTGAGTGTGCTGGATGTGAGGGGTCCAGAGTGATTTTGACAGCAGACCGGACTACTCTCTGTAGTCTTCTGAGGTCAGATTTAGAAGCTGAGCTGAACCAGACAGTTACTGAAGTGCAGAGGATTGATTCAATGATGATGGAGTAGAACTGTTTCAGCAGCTCCTGTGGCAGGTTAAACTTCCTCAGCTGGCGGAGAAAGTACAACCTCTGCTGGGCCTTTTTTACGATGGAGTCAATGTGAATGTCCCACTTCAGGTCCTGAGAGATGGTGGTTCCCAGGAACCTGAATGACTCCACTGCAGTCACCGGGCTGTTCATGATGGTGAGTGGGGGGAGTGCAGGGGGGTTTCTCCTGAAGTCCACGATCATCTCCACTGTTTTGAGGGTGTTAAGCTCCAGGTTGTTGAGACTGCACCAGACAGCCAGCTCTTTTACCTCCTGTCTGTAGGCAGACTCGTCACCGTCCTGAATGAGGCCGATGAGTGTGGTGTCATCTGCAAACTTCAGGAGCTTGACAGAGGGGTCCTTAGATGTGCAATCGTTGGTGTACAGGGAGAAGAGCAGTGGGGAGAGAACGCACCCCTGGGGAGCTCCGGTGCTGATTGTATGGGTGCTGGATGTGTATTTTCCCAGCCTCACTAGCTGCTGCCTGTCTGTCAGGAAGCTGTTGATCCACTGACAGACGGAGGTGGGCACGGAGAGCTGATTTAGTTTGGGCAGGAGGAGGTTTGGGATGATCGTGTTGAAGGCCGAGCTGAAGTCCACAAACAGGATCCTCACATAAGTCCCCGGTCTGTCTAGGTGTTGCAGAACATAATGCAGTCCAATGTTTACTGCATCGTCCACAGACCTGTTTGCTCTGTAGGCAAACTGAAGAGGATCCAGCAAGGGCCCAGTGATGTCCTTCAGGTGGGCCAGCACCAGTTTTTCAAATGACTTCATGACTACAGACATTAGAGCCACAGGCCTGTAGTCATTTAGTCCTGTAATTTTGGGTTTCTTAGGGATGGGGATGATGGTGGAACGTTTGAGGCATGAAGGGACTTCGCACAGCTCCAGCGATCTGTTGAAGATCTGTGTGAAGATGGGGGCCAGCTGGTCAGCACAGGATTTCAGACAGGCTGGTGTAACACAATCTGGGCCTGGTGCTTTTTTCCTTTTCTGCTTCCGGAAGACCTGGCGCACCGCATCCTCGCTGATCTGAATTGCAGGTGTGGGGGAGAGGGGGGATGCAGGAGGTGAGAATGGTGAGAGTGCTTGATTGGAGAGGTGTTCAGGATGGGTTGCAGGAGCTGTTAATGGTGTGAACGGTAGTTTGGAGAGGCATTCAGGGCTGGTTGCAGGAGTTGTGAAGGGTGTGAATGGTTTTGTGGGGAGGCGTTCAGGGCAGGTGATGGGTGTTCTTTCAAACCTGCAGTAAAACTCGTTCAGATCGTCTGCCAGTCGTTGATTCTCTACGGTGCTGGGGGGTGGTTTCTTGTAATTGGTGATCTTCTTTAGACTTTTCCACACTGATGCGGAGTCGTTGGAAGTGAACTGAGTCCTTATTTTTTCAGAATAATTCCTCTTTGCCACTTTGATCTCCTTTTCCAATGTGTATTTAGCCTGTTTATACAAGACATTGTCCCCCTTCACGTAAGCATCTTCTTTGGCCTGACGGAGCTGTCTGAGTTTTGCAGTGAACCACGGTTTGTCATTATTGTAAATTAGTTGAGTCTTTGTAGGAATACACATATCCTCACAGAAACTGATATATGATGTTACGGTCTCTGTGAGTTCGTCCAGATCGGTGGCAGCAGCTTCAAAAACACTCCAATCAGTGAGGTCAAAACAAGATTGTAAATCCTGCTCTGCTTCATTAGTCCATCTTTTTACAGTCCTTGATACAGGTTTAGCTGATTTTAGTTTCTGCCTGTAGGACGGTATAAGATGAACCAGAAGGTGATCAGAACGTCCCAAAGCTGCTCGTGGAACAGAGTGAAATGCATCCTTTATTGTGGTGTAACAGTGATCCAATATATTACTGTCTCTTGTGGGACATGTAACATGCTGTCTGTATTTTGGCAGTTCACGGGACAGATTGGCTTTATTAAAGTCCCCGAGAATGATTAAAACAGAGTCCGGGTGTTGTTGTTCTGTCTCTGTGATCTGATCAGCGAGTGTCTGTAAAGCTGAGCTCACATGCGCTTGAGGATGGATGTAAACACTGACCATGAAGCTAGATTAGCTGGCTGGCCAGGTAAGTTTCAGGTTAGTTTGCACCAATCCTGGGTACCATGTAAGTGGCTTGGCTTTTAGCGGCATTCATTGCCATAGTAACTTACACTCCACGGCTAACCTGCTCCTGGGCAGGTTCTGTTCTGGGTCAGAGATCTCAAACTGAAGTTGGACCAATCAGATGTGAGAAGTGACACCTGTCTGATACAAAGTCACTCCCCAAGTTTATCTTGCTCCAAATTAAAGGTCACTAATGCTTAAAACAACAACAACAAAAATTATAATAATAATGTGTAAAAAATGTAATTAAAGTCTGGATTTAATGACTTTTATTACAGATTCATTTTATGACTTATAATTATGATTCATATTACTTATGTATTACACACAAACAGTTTTAGTTTAACAGTTATTATAAATTGTTTATTTTAAATAAATATTAATGTATACAGATATACACATGTAATATAAATAAGTTGTGGTATTGATAGATTGCACTATTTATAAAAAAAAAAAAATTTACCTTACAGGTTCGAGTCTCTATCACTATGTATTTTCAAATGTATAAACTAACTTAACAAGTTTCACTTGTGACTGCACTGATAGAGTAAGATAATCTATTTTATTTTTCCTCCATGTTTCATATAACCTTTTTTAATTAGTCATATTCTTCAATCTCTTAACCTTTAGCGAAACCTTTAAACTTTAGTTTGAATCTCACGAGAAGTAAATCAAACGTGCTTTATGCAGCAAGGCTCATGATTGGCTGTTCACCAGTGATGTCACATTCATGTACACGTGCTCCACAAACTCAGGATCAAAGACATAGTTGACAAAGAAAGTTGATGATCAGCATCATCAACTTTCAACAAAAAATTACCTCACGCGGGAAACACTTAACGCAACGCGTAAATGCAAGTAACTAACGCAAGGTCTAAACATGGACTAAACATGAGATAAGTGAAAAAAGTGAAAGTTAAAGTGACGTGACAAATCAGCCAAGTATGGTGACCCATACTCAGAATTTGTGCTCTGCATTTAACCCATCCAAAGTGCACACACACAGAGCAGTGAACACACACACACACTGTGAACACACACCCGGAGCAGTAGGCAGCCATTTATGCTGCGGCACCCAGGAAGCAGTTGGGGGTTCGATGCCTTGCTCAAGGGCACCTAAGTCGTGGTATTGAAGGTGGAGAGAGAGAGAGAGAGTTGTGTTCTTAGAATGAACACAAAACGACAAACTTTGATGTTTATGGAAACTTGCAGATCTCGTTGCCTTCAATGAAATAAGTAACCATCTCCAAAGTTTGCACTGCACTGTCTGTTTGCCTCTAAATGTCCAATAATTTGCATGTTCTGCCACTCTTTTTCCGCAGCTAAAGAATCCAGCTGTATAATGTCTGGAGAAAGCTTCTGGCTACCTTTCTCCTTGTGTAGCATTTACAGTCAAAGTCACGGATTTTCCCCATTTCTCTGTCTTTATCCCCATCAAATGTTGCTATCGATATAGCCTCTGATATCTTATGGTCCAACTCGTCTGACACCAGTCCGATACATTCTTCCTCGTCTTCATCTTCGCTCAGTTGTAGATTAGGGATATTATACAGTCTTATTATGGCGCTTTCATCGTCGCTCAGATCGTCTTCAGAATCAGTGAGCTCGATTTCAACCTCAAAATGTATGCTTTTAAATATACAAATACTGCTATCTCAAACACGGAGAGGCTTCTTCGTGATCTCAACTAACAGATTCTGCAAAAAAAACCAAAAAAAAAACCACTTCTTTCTAATTTTGCTCGAAAGTTGTGCTGCCGACTTGTGTCACTGGTTTCCGTGACGGGTCACAAATCTTTAGCATTGTGTATTTATTTTATTTTTGTATTGCATTTTATAAATAAGCTTAATTGAATAATTAAGTTAATTTATTTAAAAAACAGCGATTATGGTATGAGTTGCAGCACCTGTTGAGACTTTGATATGAAACTCGATAGAGGGCCTCTAGCCTGTTTTTGGCCTGATGACGTACATGAATATTTATCACAACGCTGGTCTTCTCTATCATCAACTCTGATATATGACACTATTGCTCTGGTGGAAAGCTGATTGATTATGTGCGCTGCATTACTAATTTATAGTTCTAAACTGAAGGCTTTAGTCCAGGGTTTTCTTTCTTATTTCCAGCAGCTAAATAATGAATTTATTCTTTTTTTTTGTGCAGCTCATTGTTTCATTGCCATGTTGCTGTCACTCAGCTCTGCTCTACTGCAGATGAATTGGCTTATATATGACCCCATCCCATGGCCTTTTAAAGGAGCACCCTCTCTGCGCTGATCGTGACTGCAAGCATTTGGGTTCCATTATGATCCTCTTTTTCCATCTGTTATTTTCAGACATACACCATCATGTAAATTTGAGCTCTTCTTGATCCGCTACCTTTGCCAAGTCAGCGTAGCGAGCTACACATGAAAGCAGGATCACCATTACTCTTGCCCATGCAGTCACATTTCTCTCTCTTTCCTCACTGGGAGTCCTCACAGCTGCTAGCTGGACTACAGCCAAACACTGCAGCAGTTAAAGTTGTATTGAGTGCTGTGCTTGCATTTATAGGTTCTTAATCTTTGTCATAGTAAGACCTTTAGTGTTGACTGTGTCAAATGAGCCATTGCAAACACCCCATGGTCTAAATTTTGTTGATGCAGAAAAAAAGTTTACATCATGTCAAACAACTTTAATCCTTTCCAATCAGGATCGTAGGATGTCCAGTGACATAGACAATCATGCAGCTCTGAGTGATATAAGTAATTTCTTAACCCTTGTATGGTGTTTGGGTATGTGAGACCTTTTATCAAATTTTGTCAAATTATATGATTCATTATTTTTTCAAACCAATTCTCACTGGCCTTGGCTCATTTTCTGTGAAGAACATGTATCAGAACTAATTTAAGACCACTCACTGTACACCCCCCTACACATTAAATACAGGATGTCCAGGTCCACTGGACCCCGGGGTAATAAAAGTGTGGAAAAATGTGTACCTTCACTCTGTCCTCCTACTGTCTGGGACTGCTATTAGTGTAGGTGTGTGTGTGTGTGTGTGTGTGAGAGAGAGAGAGAGAGAGAGAGAGAGAGAGTCTGTGAGAGTGTGAGGGTAATTGTGTGTTTCCCCCCCTACCATCCTACACAAGGTTGTAGCACTTTAATTCATAAATGTGATCTAACAAAGGTAAAGGGCAAATATCAACCATATATGCTGTTTATATTGCTTGTAATCGGGATGATGTAAACATCTGTTGAGTATTTTCAAATATATATTTCTTTCATTGTGTTAATTTAAAAAAATGCAGCGGGTCCACCAGAACCACTAACACTGGCTGAATAACAAAAATATTAACACCACACAAGGGTTAAAAATGAATGGGGATTGAACATCACAAATTAACAAAGTTTTGTAGCTTACTCTTAAAATGTGAAGACAAAGATCCACAGTGTTAAAACTGTGTGGTGCACTTGGGTGGCTATTCAATTGAATTGACAATGAATAGATAGATTAAATCACATTAAACTAGGGATATAATTGTTAATATGTTATATTATATTCTACAGAAGAAAGAAAATCATAGATTTGGAATGACGTGAGAGTGAATTGAAGATGACAACATTTTCATGTAGCGATCACATTACACTAGTGTATCAAAGTTCAAAGTTCAGGGAAGAAGGAGGCAGGAACCGGTGAACATTAAAACATAAAAATTTAATTATCAAATAAACAAACACCACACAAAAGACTGTCACATAAAACACAATAAAACAACAACATAAAATGTTCCAGGCCACTCCTCATTTTATCCTTCCTTATGTACTTCATGTCCTGCCCCATTCGTCACAATTAAATATATATTTAACCTTTTTGTTGTTTTTGTTGTTGTTAATTTTAATTTTTCCCTCTCATCATGCTTTAACTTCTTGACCTGTCTCTAGTTATATTTTGCACTTTTTCTTTGATTTGAATGTAATTTTCACTTTGGCTGAGGCCACAAATGCCTCTGATATCAGCACACTGATCAGAACTGTCTGTTCTTCAGCATGTGGATGAAGCCTGTTTGGATCTGTGCCTGTTGGGAGCTGTAAAGCTGAGAAATGTGCTTTATTTATTTGCACAGTTTGAGTATACATGTTTTGCATGCTTGCTTTCTCCTTTTTTTAAATATGTTGTTGGGCAGCATTTGTCTATTAATAATTATATTATCTAATAATAATGCAGCATTATTTAAAATGTAAAATAAACAGAAAACACAAGGAGTTTGGCTGTTTATGAGTTGGTTGGAATTAACAGATTGTAATTAACATTGAAAGTGTGACTGTTGTTTTTCTGAGTTGTAGATGAATGGAAATACTGGAATCTGGAGTCTGAACCCTGGTGTGCAGTGCAGAATCACCATATGTTGTATGGAATAATAACAGTGAACCTGTGGGACATTCTGCTCTCAAGAAAACAGGTTTTCCCAAATCTGCCAATCGCTGTTTTCAGATATTCTGACCATTTACTTCCCCTGAATGTAGTTCATGTGGCTACAGAGTTTTTCCAGACCAACCATTTATTCATTCAATTCTCAGGCTTATATCACATTTCTGTCTAAATTCATATTAGCTTCCCTCTTTTTTTTCCTCAGGATATTTTAAGCTGAGTTTGCAAAAAAAAAAAAAAAAAAAAAAAGACATAAATTTTAAAGTAATCCATAAATATTTATGTTTAAATATTCTGTTTCTGTTAATGTGGTGACCATCTTTGAATTGCAGACTAAAATAGTTTATGCAGATTAGTCAAGCTGAATATAAAAAATTGAAAAGGGGACAAGCTGGTTTTAACTCCTTTTTAGTATATCTCAGCTATTTTAAAAAGATTGTATTTCCAAGTTAAAGGGCTGATCCCTTTATCTTGGAAATAAACAGCTTTTTTTATTTAGGTGATCACCACATATTAAGATACTACAAGTGCAAGAATTTCAGTTTGAAATCGATGTCTTTAAAGCCAATAGCATGTTGGTAAATGCTTTTTTTCATCTTAAGACATACAGCCATATATATATATATATATATATATATATATATATATATACATACAGATATACAGTATGGTGTACCGGGGGAAATAATGTTCATTGAAGGTGTTTCCATTTAAATTTGATCTAAACAAATATGAAAATATATGAAAAGGATCAGGGCCAACTCATGATGTAGAATAATACTGGAAGCAACATATCTTGCTAAAATAAACTGTTTGGGAATTAATGTGCCATAAATAGCATTATTAGGTTATCAGTCTTCTCTAAGCAACTATAAACTATAACACTTTTGTTGGAGACAGATTTGTTGGTTATAATGAAGGCATTTTAGTTTTGTCAAGCAATTCAATCTCTGTGTAGATGGTGTAGTGAACTTGATTGTATAAGACAGTGGTGTTCTGTTTGCCAAATAAATTTGTTTTGTGCACTTGTGCCAGTGGAGAACTGGGGCAATCCTGTTGGCACTGCCTGATGTAAACCATCACTCTTGCAGTTTTATCTCAGACCTTGGGTTATTATGATTGATTGGGTGATTTTGATCAAGAGGGCCATTGATCTTGCTGTCACCCAGAGCTGCTGCCAATAAATTTACTGCTGACTTTATGAAGGCATCAGTACGGTAACTGTGCTGTATAGCCTATTAATGGCATTTAATCAGTCAGTAAATGGTAGTGTTTACTGCTCTATGGATTTACTGAGGGTTTAATGTGCTGTAAACTGCTTTAGAGAGCTCTATAAATCTTGAAAACTAATATGTGTGGCATAGTGTGAACAAGTATAATCACTTATTAATTTAAAATGAAAGCTACAGAAATGACAGCTCATTTTTACCAAGCATTATTATCATCACATATTATTATTACATTGTTCATCATAAATTCTTAATGTCAATTTTATGATGATGCCATAGATATGGCAATACTTGCTAGTTTTTATGTCCATAAAGTTAATAAAGTAGGAATTAACATTTTGGGGTTTAGATGTGTTGGTAAAGAGAGTAAATTTTGTTTCAGAAGCCAGAGATGGAGGAGGTGAATTTCAAAAGTTGCCATGTGGAGCTTCAGACAGACACATATTTGAATGTTCTGTTCCACCGATAGCAAAGAGGATGGTCAGATGTCAGGATCAGTGAGATGAAGGTAATGTGCCGTGTCTGAAGGTTTGACAGAAGTGACTCCATACAAGCCTTTGAAATGATCTGAAACCTGACTCAGAAAGAGCTGATGGTGCAGAAATACAGTCAAATGACAGACCTCAAAAGGCTATCACCTGAAATGGTCTTAAAGGCAATAGGTAGAATAATTAAATTCACTATGCAAATTTTAGTTATTATTAGTGGCAAACATATGCTATTTTGAAATGTTTCATAAAAAAAAAAATAATACTTTCAACTCATGCTTAGGTAGTGGGTTATACTTCAAGGAATAGTTCGCCCAAAAATGAAAATTGCTGAAAAAGTACTCACCCTCAGGCCATTTACATAGATGAGTTTATAATTTTTACTGTAACAGATTAACAGATTTAATTTAGCATTACATCGCTTGCCCACCAGTGGATCCTTTGCATGGGTGCCGTCAGAATGAAAGATCACGATAATCCACAAGTTATCCACACAACTCCACAATTAATGTCTTGTGAAACTTCAATCTGTTGCTTCCAGCCAAAATATGAATCCTTATATTGCTTTCACCAGTGGAAAAGTCATCTTGTCTGAGCCACCTTGGAAATATGCACAGATCAAACCTGGTTTAGAAGCGACAACAGTCCAATACAATTGTAAACAAATATGTTGGTGAAATTTGATGTAAGAGGCAAAGAAACAGGGGATTTTTTCACTGGAGGAAGTGTTATTATGGGATATGGACTGATATTTTGGCCAGAAGCACTGGTTTAGTGTTAAAACACCTAAACACAAACTCAACAAAGCAAAGCTCTTGGATGGCCGAGTTAGTAAATTAGCTTCAGATTAGTTTCACTGTAATTTGCAAGTTGATACGAATCTTTGATTGATGGCACTAGCAGTCACCAACAATAAGTTGTCTTTGAAACTTTTATATTTTGCTATATTTGCAACCCACAATGAAAGTAATGACAATGGCAATGGATTCAGTACTTCTAGTGGGATCTGTAGTCACACACAGAGGTGCACATCAGTGTGTAAATTTATTCAGTGAAGTTCCGGTGAAGTATTGTGCAGAAAATGTCATTCAGAAATATATTCATAGCTCTCTCAGTTTCACAGTGAGGGTCTTTGTGAACAGTTTCATAAAACCTTACCCTTTTTATGCTTTTTAGCACAGCACATCTGCTGCCCGCACATTTGAACTTAAGGGCTGATTCTATTGAAGGAGTACAATTTAAACTGTTTGGATGCTAATGCTATTAAAAGCTAAGCTGATCTGTATCATGGATCTAAGTATATAGAGTCCGAAGGAAAAGACAGACTGACTGAAGAGATGTTTCCAGTGCTGGCTGTTGGAAAGGAAGTACAGCTGTTAAACAGACATTTTAGTTGCTATAAATCCATACCTGATTTTGAGACTAAGGCAAATGGCTCTATTAATATTAATATTTTTCAAATCCCCTAACATTAAGTAACAAACTTAAGTAACTTACTGTGCACTGTTTTCATAAATATTATGTTGTTTTCACTATTTTTCTATGTACTATTCAAATGGTATTGATTTGTTGAAGTTGAATTGGTTAAAAGCCATTTTTTAATGCTTTATTTTAGTTTTGTCCCTAATGACATGTATTTATAGTACTCAACCATCTAGTGTATGAACCTAAGGATGTTCAGCATTGGAGTCTGATAGTCCTTTCCCCTTTGATACCTAATTAAAGCTTTGCAAGTTAAGTGCATAAATTGTCCTATATTCCACTTAGTTTTTTAGTTAAAATGTGCATAATCCATTTGAATTGCAATATTTGCAGTGTGAAGACATACTCACTATGTATAGTATACAATGGCATACAATAGTGCACCATGTTTGGTAGATGCTTCAGTAAATTATGACAAATCTTAAATCAGACTACTTTTCTTTTTTTTTTCTTTTTTTTTTTTTTTTTGCAGAAATCAGATAACAAAACTGTATTTTCAGGTTGGTCATGTTTGTTCTAGAGCAAAAAGAACAGTGATGTCTTTAGCAAAAAGATGAATGACTCTCTATTTAAACGTGGGAACTTAGTTTTATACAGCTGCCATATTGACTGCTGAGATTCCTCCCATTACGATGACCCATATACTGACACGACTGCTGCACTTCACTGATCGCACATTTACTTTGCACAAGTGTCTGCTTATCAATGCTGAGAGTTCCCCATCTTCAGAATCAGCCATTATTCATGTGAGAGGTTCAGTGGCTCAGACTGTACATCAAGGTTAATGAGCCCTCTGCCATGTCAAATCCCCATCAAAGGCAGATAAGGATAGGGAATGTAATACAAAGATCTGTTAAAATAGCTGCGCCTCATTAGACCATCCAGTTCTTGAAGGTGAATTGGCATCTAATTAAAGTCCAGTTATTCTCAAGTCTTCCCTATACTTGTCCATATTCAGCTAATAAACTTAATATTCATGGAAATAATAAAAATGGATACATTGCAGCTCAATTTGACTGCATGCACAATAAATACATTAAAACATAGTAGGATGTTTATTTTTTTTCTCTCTTTACTGCATCAATTAGAGCTGCAGACATGCTATAATTTCTGTTATGTTGCCTGTTGTGCTGCGTTGTCTCTCATATTCGGTGACAGAGACTGATCGAATGGTTTGTGGCTAATTACTCTTAAAGTTGCTTAAAAGTCTGAATTATAAATTATGCTGAATTGTAAAATAGATTATTAAGGCATTGTTGACTTGAATGTCTTAAATAGTCAGCTATAGTAGTACCAAAATTATTCTATTACTGTACTCTGAATTCTAATTTCTTAGATTTTTAAAAATTCTAATCTTAAGTCTCCAGTGTGCTTGTATTAATTCCCTGGGCAGAGCTTGTTATAGAGTCTTACACCATGGAGAAACGCACAGAAAGCTAAGTTCTTGCGTGTAATAAAAGGTGGGAAGAAACAGTCAGCCAAGGAGAAAAATAGCCATGATTTCCAATACTATGAGAGGTGAAATATATATTTTCTAAGCAATCAAACTTATGATTTATAACACTGGCATTCTGTAGAAATTTGAAAAATATAGCTCAGTTTACATTTGTGTATTACTGTTCAATGAGCTTGAAATTAATTTGCTGGCAAAGTGCAGCATTGCAACATTTAGTTTGTGTGAGATTTTTGATATATGAAGAGTTTGGTTCCAAAACGCAATAAATCCATTTTGATTAATTTGAGTAAAAATGTTTGGGTTTTTTTCTTTACCAAGAAAAACCACTATTTTCTGTTTCTGTTTTTCCCCAAGGGTTCACACAAAACAAGGGGAGTCCACCTTTAGTTATGCCGCCCGTAGTTGGAATCAGCTTCCAGAAGAGATCAGATGTGCTAACATTAGCAACTTTTAAATCTAGACTCAAAATTCTTCTGTTTAGCTGTGCATTTATTGAATGACCATTGTGCAATGTTTTTAAATTAAAATTAAAATTGCTTGTTTTATTTTACTTTCTTTTATGTAAAGCACTTTGAATTAACATTGTGTATGAAATGTGCTATATAAATAAACTTGCCTTGCCTTTTAAACTTTTACATAGCTTCTTTAGGTTATAATAACATTAAAAATACAAATCTAGGGACCCACTTTATATTAAGTGGCCTTAACTACTATGTACTTACATTTTAATTAAATGTATTTCATTTTTTCATTTCTGTAATTACATTTATAATTACACTGTTGACCCATACTTTACACCTTAACCCACCCTTAAACTTACCCATACCTCCAACCCTCTCCCTAACCTTACCCCTATCCCACCTCAATAGCAGCAAAAGTGTTTTACAATACAATATGAACACAGTAAGTACATTGTACTTATTTTTTTAAGTACATAGTAGTTAAGGCCACCTAATATAAAGTGGGACCAATCTAGGTTTTGATTTTCAAAGAATTATTATAAAATGTTATTCTTTATCCCCAAAATGCAGTTAATCCATTGAATCAATATGAAAGTTATTTTTCATATTGAAACAGATTAAAATACACAACATACTGTAGTAAGTTGATCCACATGACAGCCTCTGAACTTGGCCAATACTGATCTTATATACAGGCACTGGACTAAAAATACATTCATCAGTTACCGCTTCCAAAATGAATTCAATGGGTCATTTTGTTAATGCTATAAATGAACTACAGCAATAAAAGTACATTTCATCATGAACACTAACATGAACAACAATATTACATTAGACCTCAGAAATTCCAAAATGAGATTTCCCATACATTCAACTTCCAAAAGTGCATTCATCTTTGCCATGTTACATTCATTTAGTTGACTAGTTCTATGTGCTGTTTAAACAAAAACATAAATGCCACTAATAAAAACACTAACCCTGACAAGCTACGCAATATCACATATATAGTGTAGCTTGTCAGTGATCTACAGGTCTGTGTGTTAAATGCATCTGAATAATTTCCATCTGAAAGCATGTGATGATTTACTGGTACTATTCACAAAACGGCTTTACTGATGAGACGTGCATGACAATCACATGTGATTTATCATGCAGCCCTTGTACAAAGTACAAAGTAGATGAGGAAAACTAGGATGCCAGGTGTATTCAGAGTGCCATTACAAGCTTCACTACTCTGGATTTTCACTGCCATCTTTCCATCTTGTCCCTGTTCCTGCCTCTTTTGTAAGTAGCTTTGGAAATAATCATCTTCTAAATATGTAAATGTATTAAATTGTTAAAGACATTTAAAAAGTTGTTATGAGTACAGTTTTCAGCTAATCTGAGTCTTCCCAAAAACTCCTTTAAAATTTGCAATAAAACACTGAGTGCACCTTTACAGTGTGTTTTAGTGTATTTTAAGAGAGTGAGAGAGAGAGTTTATTGATGATGTAGAGCTGTCGATAGCTTGCTTTTAGCATATGCATAGGCATGTTTCCTAAGTTGTAAAAAAAAAAAAAATAGTTATTTTAAATGTCTTTTCATTTCTCATCTCAAGGCTGTGCTCCTCTTTTTACCTCTCAAGGTATTATCTAGAAGTTAAACGGGTAGGAAGGATGAAAGCCAGTCTTCTGGTTATTGGACACATCCGTCTTTTATAGTACAAAATCCATAGCTCCATATTCACAACCATAATTTTTCATTTGAAAAGTCATTTTATTTAATTTATCTCTGGCAGCCTTGAAGCAAAAATAAGTGGTCCAAAAACAGTTTGTGTGTGTGTGTATTAGCCAAATCTAGGCTGTATCGCCTCATTAAATCTGCAGTAGTGGAGAAATGCGCTTGTGAACTCCTCGTCTCACTGCAAACTCTTGATTTCAGTTCCCCCCGTTTCGCCAGCTCATTTTTGCAGCCTCTCTGCGGGCGAGCTCAGATAATAGAGGTGATGACTATTTTTGGAGACTGGAGAGCCACTGTGGTTGTCAGCATCAGCAGCAGTTCAGATCTGAGTCTCACAGCAGTATTTAGATTGCTCACAATGGAGCTGGAATTGATGTAGTTGTTATATCAGAGTCATATCCCAGTCAACATTTTCACATAGGCGCAGCATTTTCACCTTTAATTCAAGTAATTTCATCATACCTGTGAACATAATGAATGTATTCTAGGGAAATACATGCTAAGTGGTTCTTCCCTTATCGTCAGACTGTATAACACGATTAGCTTACGAATTATCCATGCTTTACAGACAGTCTCTCTCAGTTACCAACATTTCCTTCTTCGCTTGGATCTGTATCCAAAACTCACTAGATGTAAATACATATCTGTGTGGTGAAACGAACCCATTTTGTCACATCAATTCAGATGTTGCTTCGGGTCCTTGGCTCTGTATTTTAACTTATTAGCAAAACATCTGCCACATACCTCATCTTTCTAAGCAATGTGCTGAGAGATGATGTGATTGTGTCCCTGTCCCTGTGATTGGCACTCCTTGGCCTGCCAGACTGTGTGCCGGAGGGCAACCTGGCCTTACCTCTGCATTTTTAATAAATCACTCTGTTGACTCGTGTGTTTTGGATCAATGAGCTATGCAGAGAAAGCTGGAAGAGCAGAATTAATCACTGTGCAGATGAACACTGCATAAAGTGATCTAGCACTGCTTATGTAGATGAGGTGTTTGTTTTGGAGATCCTCTGTTCTTCTGTTTTAATGAAGATACTAGTTTTAAGATTGAATTTAGCATTTAGATCAATATTAAAAATGTGTCTTTCTCTTATACTTTTTATGACTCTATGATGCATTCCCTCATTGAAACATTTTGCTGCAGTGGCTCATCAGCATTGACCTTTATTAAATGTTTTATTATTCAACTGCTGGTGTCTTTCTGACAGTTTATCTAATAATGAAATATGTTACAATATTTTAGTATTTTCCTACTAATTTATGTGGTGGTGTATAAGTGTACTGTAAGTATGTCTTTCAATTGGTCCACAATTATAATGATGTTTAAATATTTAATAATGTGTCTGCTCCGTTTTGACATCACTGTCTGTTGTGGAGATGCAAGATGAGAGCTGGGGGAGGTTTCTTTACCCTCGGTGTGATTAACCTCTCAGCGCTGAATGGGTGAAATGGATTACTGGGAAGGAAATGGAGGTCATGGCATCTGCAGTCACACACATGCAGTACACTGCTGATTATGGCTGAAGTGCAGTGGTTCCAATATATGCTTTTTTACAGTAAGGTGGTTCAGTGCTCTGGGCAGTCAAGTGTGAGCTATCAGAAATTTACTTTTTTGTTAACAGAAATATTTGGTCCTTTGAATTTAATTTTCAGCTGTGATTTTAACCTTAAAGAATAAAGTTAGTCGTCCATTTTTGCTTATTATACCACATTTAAATTTCTGTAACTTTCAAGTCACTTTCAAGTCACATTTATTTATGTAGCACTTTATAAAGTACAGATTGTTTGTTTTAAAGCAGCTTGAACTTATCTCAACTTTTATGTATAAGGCACTTTCAAAACCATACAAATGGACCAAAGTGCTGTACATAAATAGAATATAGTAAAGAAAAAAAAAAACATAAAATATTAACATAACACCAAAAACATAAGACATAAAATAAAATGTTCACAATTGTCAGATCATTTAACCATGTTCGATTCTTCACTTTTTGACTTCTCATTTTAAAAGGCACAACATTATCCAAAATCTCTGAACAAACAAGATTAAATAATTCACAGTAATTAACAGCAAAATGATAATGTCAGTGTTGCAAAGTTCATTAATTATGAAATGATTATAGTGTCAATAGTGCCATTGTTCAGCTTAATCAATGACAGTGCTAATCTAAAAAGTTAATCAATAATGCAACAACTTTGATTTCAGCTATAAAGCAGCATTACAGAAGACAATATTTTCAAATATTTGTATCCATACACTTTGGATTAATTGTGAGAGTACGTGGAAGGTTTGTTCATTTAAAGGTTTGTGGATATCATGTGTGTAGTGATTGTGTTTCTATGCATGCATATCCAAGTGACAGATTCCTTCAAACCCTCCGTGCCCCCGATAGCTTCGGCCCACACATCCGTCATACGACATCACGATCACACGTCTGCCCACGATCACATACTGTCTCTATACACAAACTATCAACAGGCACAAACATACCCTGTCTTGCTTATCTTCTACTAGACCCAATTAACAAACCAGCTTCTCTGTGTAGTACTTTATTTGCACATTTTTTAAATAAGTTACTATTTTTTCAAAGACTTGGATTCTTGCTCACAGAAGTAATTTTCATGTTCCAAATATATGATTTTAGCCACAGTAAACACTGGTGCTGCATCATAATCCATTTTGAGCACCTGTTTATGAAGTGGCAAACTGGCTAATGCATTGGCTGTCTTCACATATTAAAATGGTGTGCCACATGATTGATACTTCATAAAACACTCTGGTGAGAGATGCTTTTGTCATTGTCTTTTAAATCATATCTGCCATTTCGCTGTTTGACGTTTTAATCCAGACCAACTCAGTGCTCTATAGCCAAAGGGTCAGTCTCTGCAGAACAGTCTAAAAGGTTGAAAATATTGCTTAAAGACACAGTCCATGTGAATAAACATGCTAATTAAAAGCTATTATAATACAAAAGTGTTGTTGTTCTATTGTTCCCATTGCTACAATAAATGCATAGCTGGGAGACTAATTAATCAGACTCCCATCCAGAAACAATGACATTTAATGACCACATTCAGGGTATTTTTTAATTTGTTTATAAAATAGATAAATAAATGTGGTTTGGCTATTTCTCTCTATTCACAATAAATTCCAGCATTACAGCTGTTTAATTCAGTAGAAAAAAATAGCCTTTTAATTGCCTACTCATTAAAAGTGAATTGCATCTATAATTAAAAAAAAAAAATAGCAGTAAAGGTGCTTACCCTTGAATAATGTGCAAAGATGCTTTATTTTTAGGCATGGAATAACAGGAAGAAACCTTTGCACACTGCCCGGCGGGTCATGGGAATAACGCTGCCGGATCGCGGGTTGGCATCGTTTACGGTCGGAACTACGACAGTATCTGATCGTCTTCGAACCTCTGACTTTCGTTCTTGATTAATGAAAACATTCTTGGCAAATGCATTCGCTTTCGTCCATCTTGCGCCGGTCCAAGAATTTCGCGTCTAGCGGCGCAATACAAATGCCCCCGGCCGTCCCTCTTAATCATGGCCCCGGGTTCCAGAAACCCACAAAATAGAATGTCTATATTAGTGGACAACTGCTTTTTGAGGGAATGAGGCAGTGAGCTTGGCTGTGGGATGTTAATAACTTCTCAGTCAGGTGGCCCATTCTGATTGCATGGGCATAAATGTTTTGTCATGTCCCCCAGCTCCGACTTTAACCGGGGGAGAACAACACTGACTGCATATTTATCTTGGTTTCTAAGAGCTGCTCCAGTTCTTCTAACCAAGACAAACAGAAATCTCATCTGTTGTTAACACAACATAAATATTTAAAGCAGCAATGACCTTGTGATGAATAAATGAAAGTTGAGTTTAAACTGGATGTTTGTTTGATAAAAGTCATAATAAACTGAATTTAACAAGGTAAAAAATAATTGAAGTAAATGACATTTTTCTTAATTAAAAATGAATATAAAGAATACAGTAAACTGTATTAAGGACTAGGTGTTAGTAAGGACTTTTATAAGTTGTTTAAATTATGACAATGACTGAAGTTTTTACAGGTTTCTAGTATACCAAGCTACTTTTTACCTCATTCCAATATCAATCAAAAATACACTTTTGTTTAAAAAAAACTACTTAATTATTACTTATGAAAAGTCGCAGTGATAAATAAATGGGTGTTGCATGACAAATTATGATTGACAGTTAATTTCAATCAATTCCATTTGATATGTTGGTTCCAGTCCATTTTGTTTGCTCTGGCTCACACATCCCAGCTCTATAAAACAAGTTTACTCATTCAGCAGAACACTTTAATGTTTGTAACATTGAGTAGTTTCTATCCTTCTCCTCAGTGGCAGGCCCTGCAGCACAGCCGTTCATTTAGAATCGCACATATCTCTCAAACAACTGACAGCTCTCAGATGCACGCACTACTGTCATTCATCCGTGGCTCACTCCAGCAAAATAAAATTGGAACCACATGCTTCACTGTTCATAAAATATATTAACACACATACAGTTGCATATTTAAAGGGTTTAAACTCAAGACTAACTCAAATTTATCAGTGTAAAGTTCTCACCACTGGACCAACACTTGCTAATTTATGTATATGTGTGCATTTTTACTACATTTTGTTAAACAATTGTCTATAAATTAATCAAAATGCTTGTTTAGTCTCTTATGACAACAGAAGGGTTCAGCACAGATATTTGTGGTTCATGTTTTGGGGTGTTTTTGGGCAGCTCATCAAACAGTCATGACTGTAATGGAACAGTCAGTGGGTGGTCCATCTGAGGCTAGGCAACTACTAACCCAGAACATTTTGAGAGATTTTTCCCCCTTGTTTGAAAACAAGTTATTGTTTGAAATAAGTTTTTTGTTACTTCACACATAAGGAGACCACATGGATCTGTGTCTTATTATTGCCCTCCAATGGGATGAGTAATTTAGGTCCAACAAAAGCTGTTTTGCTTAAGAAATGGTGTTATCAAAAGGCTAACCTTAAAAACTAGGACTGTGCTTTGCATTTTGAAATTTGTGTGGATATATCCTGTGCATTTATTTAAGAGTGACCGTAATTTGTATTCAATGTGTGTCTGTAATAAGATATAATAGATTAGGGCAAAAATCCCCTTGTCAAGTTTTGGTAACTCCTACATCAAATTTAAATCTGCCTGAGGTATCTAATCAGTCTGGCACTGCCTTTCAACATGTTCTTGATATTCAAGGTGCCAAAGAAAAGACTATAATTATATCCCTGATGTTTTCTGCATAGGTATTGTCGTTTAATGAGTAGTTGGATGTATGACTTGCTGTAATGTAAGATCTTGGTGTGGGCAGTCTCAGTGTTCTTAGATCAGGTTATTTCCTTTTTTAAAAACTACTATTGAAGCAACCAGTGAACTTTTTTCATATTGTTGAAAAACAGCAGGAAGTCTTCAGAGAGCATTGATTCTCTAAGTTTACAGTATTTTGGGTTAGGGTCAGGGTTTATCCCCATTAGTGGAATCAGAACTGTGGAGCACGTATCCACGTGGCTTCCCTATGGGATAGCTTTCTATTGACCACATTGTTCAGGTTGGTCGATGGATGCTTAGAAGATCTCTAGTAGAGAGGCCTGAAAAAGCTTTTGATGAGACAGATTCCAAGCAAGTGTACAATGATTATCTGTTTATTGACAATTAAAGCCTCGGTAAATGCGAATCTGTGTGTTGAATTTCCCTTAATAGGTTTTAAACTTAGACTTATTATATTTATATTTCCAGAAGGAAATGCTGGTGCTTGCAAGGCAGTAAAGCAATAAAGTGTTTGGTTAGCTTCAGTTATAGACTTTGGTTCTGCATAATTAAAGGTGCAATTTCCCAGACGGATTTGCAGTATGTTTGTTTTTTAGCCTAGGACGTCTTGCAGTATACCTGGAGAGCACTAACCACAAGAATTCACATCCATCTCAAGACAGTTACTTGGCAAGTGCAGACATATGCAAAATGCAATTATTTCTGGGCTATAATTGGTTTTAATATATGCCAATGCCATATATGCCTTATGACTAATTTCTCTGGAGGTGCAAGAAAACAATTGATCCCATCCTTGTTTCTCATTCTTTATTCTGTTAACAGTGTTTTAGCAAAAAGAAAAAAAGAAAAAAAGAAGATCATAACATTGTTATAGTACAGCATGATTCAAAACTTTCTCCAAAGCTCTTTTTTTCTGATTATTCAATTTAATCAACATGTTTTTATATAAACATTAAAACTCTATAAAAAATGGTATCTAATCAAGCACTGGAATTTCCTTGGCCCTCATAAAATGTTAATTTGATGCTCCGTTGTTATTTTAGTCTGTTATTAATGAGGAAAATCAGCCTCCTGAGACTCAACTGCTGTTAATGAAGAGATATTGAGAAAACATGAAGTCAAGGGCAGATAATAATTTAATAATTTATGAACTAGTTCTCTAAAAAAATTACAATTTAATCAAGCGCAGCATTAGTTCTGTCAGGCCATGGATGCAAGGATGTGACCAGCTGATACGATCAGCTGTCATCGCTCCAATCACTACCACTCTCCTATTAGACACGGGACATATATACGTGGCACTACTGCACAGTAAGTATGCTCAAATGGCTCGCAACCCTCCCTCACTCCCCATTATAAGCATGAGCACATTACCACGCACCTGGTTGGCATGGACCTCACTGCTGAGAGACACTCATTCATCCTCATAACCTCATAGGATAAACACATCTACATGATTATCACTGTTTGCTTTTAAAGACATTATTAAATGTCTTAATTGTCATGTATTTCCAAGCTGATGGTTCCGTGGGGTTATTGTTTAAGCTCTTGTATGTTCAGTTAATTTGAGAGCAAGAACCCCCATAAGGATCCATACCGCCAAAGATAAATTGTGTTTGATAAACTCAAGTAACTTGCCCAAGTGGTCCTGTCTGAACTATAATTTATTCGAAAATTCTCTTAGAAAGGTTCTCTTTCTTCAACCTCGCCCAGCTCTGACTGTCCTCGCTGGATCATTTCTGCTCTATTTATCTGTCATTTGTAAATCACTCGCAGCAAGACAAATCTAGGTTGAATCTGAACAGTCCAGTTTTTAATAAGTGAGGAATGGTGTTTAGCTGACCGATGAAAGTGAATTCAAACCAACTGAATCGGTGAATGTTTTGTTTTATATATTTATCTTCAATCATATTTTTCAACTTCTTGTTTTGGAGATGGTCTTTCCATTTAGCATTGCTAATCCTTTCCTACGGATTATGTGGGAGAAAATCCTTTTGTAAGATTATGATGGTTTCTTGTTAAACTGACTATAAAGTTCACTGATCAGGATGAGTACAGGATGCACTAAACTTGATTGCACCAGGTTGAAGCATTACATCACTAAACTAATACATAATCAAGACTCTGCTGCTGTAAATACAGATTTGTAGATAAGCCTCTAAAAGGGATTTTTATTTTTTATTTTTTTTGGTGGGGAGTGATCTCTTGTGGGCTTCATGTTTCTCATTAGATGTGTACTGACGTCATATGTTAGTTCATATCATCATATGTAACATTCATATAATCACAGCTGTGCCTGTGCACAGTAGCCGTTTACTGAGACCCCGGTGTCTAATGTCTAATGAGTGTCATGGGCCAATTTTCTCTCCTCTCTAGGGCTGAAGCGGATGTGTGTGTTTGCCATGAATATGTGTCTGAGTGCACGTCCTCTTGTCTCTGCACTTTTATGGTGGCTGAGCTACATCATATTTGAGAAATCATTTAGGATGCTTCAAATTCACTTTGATTCCTTAATGCTTTGCTCTTTTGAATTTTACTTCAGCTATGAGTTAATTAAAATATGTTCCAAAAACATTTATAGCTTTATTAATTTTGTTTTTATTATATATATATATATATATATATATATATATATATATATATATATATATATATATATATATATATATATATATTTTTTTTTTTTTTTATGAAGACATGAAAATGTTATCTTATGAACAAATTAAATCAGGACAGGAAATGGCTTCTTTGCTGTGTTTCATTTGAATGTTTACTTTTACTAATACAAATGAGTCACATGGGTTTTCTTTTAAAAAAATAAATAAAACAACATAAAAACATGAACAATGACACATATTCTTTTACAATAATAATAATAATAATAATAATAATAATAATAATAAAAAAAAAACAGAACATACAGTACGTAAACATTACCAACCTCATTTAAAAGTCGCCCTATTGAAAACCACCGATAAATGGTTTTCAGAGACAATAACACATCTACAGAGAATAACACTGATGATACATTAATGTGATGTTTGGATATTTTGACTCATTCAGTCTGGTGTGACGAGCATCAGAGATGGGAGATACTGTTTGATGCCTCTCTGTGTGTGTGTGTGTGTGCTCTTGTTTTTGTGACATATCAGGACACAACTCTGTATAATGACATGGGTATGACACTGGTATTACACACAGAGTGACTTATGAGTCACCCTGTGTGTAATACCTGTGTGTATGTATAATGCCCCCATTTTTCAAAACACATATAAATCACACAGAATGAGTTTTTTTGGGAAATTAAAAATGCACAAAGTTTCCTGCGAGGGTTAGGGTTAGGTGTAAGGCCATAGAATATACAGCTTGTACAGTATAAAAACCATTATGCCTATGGGATTCACCCACTTTTCACAAAAACAAACTTGTGTGTGTGTGTGTGTAAACTAAAGAAAATTCAGTCAGTCATGTGGTCTGTAACTTATCCACCAGATTAATACCTATTTGTACTGAAACTATTTAAAGCCTCCACATGCCCAGCAATATTTATGTTATGTAAGGAGCGGACTGTGGGAGGAGAAATAGTCTGTGTCTCATGAGGCGGACTGTAAAGATGGTAGTTCTGTCATCCTTATCCAGGCAGTTTCATTCCCTCCGTAGGCCAAGTTAACTGCCATTCATGTCTCTCTCTCTGTCTGTAAGGCATCCAAGAGTCAAGTGCCATAATTATACAGCAGTAGATAAAGGCTCTCATTCGGTCGGACTCAAGACAACACAGTTCATCAGTGCTAGGGGTTTTTTAAACAAGGGAAATGCTCAACCAGGGTTACCAGGGATCTGTCTGATGTTAGTAGTCCACATCTTACAGACTGTCCCGTGTCCCTTATATGTACCACCAGCATCCTTAGACGCATTTCCACTGTTGGGCCAAAAGCAGGCGTGCTAGTGCGTGCCAGGGCCAGTCACTAGTTCCATTGACTTATTTCTTATTTGTTTTTTAATACTTCTCTTGTTGGTGTAATGGGTTTTCGTGAAATTATTCCTGAGAAGCGTGTAAAGGGTGGGTTTTAGTGAAGCGCAGTCGAGCTTCTAGCCCGATGGTGGAAACGCAGCTCTATTTTGGCATCGGTGCTACAGGCCCGAGGCTATTAACCCCACCTGGCCCATTTGAAGCACTGAATCGCACTGGCCCGACAGTGGAAACACGGCTATTGATTGTACTCAATATCATTTTCTTCTTTGCTGCTCTCAACAATTGTATATACTGTACAGTTTTAGGATTTCACAACAGGAATAAAGTTATAATGTACAGTATGAAAAATGGAAATTCATTTTTTAGATTTGCTAAAGAAACATTTAACTATTGCTAACCCTCATGTTCCGGTCATTTTGACTAAGAGAGGATTTTCATGTTCATGAAAATGCTAGGTAATGTTATTGCATCCAACTAAAATCTGACAAAGTGTCCTAGAAAAAAAATAAAATAAATAATAAACCTTTTAAGATTTGAGGTGTTCCTGCTCAAACATGACCAGCGTACACATTTTTGCTAATAAATTTTTTGCCACGCTAGAATATTACCAAATATTGGATTGAATTATTCGAGCTTGAGAGACTTTCACTTTTATTGTTTGAAAAAAGCTCCCAGGACCTTCATTAGTGCGTTCTACTTTCTTCACCAATGACATGCACATGGTTGTAAGTCATGAAGTTGAAGACGTCTTTTGCCAGCAGCCCGTCCAAGCCTGATATCAGCGTGCCCTAATGAACTGCTGTGACATTTAATATCCGGGGAAGACCTGTGGGAAAATGGGAAGTGCATGGGAGTTTTAAGCCTAGTGCAACACTCACTTAACCGGTCTGAGTCAGTCTCTCACTTGATGCACCAGCCACCCTCACTCTTCATCTAATGCCCAGAGCTGCTGTAACTGAACCTCAATCACAGACACCACAGAACGACCACCTGCCATGCTGATGAATAAAATGCAGATTTTGATGAGGCTGCACTGAGGACATTGCACACAAATCTGGAAACAAAATTAAGCCCTGTCATTCTGAGAAGCTGCCAAACTCCCCAGACGATCTTCCAGCTGTGTGCTCATGCAGTATTTTCCCTAGAGACCTGGATCAACTTTTACCTTTTAAGACATTGCTATATAAAAACTTTATTTGTCATTAATGTTGAAAAATATATCCAGAACAGCTTGGACATAAAGGACACTCTCCATAGACTCTGTATGTTTATGTCTCTTACTTAAACTGAGGTAAGGAAAGCTGGATTTGTCTGTGCTCTTTCTATTTAAAATGAGACTCAA
The DNA here is from genome assembly GCF_003368295.1 of Carassius auratus. NCBI lineage: Eukaryota > Metazoa > Chordata > Actinopteri > Cypriniformes > Cyprinidae > Carassius > Carassius auratus. The sequence goes on along the minus strand of NC_039276.1, from coordinate 12,148,133 downwards.
CCACTGAATTTAAATCATGATCCAAACAAAGATGCAGAATATATAGTAGCATGAGTATTTTATTTAGACTGTATAACTTCTAAATCTGAAGCAAAATCAGAATGATCTGATTTTAGTTTTGTGAAAATATACTACATAAAACAAAGACAATCAGTTCCCCTCAGAAATACATTTATATAAACTCCTAATCCATTTGTATCGTGATTTGTTTGGCATCTCAACTGATTTGAATCATCACATATTTTAATCGATTTTCAACCGGCTCACAGTTAATCGTTACATGCCTAGTTTCTACTTTCTATTCAACCATGAATGTGGTTGTTCTCACAGTAATCCTAAGAGAGACACATCTCAACCTTTTAAAAGTATTTTTAAAGTTAAAAGAAGTTGGTGTAAGTGTCATGCAATTTAAACATCTCATCCTAAAAGCTAGATTAGTTTAGTGGTATGTCATTACTTCTTTCTTTCTCTCTCTCTTTATCTTTTTTACTTTTACAATGCATTGTGCAATGTATTGTATTTTTTGGCATATATTTATATTGTATTTACTATTTACTATTTATATTGTATTTACTAACAGACAAAAACTAGTGCAGAAAGAGGAAGACAATAGACTTTTTTGAGTGCAATAGCATAGATCAGTGGTCTCAAACTCAATTCCGACCTAGAGGACACAGCTCTGCAGAGTTTAGCTCCAACCAGCTCCAAATTATACCTGCTTTCATGTTTCTTTAAGGATGTTTAGATACATTATTTGTGTTAGAAAAAATACAAAATATAGTTAACTTTAATTGGATTTAGATTTCATTAGCACTTTTTAGTGCACTTTAGAAATTGACCTAAAATAATAATTATTATGTTTTTTTTTTGTTTTTTTTTGCCTAAGCTATTTTCTTTTTTCATATGTTTTTGCAATACCAGATGGGAGACACAGACACACTTTTACATACCACAGTGGTGCAAAAGATGTTTAGTTTCAAAAAAGGGCAAATAAAAAATATAAACCTGGATTGGCAGCCAGAGCTGGAGGCGCAGTGCAGGGATTCATCTGTCCCAGGGTGCAGTGCAGGGAACTAATGAAAAGACTGTGTGTTTTGACCTCATGTATCGATGCTTTATATAGACAGAAAAAACACCTCTAACATGTCTTACTCTATGAGAGATGGCAATTTCTCACCACATCACATCTTGTTATTTTGATCATAGAGAGATGCTGAGTTCAGTCAGTGACTGTTAAAGCTGCATTGCTGGCGTTTGCTCTCTCTGTCCTGTGAATGAAAGGAGACTAACATGTACTTGGTCTTCTGTTCCTCTGAAGACCCTGTGTCCTACTGCTTTGATACTGGTGCAATTATTTATGATGTCTTGCTGAATTGTGTGCCTGAGAAAGCTTCGTCTGTGTGTGTTTGTGTGTGTGTGTGTTTGTATGTGTGTGTGTGTGGAGGGGGGGGGGGGGGGTTGTCTTTTAAAATTCAGAGAAATTAAATAAGAATATAAAATCAAAGGTCAAAGATAAATAAAAATAGAAAAATAAAATAAACAGCAAAAACATCCACATTCATTTGATCCCATGTACCTCAAGCACTAAAATATAAATATTTTAAATATACTTTTATGTATTTATGTTACATTTATTTTAATTTAGCAAATCTCAACTCAAACTAATTTAAGCTCCTATTTCTCCTTTTTTCATTGCAATTCTTCTGAAATGTTTGCAATAAATCATATGGGCAATTTTTATGCCATATTTAGTGCTTTAATGTTATTTTACTGCTAGTGTAGTGTTTTTATTTTTAGCCATTGACATAAACAGTAATTCATCCATCATGCATGTCCTTATGTGCTCCAGAAAAAAAATAAAAAATAAAAAAAAATAAAAAAATCACACTGGTTTGGAAATATCTACTTAGAATGGAAAGAGCAACTTGACCATTCTGCATTTGGGTTCCAAGGAAAAACACATAATACTGTACCTATTTTGAACCATTTAAAATCATTATATCAACTGATTGGGACAAACATCAATGTATTATATTATTGGAAAACCTTAAAAATCCAGAGTAAATCTCTGTGAACAACAATGCACCTTGATGCTATTAAGACTTCACCTTGCTTTCAGCTTGAGCTTTCAACCCTCTGCATGTGTCCTCAAAGATGAATTCTATTCAGTGAAGAGAAGCCAAATGATCATCTGCATCTGAAGTGTAACGGACATGTCATCTTATAACGCTCTGATTTCTTAATGACACACCCTTCACGCTGTACCGGTCTCCAGGGATGCCATATAAATCCACACACAGCTTCCTCCATCCAAAGATATATCTCCCTGGATTCATTCTCGCTCAAGAGTAGTTGTCTTATCGGTAATAGCTTTCTGTCTTAAAGGAAAGGTAAATATCATCATTTACTTTCTCTCATGCTGTGTATCGTGTAATGTATATTTTTAGCATAATATATTATGTATATATATTATACCATATTGTTTATTGACTGATATTAGAGTTGTGTACATAATATTTTTTCTATGTTTGATAAATATCAACAAATATTAATATTTAATCATGCTTCTTTTTTTTTATTTTTTTTGCTGGTATCTACAGTCATTTTAACTTAAGTTAAAAAAATAAAAAATAATATTATAAAATGTTTATTAAGACTCTTATCTATTTTTCATAATACATTATAATCTAAATTCACTTGTAGCAACAAAATTTGTCTATAAATAAAAGTAATGATGAAACTGGAAATAGGCTTCTGTATGTTTGGTTGAGAGCAATTAAAATCACCTATGCCACCTTCAAAACTACTCATGCAAATTTACCCATCTGGATATTCTCATATGTGGACGACATGTTTGGAACATTAAAAATCACTAGCAAATATTCATATTACATTATCTTATACTTTAGTTGTGTGAACAATCACTGTTCACAATGGAGGGGAGCATAAGGGGCAGTGGAAACCACGGTTATTGCATTACATTAATAAAACCAATGAGTGACTCATTTTCACCTGCATCAACCTTTAAAACTTTGAGAACCTCATTCAGCTGCTCTCAGATATCTAAATAAAACTGCCTATTGCTCATCCCTACAGCACTCAACGCTAAGAATAGATGAGATCACAGTCAGAGTTCAGAGCAAATAACTCTCAACATTATTACATATGCTGTTATGAAAGAGCAGTTCTAGTCTTTTATTCCCTTACTTTTGCTTTGACAGAGAATAGTTGGACAAATGTCCACATCATCAGCATTTTAGCCTTTTTTTCCCCATTCGTGACTTCTCCCTCAAAATAGAACTTGTTCTTTGGACCTGGAGCATTTATTATTCCCTAGATGGGGTAGAGAGGGCACAGGGCATTTTTGTCATTGATTTTATGCCAGTGCAGGCATTCACAAGCTAAATGATTCTCGCTTGATAAAAAAAGAGAGATGAGATGAGAGAGAGAGAGGCCTGTTTCTGAGCCCTGAAGCTTAAATGTGTGACGCAGTGACATGGCAAAGCAAGCAGGGCAAACATTTGACTATCTTTGTCAAATTACAGTCTCTCCTTTTTGCTTTTCAGTGAGGTCTTGAGTGCACAAGCCTGCTGGATGTCCCTCAAGCTAAGCAACAGCATTATTCATATTTATTCTTTCAAAACATTTTGTGGTTTTAATGCCAGTGTTGGTGAAATGTGTAAGTCAACATCAGATCAGAGTGGTGTAGTCCTATTTGAAAGAATGAGATTTTGTCTTACAGAGAGAAAGGAGATTCAATGGAATTTTAAAAAAATGTGGTTTTATTAACAAAGTTCGGGAGAAGCACGATCAGATAATCATCCAATTTGGTACAGGTGCATCTCGTTTAGCTAATCATCTTATAGCACGCACGCGTATATATATCCAGTCTTCCTACCTCCTGTCCCACGACAGTTTTTCGGCAACCCTCCTCCACCCCAACTCCTCACTTCTAATCTATTTATCCCAAATTGGGATAGGGGGAGTTATTTGGGTTCGGGCTATGCTCCGGGCCCGGACCCCTCCCCCAGGACAGCACGCCAAAATATGCCTTCTATTTGCCTTCAGATTAGATGTAAGGGTGAACTCGTGAAATGATTAGTTTCCACCCAAAATGAAAATCTTGTCTTCATTTACTTAGCCCCATGTTGTTTCAATTGATTCATTTAAAGTCACTGAGGTTCAAAACAACAAATGACTTTTATTGGATTGACAGAGATTCAACAGCGGTTTCATTTTTGGGTCAATTTACAGTAAAAGTCTCCTGATTCTCTGAGACAAAGACCAGATTAATTTCAAACTTGGATTTGCTGAAATACCAAATGCTTTAATCAATATGAACTAAACAATCCTCCATTTTTTATTTCGCCAACGGAATTGTCAGAGAAAACTCAGAGATGAAGTTGATAGTGGAACATAACCAAGAAATCTAAAAGAACAATCTCTAAGGAATGAAATCTTCCTCTGAGTAACTGTTCACACAGTCCTGTCATTAAACAGGGAGTTATATTTCTTGGAGGTTGAGGTTAGGATCACTGTTTGACCAGACAGTGAAGATATGCAACAATAAAACTTGATGCTGTTAAAGACTGGACTGGTATTTCACTACATCATCCCAAAGCTGTCACTAATGCCTGGAGGGGTTTTATTGAGAGTATTTTTAAACACTGGTGTGAGCTGCAGAGATTCTATTTAGTCAGACCATATTTCCATTTGTTTCTTCAAACAGAATCAAGCTGTCAGAGTCCTACTTTACAGTATAGTGCAGGAGGTGTGGATAACTTATTAAAGAGTGCTGTCTGCTCTGCTATTAGAAAAGTGTATATGCCACATTTATTTATATTTTCATGGCCACATAACAATAGGATTTCAAAGAGCTGTTTTACTTCAGTACATTATTTATATTGTGCTACATTTGTACATAACTAAATATATACAAAAACTGTTGATCTACAAGAGTAGACACAATGACAATGTGAATAATATAACACTTATCTAAATGGCATAAAAATTAAGGTTGAGTATCCCAAACACTGGTCACTCAATACAAATGTCTATTTTTGCAACATTGGAGTTGAATAGAAACAGCAGCATTTGTTTTGTTTGCCTCCTGCTTTAGAGAGAATATTTGTTCTTTTCAAGGGAATTACTCAGGTGCTCTTGTTTCCCTCCACATGCATTGACTCGATGAAGAGCCTTTGAGTCTGTGTACTTTGCTTTAAATCATGAAAGCCACCCACATTCGGAGCACTTGGTAGCATGAGCTCGTTCTACATCGGTGAACAAACCCACACGCTTACTTAACATGTGGGAAGCATTGTGAAGCAATTTGACTTCAATGCAAACAAACACCTTTTTGTGTAGCCAAGTTAAACACCAAAAATGGAGCAGAAAATTGGTTGGAGATTCAGTCAGGCTGTTCAGGATTAATGCAGCAGTTGAACAATCCAAGAACTGAGAACCTGAAAAATCTTCAGGAGGACTTATTGCAAAATGACAAAAGACTTTAAAACTCCAAATATTGTGACATCATAATCAGAAATTATATTTATTACCCAGCTGGATTGTGTATCTGTATTCTTCTGCCTTTCTAAAACTCAAGATGGTCTACCAAGGATGAACTGGGCAGTCCTGGTGGGTTGGTTGACTTGACTTGAGTCAACTGTTAAAACCAAATGTTTTCAAAAAGAAAATGTTCAGACATCATCATGCCAGCATATATATGCAATAATTGATCCTGATCAGGATAATGTAGCTAAAATAATCACTGTACATGTACATTGTTGATATTTTTATTTCAACATTGTTAAGAAGTGGCTAGTTTCAGTTTAGGGCAGATAGATAAAGCTCTGTATATAACTTTGATAGATTTTTGATGTTGTCTTTAATTGTACTCTCTTTTCAAAATAGAAATAGCTATATCAGATCAAAATATAAGAAAATCAATTTGAATGCAGAAGTTCAGTTTTTAGTATTGCATACATAAGTGATACACTATGGAATATAGGGATTATGTGCTGTGGGTGTGAAAAGCCACCATTGGTCCTTGGCTTTTCTTTATTACTAGTTTATTTCTGCAATCTGTCATGCCCAAAACACAACCTTAAGATGGGATCATCTGACCTTTTTTCAGCAAGGCATTCAATGTTGTATCCATTCAGTGATGTTTTACAGTTGGTGATCACAACATGAACAAGCACATTTTATTTCAGATTCAGGATAGGCATGCAGTGCTTTAAATCGATCAAAGTGAATGACTGACATTGTTCTCTTGGAAAACTATACATCATGGATTTATTTGTCTTTCTCTTTAATCATAATGGCTGGTCCTCAAGTCAAAATTACTAATTATAGTAGAACCAACTTCTATCCATAATATCATTCTGAACTGAAACCTTATCCTACAGAGGATGTAGTACAGGTATATACAGGTATGTGTTATGTAATGAGGTATCCTGTTATCAAAGCACATCATCCTACTCAAACGTTTCAGTCTTAAATAAAGCATAGTCACTTCAATAAGCAAGTGATACCTTTCTCTTAAGTTTCTTTTAGTCTTTTATGTAACCTGAATAAAACTGAAACGCATCACAGTCACAGACTTTTCACTCTGGATAATACTGATGCAATAAATGGACCCGGGGCAACTCTTTCATGTGGCCAAGAGTCCAGTCATTAATAACATGCTTTTATATCATCACATACTAAGACCCTAGTGAAAGGCCCGCACCTATACCCTCTTATTAGTGGTCCACTGAAGAAAAACACAATTCATCTCTTAAAATAATTTACTTCCACTATGCAAATGGGAAGTTCATTGTTCATGATTTCAGCTTCCTGATCTCATTACTGAAAAAGCTTCACAGCGTGACACTGACATGATGGGATATGATATTGCTACCACTTAGAAATTAGTGAATATCCTGGTGTTAGACACGGTTTTAGACAAAAACAGTTTAGAATAAATGAGAATAGCTCATAAAAGATTGTTTTGATGAAAGCAGCTACTGAGTGCTAGTCTTAGAAGATATTTGACTGCAGTTTGAATGTGATTGGAATCATATTAAATGGAAATGTGAAAGCATAATATATTTGACTTTGCCCTTTTTTTAATGTTCTGTAGTTTTTGTTAGAATTTAAAAAAGCATATAGAACAGTTGTTTAGGGGTTCTGGCCTCTACTAGGTCACTGCACAGCACCCAAAGAGACCTGCTATTAACCTTAGTTTACATGACAGGGACTATATCTTCTAGCTCCATAAAGCAATTTAAAATGTGAGTCCTTAATATTTTTGTGTTGTGTTTAGACATGACTATATTCGAACCCAGGCCCAGTGAGAAAACAGTGCCTGCAATATGATGAACATTTTGCAACACTTCCGAAGTGACATGTCAAGTAAGTGGCACTAAAAGTGAGTTCTGTTTTATCCTAAACAGATGAATGTGAATCTTGCCAAGGTTTATTATATGTTTTTTGTATGTATCGAAGCAGTATGAAAATAAAACAGTCAGTGATTGGTGTTTAAAGGTTGATTATTTATTTATTTTATTTATTTATTTATTTTTGGAAATAACGTACCACCTGAATTAAATCCTATACTCTAAACTCTACAGATAGTGATATCAAGGGCTAATTTGTTATATATATATATCAGTACAGACCAAAAGTTTGGACACACCTTCTCATTCAAAGAGTTTTCTTCATTACACATTATTTGCTCTGTTTTATTCTGTAAAACCTTACTACGTATGTGGAATAACCATTTTATAAAAGCAATAAGCCCCGTGAAGCCATGGTTTACAGTGAATTTCTAACAGCTAAAGGGTTGTTTTTCGCGTTGTGCCTAACAATGCCCCTTAGCTGTTATAAACTCCCTGTACACCAAAGCTTCTTGGGACTTATTGCTTCAATAAATCAAGCTGCAAAAATGTAGATGAAGGCTTGTTTTTCCAATAAGCCAAGGTTGCACAGCCTTTAACCTTATTGCCTAATGATTTCTTTCATTTGTCTTGGACCATTTTTAGAATTTCTTCTTTTGTGGTAAAATGTAATTGCCTCCATCCACCCCTCCTAAACCTTTTATAAGCCCACAAAGTAAAACAGTAAAAGCAGAGCCCTGTTCTATTGTTCCCAGCAGCACTGCTCAACAATGTAATTGTTTTATAGTAAATGCTCTGGGCCAGATACCCACTACAGACATCTGGGTAGCACCAGAAAGCAGGGTTTTGGGACTGCTGGCCCAGTTTCAAGAGCTTTTTTTTAAGCAACAGCCTTTATAAAAGCTATTGGAGCTGGACTCACTGACCAGACTTGTACCTTGTTTCTCGCCCATGGGTTTAGGATACACATTTCAATCATAGAGCTGCAAATGAAACCTGTATTGTTTATTTGTAGTTTTAAGGCATTGCTGCAGTTGAATGTGCAAAACCAGCCTGAGATTATCCAGAATCATCAAAAAGGCCAAAACAATGGTTCAACCCCTGGGGCTGGGTTATTGGTTTGTTTGAACAATGTCAGACGGGGGAGTGTTTGAAAATTAGTTTGATAACACCAGTTTAAATTAAGCTCTTAAACTTTAAAGAAATAATTTATTAAACTGAAATTATCTCTTTTTAAACATTTTTGAATGATAAATGAGTAAATTAGAACATAAGTTACATTAGTTTGTAATTAATGCGAGTGTCTAATTACGATATAGTGAAATGTGTTGTTTTGTTCCGATTGTAACATTTTGAGTGTTACTGAAAATAACTCCCTTGTGATGACTATTAGCTCTGGTGCAGCTCCTGAGATGGATGACGGGCTTGTCTCATTAGGAGTGTGTGAATATTCCTTGTGTCATTCCATTTACCCTTTCATCTAACAAAAAGGAATGTCCTTTCAAATATGCCTCCAAAAGCATGCATTTGAGATAATTATTCCCCAACCGTTCCATCAAGGAGAACATTTTTAATTGCCTGTTATTAAAGTGATAAATAGCTGAGGCATCAACTAGTGATGCATTAATCTCTGGGTAGTGTACTGTCAATATTAAATGGTAGTTTACGGTGCAGCTAAATGGAATCCTGCTATCGGCATGCTTTGAATGTTATCTTATGTAATGTGACGTAGGATAACATGTATTCAATACTCTGTGCTTCATGAGCAATCAATAAAGTATATGAGGCCAGGGACAGCACATCTGAAATCCTTTATTGATTCCACATACCGATTATACAAGAGATGAATTTTGCCCAAGAGAGATGAATTTCTCTGATATAGCACCAATAAATCACCTCATTGTTTACTCTAAAAAAGTGATAGTTGTGTAAACGTTATAACCATTCATGCTGTTACAACAGCCTATTTTGTAAAATATTGTGAATATTCAGGCATATGCAATCTGTGACACCACCTTAAATCTCCCCAGAAGAGCTTTCATATTTATGAATTATAGTCGGATTTAATTTTTTTTTTTTTTCAAAAATAACTTTGCCTGTGGTATCCAAACGATTCGCATTCATGGCAAAAGAACATCCATTATCTGTGATGAAAAGCCTATTGATTGCTTATGGGGTCACGTTGCGCTAGAATTAATTAATTTATTTATTTTTTATTTATTTTTTTGGAATTCATATATGAAATATCTAATACATAATTTAATATCTAACATAACTGAAATAAAAGAATAAGAATCTGAGATCACTTAAATACTGTAATTCCTCCCTTTGTTTCCTTTGCTAGTGACAAATGCATTCCTTGACTATGTAAAGATTCCTGAAGGCTGTGATTTTTTAGACATGGTAGGCAGAAAGGAAAGAAATAATGATTATTGAAAGTACTGACATGTCTGAGTTCAGTTTTGGTGATTTAAATAAAGTTTTACTGCTGTGGTAAACCTGACTCATCATGTTCATAGTTGTATTAATAAGTTTGCCTTGTAGTGATGAGACGCATTACAATGAGTGATAGTGATGAGTGATAGTTTCCAAAGCCCTAATGAGGGGAAATTTGCTGAATAAAAGAGTCAAGGGCAAATGTCTTTATTATAACTGCAATAGAAATCAGAGGCTTTGAAATTCAGCTGATATTGGAAATGTCTACCATCTCTGTGCCACTCTCCACTACGCCAAAGTCTTTTAAACCTCTCTCTGTGGGTAAAGAGCTCCAGAGATACACAGATATAACTTTAAAAAAGCAATTAGCAGAACCATGTGAATAAAAACATCATTTTAGTGCTAATACATGAATTATTCCCTAACATATACTGCAAGCATCTTAGCTAGTAGGTTGCTCTCTGCTACAGAAAGAAAATATTTTCCCTTGACATGACCTTATGACTAGAGCCCATGAGATGAGAGATATCAAATAAATGCAGTGATTCTTTTTGGTACACTGCTTCTAGTAGTTTCTGATCCAGAACCGGATGAGCTGCCTGAATGTCTATTGGCTGAAGTATATAGATGTCTACTGTCTAAGGCAGAGTTACCTATTCGGGGGTTTTGTCAAAACGCTGAACTAACAATTTTGACATTTAAGTTTACTAAAAGGTTAAATGTAATACAGCTAACAAATTGTCCCTAGTGACATTCTATCATGTCTTGATGGTAAAAACAAACAAACAAACAAAACCAATGTTAAATAGTTTGCAGTCTTTATCCCAATTCACACTGCACTGACAGACACCAGGTCAGTTTTGTCAGGTCAGAGTGTTACCCCTGCTTGACGCTGGTCAGCACTTATTTTCGCTGATTGTTTGTTGAGTCTTGGAATGTCTGAGAAAGTGATATTGAAATCTGGTAACTGTATGTATCTGCCAGTGCATTGAAAATGACCTTATTATTACAAGTATTACAAATTTGTACAAATTTAATTTACATGACATTTGTGTTGTATATATTATATGTAAATGCACATAGATTTTTCAATGATTCGCATGATAAGCCACACTTGTTATTTTATATTCTTAAAAAAAAAATGCAACTGCAATGTATATACACACAGTACACACACAAACACATACATACACAAACACCATCACATTGGGTCCAATAGTCTTTTTTTTTTATTTTTTTTTTTAGATTTTTATTGATTTTATTCAATACTGAAAAGTATCAATTTATCACAGCTCCCCAAAACCTTTGATAATTTTGATGTAGCAATGCATTGTGAACATTTCCTATGATAGATACATTCACTTTAGATTTTGGACAAACCATTTGAATCTCCAACTGCTTTTTGAGTGTCTTACAATATTCAATGGTGATTTGGGGGATCACTGATACTGTAAATATTATTGGCATGTTTGTGGTCGTTGTCCTCTTCTTTTATTAGTTTTCTTTCTTGAACCAACAAAACAATATTAATCATGACTTAATGAGTGTTATCATTTGGTACAAAGCACATTTATGAGTGTGAAATGCATTGAGGTTGATGGATGAGTCCAGTGTTCAAATGACAGTAAAGGTCTGTCAAACACGCGGGAATAAAAGTGTCCTCCCTTTAGTTTGGTGTGTGTCCATCCAAGGTGAAACGTGTCCATCATTGTGATAATGACTTGCATACAGATTGGAGATCTCTTTTACTGGCATAATGCAGGCATGACAAAACATTTAGTTGAAAACTACCTCGTAGTATTTGTTTTGAAATATTCTGTCCATATAAATGACCTGTATGTTATCTGAGTGCAGATAACACAGTGACAGCGTTCACTATAAGTGGATACACAACCACTTTATTTCTTAGTGTTTGCACCCTGTTAGATATCTCCTTCTCTATTGTTCTGTGTGGAAGTACTTTATTGTATATGATTATACGATTCCCTCGCTGCGTTTACTCCTCCACACCACTAGAGCAGTCATGAGTAGTGTCACCAGAATGGGCACCACGATAAAAGGCCCCAAGATCCGATTGGGTGGATCGTGAAGCAGACGTCCGGACACTGAGCAGTCATGGAAGTAGTGCCTGTGCACCCGGATGAAGAATTCGTCCACCATTCGGTTGGGCCAGAAACAGTTCATCTTCAGAGCCACCAGGAACGTGCAGTTGGTCAGTTCCCCATAGGACCTTTAGGAGAGCAAATAGGAGAGTAATGTCAGCTGCTTGCATAAGATGATATTATACATTTTTAAAGCTGAACTCCTGTTTTTAAAGGAATCAGGAAAACGAGAACGGGATTTAAATGTGAAGTGTGTACTTTTCTTTTTTATACTGAAATACATTCTCCTGGCCTCTAGAAGGTAGGAGATGTACAGAGCCAACTGCAGGAAAGCTGCTCGTAGGTTTATTTCTCAAAGAGTGTAAAAAGTGTGGCATTTTTAAAACATTGCTCTTTTAGAGCAATTTAACATGCCAATATTTAGCTCACTGCAGTGGCCTATAGATCAGACAAACTGAGCTTTTTGCAACTGTGAAACAATTAAACCAATTGCTGTGCTTTGGCTAATCTGGCTAATAAAAGACTGCTATGCATCCTTTTATCATACAATTGTTTAATTAAAATTGTCTACATTACAAAAAGGTAAAAAAAAAAAAAAAAAAAACATACAGACATTAGTTGATGGATACACTAGATTTCACCCTAGTGACAAACCTTTGAACTTTTGAAAGGTTTCCTTTCCACAGCTAGGAAGTGACAAAGCAACTTTGGAAGTTTGGCAACACTGGTTCAAATCAAAATAATGCAAAGGTCTCAAAGCTTCACAAAGCAATGTGTTTAAACATTCATCACCAATGGCCTTTATTGAAATATTCTTGTTATATTTTCTCATTCCATTTTCAATTTGCTATTATTACTAAAAGGGCACTTTTTATTGGTAGAACTGTTTTATTGCAGTACAAAAGACATTCAAATAAAAATCATCAGGTTTATTTGTTTGTTTGTCATTTGTACAGCAATTCATTTTCGAAGAAACCCTCTCAACAAACCTATCTGAAACCCTCATTTTTGCCATTATGTATGGTGCCGCCATGCAGTGATGCAGAAATTACACAATTCATATAAATTTCATGTGCTGAGATATAAAAGCCCAATGAACTATTCATGTCCTGCAAGATTTCAAGACTGTAATCATATTGTGGAGTACACATGTGGTAACTATTTGCCAAGGTTCACCTGAATCTCTCTCGTGCTGTTACTAATCATCCATTAAATGCATGTCTGCATATTTGTGTATGAGCACGCTTGATAACTGCCTTTATTAAGCTGAAACGATTCTCTCAGTGACCTTTAAGTAGCCCTTCTGGAATGAGATCGCCTCAATAATGATGATGACGGTGATGAAGAGGATGTCCTCTCCAATGAAGCAGCTCATGAAGTGAGTTCATAGGAGCTCTTAATAGGCCCCCGTGTGAGTGTTAAACCCCGATCCCCCCTCCCATGGGCCGTCTATTTATAAGCCCAGTCAGCCTAGCGTGGGATGCCTGGCATAACCAGTGCAGACTTTTAATCAAGAGGTTTCTTCCGGGCCTGTTTTGGGGGCTGGAGCAGACCGTACACCCCCTCCCCTCACATTTCACCCTGAGGGATAAAGATGGCTCGCAGGCCGGCAGCTCAAACACTCAGGCAGAGCAAAAAGCATGTCTCATCTTCCCAAAGAGGCATGTGTGACATATGAGTGTCTAGGTCACCCCTGTGTGCACAGCCAGGCTATAGAGGCTAAGGGTGCTTGGTAAAGGAAATGGGAATGATTTAAAGAAGCCAGTGGAGAATGACTGGAACTACTAAAAATTCAAGAGAGGGGTTTAAAGGATTGGCTTGGAAACTGTAATTTAAGCACCGAGCAGCACTATGCATATTTCTTTTTAATATTTCTTGCTTTTCATGCCCATGTAGAACACTTTCATAATGATCATATAATTGTGTGTGTGTATTTAATTCTTTTTGTGACGGTAATGCATTGGTGTGCCTGGGTACCAGTCATAAAGACAGTTGTGGCAGACATTCAGTAATGGTGGTGGGAGTGAGTCTGTTTTACTGGAATTAAAGTTCCAGGTTGTGTTAAACCCATTCTGTTAATGGACTGACCCTGAGCTCACACCCCTGACCGGCTCTGACTGCCTGTGTATTTATAGCATTCACAATGAAGACTAAAATAGACAGAGAACCATCCTACTGTATCTCCACAATGCCCAGTTAAATAGCATGCTAATAATGGAAAGTAGCACTGTATTTATTAGCCTCATGCATTCACCTTTGGCACATTATTGGTACCATCTGCTGCAATTGTGGAATTTAGACAGAAATCACAACACATAGAGAAATAAAAGAATACACAGGCATCAATAATATATTGTGGCCTCATTTGAAGCCATAGAGGAGCACATTTGTAAAGGGCAAAAGATAGATTCATAAAATTGTATGAAAGGCAACATCCCGTAGTGACATTTCATAAGGCCACTAAAGAGGTCGCCACCATGAACATGGGCAAATCAGAAGTCTAATAATATAATATCCTCTCCAGGTGGATTGCAGTGTATGTTATAAAGCTGTGCACATAAGGTTGTGCCATCCACCTCTACATCAGTCATCATGTTTTCTTTATTCTCTAATTGCTTTAAACACTATGCCGTTGTAACCCCATAATAAATTAATGTAACTTGAAAGCCATTTCAGATGCAAGACCAGCTGCCTCATTCATTAGAAGCACATCAAACCAGAAAGAGATGTGCTCAGCTCGCTGAAAAAAATAGCTTTTGGTTTCTGGTCTGCTGTGGAGACAAACGAGCATTTCAACAAGTTTCTGTGTTTATATATCCAACTGCACAGAGTGATAAAGAAGAGATGTCAAATGTATCATCACCAGCTTGAACAGAAACAGCTGTGGCAATATTCACCCTGTAGCATCAGTTCAAGAGGAAGTCATTTAGTGAACAGGTTAAATTTGGATGTTTAATCATAAGGAGCCCTAGGAGCTTCATTTTTGCCCTGTCAAAACCTATTATCATGCAATTAGAAAGTGAATACAGATCAGATGAAGCAGTTCTGGTTAAGATGCAATGACTGCAGATGTGAGACAACACGTGATGTCTTTGTACCGATGCCATCAATTACTCTCATGTCACTCCAAACCGTATGACTTTCTTGTGTGGAATAAAAAAGATGTTGAGGCAGAATAGTGTCTTAAATTAAGGTCTGGATCCTCGCACAACCTATCTTCAAAGACCACAAGATCTACTTTTATGGTGCTGCATTTCTTTGCATAATTAGGACGAAACTGCAGCTTGAATTGTTGGTTGTGGGGGAATGGCATCACAGAACGGACAGTCACTAATTGTAAACGTGAATAAAAACAATTTGATTTACTGGCAGGAAAGCTTTTCTTTCAAATAATTTATCATATTTAGTTAAATTATCATTTGCATTGTTAATTAATATTTTCATTTAGGGGGAAATCTTTGGCAGCACTATAAGAATCAAGTGGAAGATACTGGCCAAATCTATTGTTTTGCACATAGAGAAAACTTATGTGATATAAAATTTGGTAACACTTTATTTTACAGTGTCCTTGTCAGGCATGTCCTTGTCATGCATACTGTAGTAATAGCTGTAAATTATGCATAATTACATGCAACTAACCCTATAGTTGGTTCATAATGTTAATATTACTCCTTTCTTAAATATATAATTACACTGTAACAAGGACACCTTAAAATAAATGTAACCATAATATACTGAGTTTAATATAAACCTCAGGAAGTCTTTCAGTCATAATGGGTGACTGATGGTGTGTTTCTCTATTGACCATGTGGTGGCAAAGTCTCCCTGGAGCTCAGTTTTGTAAGACGGCAGACTGAATTTCAAACTGGTTTAACGCCACTAAATATAACTAGTCAGGGACAAACATCCACACACAGAGACCATGACTACGGCTGTCACTGTCACTGCTAAGGCTGTGGGACGTGAGAGTTTCCTGCCACTATAACCAATCACAGAACAGAGAACACAGCCGTGGTTTCGTAATCTATAATAGCTTTCAGTAACAGCCTCTTTTCAAAGTCTGCAGTACATTGCGATTTCACCTTGTGTTAAAATAATACACTGCACCCATAATTTCCTTACTCAACATTTTTGTATAGTAAACCAAAATTTAATTATTGCACGAAATAAATTAGGTAGCCTAAATTTGGTTACAATTCAGGGCTCGCAAAATTTCTAAATCCCTCGTAGTCCTTCGGGCAGGCATTCTTCAGGTTTTGGTAGCCCAAAATGAATTTAACTAGCCTGAATAAAAAAAAGACATCGGCTGAACTTTACTGTGAACAAATCAACATGATCAACTATAGCATATAGGGATGTAATGATTCACTTGACTTAAAATGCAATAAAATTACACAAGATGCCAATGTGCATTAGCTTGTTTAGTGCCATATGTCCATTCCCTCCATCAGGGAACGAGGGTTACCATACATAACCGAGATGATTTCTTTTTTCCATTGTGTACAGTATGAATCACTTAAGACATAACCGACTGTGTTTACAAGAATACTTGCAGAGACAATTCTTTTGAGATTCAAGTGAGGACAGTTTGTAGCAGAACCAATAAACTCACAGAACACACTTTAAAACATGTTGAGCATGTTTCTCTACTGCAGTTATGAAAGCTGTTGATATCTGTCCCTGGCATATAAAAGGGTATGTGAATTGTCATAACATACATTCTCTATCTCAAATGTCATCAAGGTTGACAAAGGGGTTAAATAAATTCAAGTGTGGTCACATTCCACAGAGCTACTGGAAACTACCCCACAAACACCTGGGCTATAATGTGAATTGCATGCTCGGGGCAACAGATGGACCTCTGGATCAGAACCTAAAGCCTGTGACTACATGGAGAGCAGCAGCAGGAATCTGGCTTCAAAACAAGTTAAGCTTTATCAACAGTATGGAGCATTCTAGAGGGTTTAAATGATGATTTGCTAGAATTTCACAGTGGGATGATGAGGCCTGATTTGTCAGTTACCACAAAGGTACCAAAAATATTTTATGCAGTCGGGTGACACATTTTTGTGTTGAATTTACTACATCTGGATAGCAGTATGAAGCTATATAGTGATACTTTCATAGAGAAAGTTTTATGTTTCTCCATACCACTGCATTCAGTTCCTACTTTTTAATTCAGTTTGTGAACCAGCAATTCCACAGTTCAGTATTTCCTTGCCATCCTTAATCACTCTGCTTTCTCTTCTTGCCTATAGATGCCCTAGCTGGATTTACAGGACCTCAGACGTATTACTGGCTCGAAGAGGATCTTGTTTGTTATGGAATAGATTGCAGGAGAGGCCTATGGGGAAAAAAGCCCTGATATTTTCTGGCCTGAAAACATGACCATTATGTGTCTGGATTAATAACAGCTTTAGTCACAAGAATTTACTGGAAGCATTCCTCTTATTTTTTTCATAAGGAAAATTAGCAGCTATAACATGATTCAGTTCAAATATAAACAAAGAACATTTATTAGCAGACTAATTACACTTTTTGAACACATAGGTTTGACATTTGGTCTTTCGTTTTTGAGCGTAACCCTTGAGTTTGAAAAACCCAGATTACATACATCAAAACCTCATAATTGCAATGAAGAGAAACCTAAATTAAATCTGATTACATACAGCAGGCAAATTTGAAAGATTCCGAACAGACTTGTTCTGGTCAAATTTGAGCTTAAATTGATGAAGTGATGCTTTCTAAATGCCTTTCCGTTGTTAGGAGAACACAAACTGTCATGTAACCATTAGCAGATTATCCAAGTCCTGAAGCACATAACGGCATTACTTTCTTTACTAACTAGGTACTGACAGTGACATAGAGCAACACGGTTTTTTATTCGGTAACTTATCTGTTGTTTGAAATGAAAATATAACTATTGCTGTCCAAATATCAACTTTAGTTTTTCCTAGTTACTGCACTGTCATTGTTTGGGGACAAAAAGTCTGCAAAACATCTCTTGTGTGACACAGGAGGAGGAAAATAAGGTTTGGAAAAAAACATGAGGGATGAATTTTCTTTTGTTTCTTTTTTTTTTTTCTTTTCTTTTTGATGTACTATTCCATTCAAATAATGTCCTACAATAACTCAAAAACCACAAAAGGATTTCCAGAGTTGATGTCTCCACTTTAATTTATTGTCTGTAATTGATTAAATCTGCTGGGGTCTGTATTGTGCTTGTTAAATTAGTAGCAAAACACTTCATAGTGAGGTTTTAACATCTACTCCTTATTCTTTAATTTTATTTATTTTTTAAGAAAAGTGGAAATGATGTAAACACCTGCCTATAATCCTAGCTCTGCTTTGTCAATATTTTGTATATATTTTACAAGTTTGTTTCACCTCCAGGCTGTGCTTAAAGAGGAGTTTAATGAGCATACCGGCACTGACAGGAATGACACCTAGAAGGGCAAAAAGGTTGGTTTACCGGTTCCCTCCGAAGTAGTTAAATGCTCCATTGCCCAGGTGAGACAATTTGCTGAAGTACAAGAGTGCTGGCCTCCTCTGATGGTTTGTATATAACCTTAATTACCTGCAGTCGACTGCCCTCAGTGCTCGATAAGTCTTACCTCACCACTTCTGAGGCTCATTGAAGGCTTCTTGCTGTTCTACCGTGCTTCTCAGACCTTATCCTAGACCTGTGGCTATCTCTAGATGGTGCTTTGTGCATAACTGAACAATGGAGGCAGCCAAGAGGCTATACATACTTTAATGAGTGCTGTTTCACAAGTGCATGGGACACTTGATCTTGCTTCCAGATCTGAGAACACCTTGAGATCTCTAAAGTCCAACCTTTGAGCAAAACTGCTCTCCTCTAGGAAAGCTGATAAATTGTGCCTGGAGTCTAACTTGATTGTTAAAAAAATACTGCACTGAATCATGAAAGTAATATTGTTAACTTTCTGTCGTAACAGATTTATAGCATGCATTTCCTATTGATTTAAAACAGCGTGGCATCATCAGTCCTTATTAATGTACTCTATATATTAAATAAAGCCAGCTAAAACCCCTCTGTGCTTGTTATTGAAGTTTGCTCACATCCATATCATTTAGAATTGAAGACAGAAAAGCATTGTTAGCCAAGATGTTTAGGCTTTGTTTTTGTCTGGTGGGCTGAAGCACTTATAATGAAAAAAAAAAAAGCATGAAATAAAATATCAGAGACCTAGGTCATTACTGTTTGTTATTATCAACCATTATACACAGTTAGCACTATCTATGACTCACTGTTTAAAGGGAATTCGTTTTTAAGTTGACATATTCAGTCAAGCAGGCAATATGAATAATCATTTTGTGTCATAATCGACAGCTCAGATTAACAACACCCGCAGGAATCAATCATCTTCCTGAACACAGTGGTTGTTGTTTGCAACCTTAGGGCAACATTCTGAGATTTTGATCTGACTAACAATAACCGCACCAGCAATTTTGTTAATGAACAGCGAGAGCATTTTGCTAAGATAATCATTCCACCTGAGAGAAGCAATAATCTTCCAATGGAAGTGATTGTAAGTTAAAATATGTGTTTTCTGTGAAAAATAGTATATAATCTTTTCTATGTCAAATTACATCTAATTTTATAACTATGTCACCATGACAATGAAATGCCTTAAATGCTAAAATGCCTGAAAAATTGTTTTATTAAAAAATTATTAAAACAGCCTTATCCATCAAATAATACACGTTTTAACAAAATTATTAATGTAAGCGCCTTTATAAAATTATAAGCTTCAAATTTTTTGCACTTTTAAATGCTTCATTAACTGGCCCCATTCACTTCCATTATAAGTGCCTCATCATAATGTTTCACACACACACACAAACACACGCACACACACACACATACACATATATATATACATATATATATATATATATATAATGAAATAAATTGAGAAAAGCTAAATAAATGTCATCATTTAATCATCTTCAAGTCAATCCAAACCTGTATGGTTTTCTTCTGTGGAGCACACGTATAATTGGAAAAATTTTGGTAATCAAAAAATTCTGATTAGATAAAAAAACACACACACACACACACACACACACACACACACATTTTCAAAATATATTTTATGTTCCACAGAGGAACGGCAGTCATATAGGTTTGGAACAACATGAGGGTTGCTAAAGGATGGAAAATGTTCAATTTTGAGTGAACAATCACTTTAAGTACTACGGTTTCTAGTATTGTAAAATGGTCAGCATTTCGCACATTGGCATGAGCTACAATAGATACAAAAGTGCCTGGAGTGCTGATGACAGGGACTGGCAGACCTTGCTGGCCCCGATCCGACAGCTTAGACATCCAGTGTCACTTTTCTCATCTGTCTCTTTCTCGAATGTTGCACTGGAGTCCAAACAGTTTCTGTTTAACCTCAGAGTGGCAGAGTTTCTTAGGGTCAGTTGTCATGACAAGACAGTTCTTCTTGTTAACCTGAAAATGTGAAAGTTCTTCCATATCATGTGTTTTCTGGGGCACCACGAATAACCTCCTCCATTATTTCACAGAGACAGCTGGGCATATTGAGGCATTCCCAGGAACGGTGAATGCCTGGAGCTGTGCCACACGGCCCACTAAATCCCTCTGAAGTATGTGATAATATGGGCACCCATGTCATCTCTCCGACTGAGAAAACTCTGCTCTTTACTGACCTTGTCATGAAGTGTTCAAATAAACTTGCAGCCATGTCAACTGCCAGGTAGGATTGCACTGAACAAAAGTTGACGAATGAGAGCTTAACCAAACAATGTGTGCGATATGAAAAGTGTACTCTATACAGTCACTCTATTCAGTTTCCTCTCCAATATACTAATATACTGAATTCTACAAGTGGCATGTTTATCACTCACTCAACTGTGTCCTCCCAGCTGCACCACTGGTGCTGATCCAGAACCTCCATGTCCAGCTTGAACTTTGCTAGGCAGAACTCCTCAATGGCATTTCCATAGTGACTGCTGCACGCTGTCGTTAGCACAGACAGATTCACTGCAAGAGATGAAGAATTGAAGGTAAGGAAGGGAAAACATCTAAATTATACTTCTGTACCCCACAGATCACTGTTTCCTTTCTAAAAGTAACCACATCTCTTTTAATACCTCACTCTTTCCCATAGGAATAATAAGGCGACTGGTTGACTGGGATTTGATTTTAACCACATCCCTAGAATATGATGAGTTGTTGACAGTATCGGTCAATTGTGCCACATGATCTATATAACCACAGAATCAGCAAAATGCAGAAGTAGTTACTTCCAATAAGATGCTAAACATACTGTACAAAACATACTGTTAAGGGTTAGATTAGGTGCCACAACAGAAAGAATGTCAATGGAGCCCCGCACATGACATGCAAAAAAAAAAAAAAATTATTGTGCACACTATTTACTAATTCGTTCCCTCAATTTACTCGATTTATAAATTGTGCGCACAATTTACTATTTCGTTCCCTCGATTTGTGAAATCGTGCGCACAATATAGCAAATCGAGGGAACGAAATTGTAAATCGTGCGCACAATTTATAAATCGAGTGAACGCAATAGTAAATCGAGGGAACGCTATAGTAATCATGTGCACGTTTTAGTACATTGAGAGAACAAATTAGTAGATCGTGCACACGATTTAGCCTTATATTTTTTTTCCTGCGTGTCATGTGAAGTGCTCAGTAAATGTCTGTAATGTGTCAAAATAGTTGAGAATGGGAAAATTCCATTGCTATTTTGGTGTTTCAATAATAACACTGTTCACAGACACTTGCTCATTAATCATAGTTCATTACGGATAATGGAATGCTCCAGGTTCATTACAGAGAATGTGGCCTGTTGCTGATATCACATAAATTAATTTAGACTCACCCCGCAGTTTGTTAAAGACATAAATCAAGCTTAACTTGATTGAACCTGGGACATTTCTTTAAAACTGAACATCCCTTCCAGAAAGCCAGAAATCCTGCTGTGATTAGTCAATTTGATTTAATTTAAAACTAAACTCTCCAACAAAGCCAGTAACGGATTAAACATTCTAGATGCTAGCAAAGGTCTGAATAGAATGTAAAAGGGGAAAACAAAAACAATGATGAGTCATTTCATTAACTCTGATATAATGGTATTAATATGCAGCTCTTGGGAAAAACAATTACCTTTTGAACAGAGCAGCCATTGTCTGACTGTCATTTTCTTTCATATCTGCTTCTTGCTTTACCTTCTATTGTTTTATTCTGCTATAGAAATCTACAGTAGCAGTGTAGCGCTTGCTCCCAGTGCCGTAAAGAAAGGTGGCTGATCAGTATGAGAGACGGGCTCGGGGTCAGAGCCACAGTGACGGTACTCCCCTCGGCTCATTGTTAGTCAACAACAGCTTTATCACATCAATTATGTGACAGGTGTGATTCCCTCAAGAAAAATAAAGAAAAAGAAACATGTTTGTGTGAGGTAAAAAAAAAAGAAAAAAGGAATGTCTACAAGTTTCCTAGTAGACTTTCTATTATAATCCTAAAGGATCCTAATGGGAAATCACTGGATAACTGAATCCCTACAGGGATTTTTGGCTTTGTAGCGTATTTGTGTTTTGCATACATTTAAAAACTTGTTCTTTTCGAACACAGTTCCCAGTAGGGTTAGTTCCAAATTATGATCCCAAAGTGAATCCTGGTGGAAACATTCATTTTGGATTTTTCGTCTGAGATCACCCAGGTTGCAAAAAATAAATAAATAAATAAATTGTATTAGTGAAAAAATACCAGGCAAGAAATCGTTATCGGAAAGACGTGCTAAAAACACTCAGGGTTTAAGCCATACAAGAAATGAGTGGAAATGCAAATGAATGTAACATCACAACATCAAACCATATTTTCCAAATAAAAATAAACTTGGCACCGGGGAGATGAAAGGATGATGAAACTACAAAATGCATAAGAGAGCATAAATTCATCAAAAACAATATATTGCATAGTATCTGAGATAGATACGGCAATATGTTTCAGCTTCATTTCATATACATTAATAACTCTGGATAGTAACCATAAGTAAAACCTCCAAAGTTTAGAGATATCAGAGTCTGAAATGGAATATAGCAGATTATAAAGCCTCATCTAATGCAACACAACAATCAGATATTCTTGGAAAGACCTGAAATCAACTGCTGCAGGCACAGAAACCTCTTATCCAGAAATGAAATATAAGAATCGTGTTAAACCTAAAGCTACATTAACGTCAGAGCATAAGTAACTAGCTGGATTCCACGATATTAATCTTGATTTTGAATCATGCACATCATTATTACAATTCAAATTACATCATGCAATGGTTTATTTACTTGTCATATCCTGTTTATACTTGCATTTGCCTCTTGGCAGGAGTTAACGTTTCTAAAATAAGCTACTGAGTAAAATTACAATCACACAATATTCCTCTCTCTGTTTTTGCCTGTGTGCCAGTGTTTACCCTTCCGCATGCCAAGGGATTCAGCACATTGGTGCTGCAGTCAGTTACATTCAGAAGAGATAAAATGTTCCTTTTTGTGATAAGATTTTGAATACGAGCCACTAAATCTCAGAATATTGGCCAGAAAGTGTTCCTCACATTTTCCCTAAAACACAATCATAACGTCAATTATATACAATGGTTCTCTCTCTTGGGAAGACAAGAAGAAATACAAATCCATTCACTGTTCCAATTCCTTATCTTGAATTAATTCACTCTTCATTCCCACTATGCAAATGTAAAGAAATAATAAATAAAATAAACATTTCAAATAGCTATATAAAAAAACTGAGAACTGGATGTGCAAAACAGTAAAATTCCCAACCAATATGACAGGGACGTTTCAACTAGAACACTTAATAAGTTTCTGTATGTGTAAACATTACTGTTCTCGCTGTGACTGTGTGCTCAGTTAGTCCGAAATATGTCACTCCATTAAATGTGGTGTGCAAATGGAAATGCAAAAAAGGTACAAAGTGTGAATTAAAATGTTACAGTAGAAACTAATCATCGCATTACATGTGTGATTTCATATTATAAGCACCATCTGACAACACGGCCTAAACAACTTTGCACCCAAAGCAATTCTATTTCATAAGCAATTCTAGCATGTGTAAGCTTGTATATTGCCCTGAAGATAGATGAAAGGAAAAATGAATAATACAGTGGAAAACAGTTTTGCCCCCCATACAGGCAAAAGTGGCATGTTTGCTTATGCAAAGTGATTTTTTAACCAAGACTGCACTTGCTGTTTTGGGGACAGGGTGCAATACTGTGTTCTTTTTGCATGTTGGCTTCCTGGGGAGCTGAACTCGTTACAACAGATAGCCTATGAGGAAAGATAGTCTGCCATTCATTATTAATGGCGGGAAGAGAACAAATCACTGCAACTTTGTGGAATTTGTGCGTGCAGTGGCCACAAATACAATTTGGACACTTTAGTCACACTTAAAAATGTATGAATGTCATAGCATTAGATAACAAAAAGAAGAAGTGGCATTGGAAAAGAAATGATGCTAAAGCTCAAAACAAACTTTTCTCAGACATGCTTTGCAATTAGTTTTATTGTGTAGGAGGATGCTGGGCCACACAGATCATGGTATCCATCTGTTCTGGGTGCTGTTAAGTGCTAAACTCACAAACAAACTGTGTTTTCAGAACCACTTCAATTTGTCACAAACCACTTATAGTATATGTACACACAGAATAGCAATTCAGTGTGCAGTTGCACTGAATATTAATTCATTATTGACATTTAATATTTCAGTTTGGTTAAAAATGATGTTTATCGATATTTTTCAGTACTTAAGGAAATGAGTACATTTATATAGTTAATGTTTCACTCGACTTTTTTCACTGAACTGAACAGTTGCAGTGCATTCTGGTGTTACCTTGTCCATAAAATTCCAAATTTCTGTCTCTCAGACATTGCAAGTGCAGTACAGTAAATGCACATTTATAAAAACTGAGGGATGAGTCAAACTTTGTGGTTATCGATTTTCTGCCACAAATGCTTGTCAATAAAAGTTTTATTAAAGCCATGAGATTCTTTTAAACGTATTGCTGTGTTAAATCGATCCAGCTTCAAACACTTGAGATGTCAGTTGACACTTACTGCTGACAAGACGCATTATACTGAAATTGCTCATTTTCTGAAATTCTTTACTTCAATGTGCTTTTGTGCAAGTGTCAAGCTGTCATGTTCTCTTAAGGTGTAACAGCCACATAATTGGTCAAATTAATGCTTTCCACAGCAAGCATCTCATGTTAGTAAATCGACGCAGACAGACGCTGAGATTGACAGATAAAGCAGGGATGTACAGTAACTCAGACACATACCCACAATTGACAACAGCTGGACAGTTTAGGCTGGTATGAGCTGAGAAAATACATTTGGAGGCATCGTAACAGTCAAATTATCAAGACTATTGGATTTCTGTTACAAAAATATTCCAGTAAAAATTGATTTTAAAGATTCAAAAAAAAAAAAAAAAAAAAAAAAAAATTATGTTTTTGTTTCCAAATAAGCATATGGCTCAGCAAAATGTCATCTGTTTATTTTGTTTTTCAGTAGTGGCCGTCACAGTGATTTAGGCTGGCAGCTGTATCAATGGTTTGGGCATGTCTGACTGGAGTCCGGAGCACTGCTGTGAGAGAGGTGTCTCTGGGACCACTGGAAGCCTGGAAGCTGCAGGCAGGCCACCTCAGAATGTTTACAAGCTCAGACCAGTCAGCCGTGAACTCAGAGCTACATTTCAGCATCAGCAAAATCCATTACAAAAATCAAATCCTGCTCTATTTGAAATAGAAATTTAGAATAGCAAAATAATTCTTTGTGTGTTGGTCTGTATGTCATTTAAAAATAATAATAATAATAATAATTTTGTATTTATTTATATAATTATTTTCTGCAGACTGATTGGGGGGGGGGACTAGTAGTAACATTTTAGGTTTTACAGATTAAACTTAATTTAGTTTAAAAAAATTATAATTGATTACCTGATATAAGGTTAATACACCTGCCTACTGTAGTACTAAAACATGAAAGTCACGTTGAATCGAAGCTCACATGTAGCTTCCAAAAACTGTACAAACCCTGTACATTTATTTGTTTTTCACTGTTCATACTGTTAACTATTTAACAGGATTTACCTTTTTTTCTACCATTACTCAGGATTTTTGAGCTGATACTAGCTGATACAATTTTGTCTAAATAAAACAAAAAGTAATCATTTTAAATAAATACTGCCAAATGAATTAAGTCATCACAACATTTTAATGTTCAGCATGAAAATAGATCTTTATTTTGAGATTTACACTACACTTTAAAGATTAACTTAGACTAACAAATTAAAATCTGTTTTCTTTTTTTTTATGTATTCTGTGACTGTCCAAGCCTGATCTTATGCAAAATTGAAGTGTTCAGAGATGCTGCTATCCCTTCATGGACAAAAACAGCCTGTGGGTACTCCAGAAAAGCATGATATCATTTGCATTAATACAAGAAGAGAAGCATTAGCCTGCAATATGCTGCAGGGAAAACATGGTGACAGTCATAAAAAGCACACTTTCAGTCAAGAAGCAACCCATAAAAAACATTCAGTAATGTTGTGCGTGAACCTGATCAAGTACTGTCTGCCATTTATGGAAGCAAGCACTGTGCCAGTACAAATTGCCACTTGCTTTGCTCATCCTCTCATTGTGTAACATGTTTTATAACTATTGATAAAGCAAATGCCACCATTTACTCTACTTATCACACACACATACACACACATGCACAGCATCCATCGTGGCATTCCAAAATAATGGCACAGGTCCTTTGTGATGAAGCAATTACCGGGGCCATGAATGTCAGAGTATCTGGCTGCACAGGTGATGGATCACTCATGGCCATTACACCAACGGCTAGATCCCATTAAAGAGGGTCATTTGCTGCAGGTCATTGTGACTCACTGCTGTAAGAGTTAATCGACACCTTGCACTGTAATCTGTTGTAGGCAGCAATTGAAATGCACTTTACATCAAGCGCAAGCATTCAGCTGTGAAAAAAATAAGATAACTTGTGTGTTTGCATCAGAATACATATTAAAATTTGTGTTAAAACACAATAAAGCCTTTGGAAACTAATAACAAAACATAATTAGCTTGGGCTGTTACACATAGTCCATGCATGTGTTAAAGTTGCAAATACTGCCAGTCAAAAGAGCTCTCGAGTCAAAAGCGATAGTGAATAAATTGTTTTATTATATTAGAAAGTCTATGGTTACAAGAAGATTTTCAAAGCACTAAAAGTTCCTAGAGACACAACTAGCAGCTATATGAGTTTAAAATGTGTTGTACCAGAAAAACTGTACAATACAAACTGAAAAAATATCATCAAGGAGAATAAAATGTTTGATCAAAGCAACTGAGAAAACCCCTCAATTTACTGCCAAAGACAATCTGATGATCTAATGAAAAGAGGAAAACACATTTAAATACAGAGTGCAAGAACACCACTAGATAAGCATGGCCATGCTGGAAGACCATTCTTGGCCAAAGAAGAGCATAAGAGGCTGACTTATATGCTAAAATTAATTTGGATATACCAGTGGAGTTCTGGAAGAATGTTCCAGTTTGGTCACATGTACAGTACCAGCGGTGTGTCTGGTCTAAAAAAGGAAGGCTTCTAAACAGTTAAACATGGAAGTGGACCAGTCTTGTTATGAGAGTGCTATGCTGTTTCAAGAAGTGCAAATCTTCACTGTATGAAGGACATTGTGAAATCTATGTAGTATCAGGCCATTTTGGCAAAGATTGTGATGCCAAATCTACTGAAGCTTGGTTCAGGGATCAGTCACGGAATTAAAATGTAAATCGCGACATTAAAAACAAATGATTCTCAGTTATCTGCAAGCATTTTGAGTGAGGAATGGGCCAAGATTTTAGTTAAGAATAAAAGATTCTCTACAAAATTCGAACTGTATATACAGAGTCGAGCCGTCCAATAACTCTGATGTCAAAAAACCTGCTTTAGTGAAATTCTGCAAATTACGAATGATATACTTTTAATGAGTATTTATCATGTGAATGCTGTAATAATAATTTGTAACAAAGAAAAAAAATATTTCATACTTTTCAATTAGTAAGACACTAAAAAATAATTTGTCAAATATTTAGCAGGGTCATCCAATGAGAGGCTGAACTTTCTTCATGTATGAAAATACCGTGATCGTGAAAAAGTGTTTTAGGAGCAACTAACCTATAACCTATATTTAGAAGGATACGACTGCTTTATAAGAAGAATTAATATAGCTAAAATCCTTAACCACAGTAACACTGTCTGAATCTAAATGGAAAGAAAATGATGTTGTTTTGCAACACGACAGCAAGTAGTTGCAGTTGAGATGCCAATGCCACCCGGGGGCCGAGAGAGATCTTGTTTCCAGAGCTCCTGCTGTCAGAGAGGTCTTAAAAACACTGCATGTTGTCTGGCACTGCCTTAACTGTCTCTTTAGACAATCACACCAAGGACCCCAGAATGATACTTCACATCATATAATGTCACATTCAGTGCCATGTTGTCTGTACTCTGTGTGATAAGAGGAACCTGCTGAGCCTGCCAGTGAGAAGATGAATCAATGCACCTCTTATTTTCCTTTAAAGTTTCTTTTAATTTATACCACAGCAATGCAATGCAGTTTATAGGGTGACTCGATCTGCATAATGAATAATCAGCTAATGCAGGGAGGAGTTCCAAACCCATCCAACAGCACTGCAGAGAGCTGCACATTCCAGCATGTCGATTCCCTGCTGACATCACGGCAGGTTAGACATCAAATATTAACAGTATTTTTCAGTGCTACACCTGTTTCTTAAAGCATTAAACAAAGTGACACTTTATTTTGGAGCTATACATACTATACTAAATGCATCTCAAGGGCCGGGGCTCACACACAAATTGCCTAGTTTTATTTATATGATCAGCAGCCAAGAGCTAAGACTCAATGCCCATGCCAGCCTGTTTAAAGGAAAACTCTCCACTGCTTCTCCAAGATGGAGATTAAAACTAGATTTTTACTGAAGTTTTTTGGGAATAAAGGTCTCCAGTAAACTCGAATGTGTGTCCTATAATGTTTCTTTGTCAAGATAACAAAGTCATCTTTACCTCTATTTAAAAAAAATATATTATTTTTTTTTTAGATAATTTTATTACGTTTTACTGTTATGCTGTATGTTCAACTGCGCTTTTGTATTCAAATCTCCAACACTATAATCTGAAAGCAGATCAAACACGTCATGCATCGCACTCTTCCACAAAATATGATTGTTGATGGAGGTGAAGCAGTCTTGCATCAAACATGATGCAAAAGGGTCATCTGAGTATATGAACAGAATATAGAGCAACTTTTCTTTCAGCTTTAATGTCTAACTAAAAAGATTTTAAGACAATGACAACAGAGGAAATCAAATTCATTGCACTTTGGCATAGTTACTTCTTGTTTACGTTTTTGAGATATCTTAATATAATGCTACGTCTAGACTGTCAGCTCTAATCAGAAATATGGGTAAATGTGTTGTGTTCAGCTCCAGCAGCCATTGTGCACAATCAAGCATGCTTAGTTTGGTCCAGCAGCCCTCTGGATGTAATTCTAAAGGCTCCATTGGTAAAACAAATTCCATAATCATTTACCATTAAATTCTTTCCACACAAAGCTTACTAATGTTCTTGGATTCAGGACTTAGTAAACTGAATCATTTCAAGGCTAGAACTGCTTAAGGCAGTACATTGAGAATGAAATACAAAGCTGTCCTGACAAGCGCAAAGAAATAGAGCAGCCATATATTCATCTTCACTTGTTACGGCTGTCCAGATCTCCCCGCCCACTGCCATCAGGTTATTCACCTCAATCAGAGAAATGCACCGTGATAATCTGTATTTAGAGAACAGTATAGGACACATCCTTGTGCTCCCCTTCATCCTGCTAAAGTGTCCTTCACTGTATTTAGTGTTTTATCTGTGGTAGACTTTCAATTGTCAGATTGTCAGAGCAATGAATCTTGGTGGGATAGAGCACAATTCTGGTCAGGAACACAAGGAAAGCTTTGTTCGGTTTTGAAAAGTGTGCTTGACATTTTTCTCTCGGCTCGCAACAACAGCACGAAGCCACTGTTTTCTCTGTGCCAGCAGTTAACAGCCATGATGCCATCAATATCCTGGGACTTGTCAGACTCCCCTGGTGAATCTGCAGGACAAGATGGGCACAGCCATCTATAACGAAAGTAGGGTGGGAGTCGTCTAAAAAGGAAGAAAGATAGAAGGGAAGGGAAGGAAAGGAAAGGAAAGGAAAGGAAAGGAAAGGAAAGGAAAGGAAAGGAAAGGAAAGGAAAGGAAAGGAAAGGAAAGGAAAGGAAAGGAAAGGAAAGGAAAGGAAAGGAAAGGAAAGGAAAGGAAAAAAGGTGGAAAGGATAAAGCAAAGGAAAATGAAGGAGAATTTAAAAGCAATAAAAGAAAACTACAAACAGGTAAGAAATGGGAAAATATGGAAAAGGGAAGGAAAATGTAAAGGAAGACAAAAAGTAAAGGGTAAATGAATTGAAAAGTAAAGGAGAAATTAAAAAGAAAAGGATAGGTTTCTATTGCGTTAACAAACCTCAGAATGCGTTTGAGTTACTGTCCTATCAAAGGTGTGGGTCACTAAACTGGATGTGTAATTAGTCATGAAACTAGCTTTAGGCTGTAGCATCCATTACATGGCCATTATCAGCAACGGGGAAAATGCAACACCTACTTGCATTGTTGGAATACATATTGCATTATGACTTATTCTAAAAGCCTGCATATCTCATTTTTTATTTGCATACATTCGCAGAGTAGGAAGCAGGCTTTATTTCAGAGATCAGTTAACATACATTCCTCCTGAATTAACTTAATTGGTTCCTGACGCTGTTTTAAAACCAGAAGATTCCCTCGCTAAATCTACATATTTTATTAAACACTCACTACAGCAGGCTTAACTGGAGCAGAAGTGTTTATTCAAGAGTTACATATTTCTACAGTGATTAAATATTTCTCTGCAGGTACATGAGCTTCATTCTCTTGTGTGGGTGCATCAGCATCCTCTCTTTCCTTCTGCCGTCAGTGAGACAGATACATGTATGTCACTGTCACCAACCAGGAAGAATCATATGTGTGCATCACTCGACTGAGAGTCAGGTCAGTTCACAAAGAATAGCTCATATTTGCAGTAAAAGTCTTTATAGACATTCTTCCTAAGAAAGCATGACATGAATCTTCGCAGAGTAAATATAGCAATCCCAATTGAATGGTGACAGCAAATCAAGGCAAGCAGAGAGCAGCTTGTTAGTCATGCTCAGCGAGCTTGTTAAGGTAAGTGTGAAATGAATTCTTTCCAACAGAAGGCGGTTGCCATGCATTATTAATTAGAACATTTGATAATTGACCCATACGGGGGTGGGCTTGTCACTTATGGATTTTCTCACTTTTAGCAAAATTTGCAACCTCAGTGTGTGTGTGTGTGTGTGTGTGTGTGTGTGTGTGTATATATATATATATATATATATATAATTTTTTTTTTTTTTTTTTACTAAGCGGGATAGGGGTGTTTTGTATTCTTCATTCAAATATTACAATTTTTTCTCCAGAAAACGTTACAGTTCAGTATATAAATAGGATCAAATTATTTTCCAACTTGTGGGTTATGTGGGGTAAGTTGTCACATCACATGGTACCTGTCATCAAATGCCATATTTTAAAGCAGCTTTTCAGCTAAATTGATAAACAGTTAAACATTTATGAAAAATGAAATATAAAAGGTAGCGTTAATTCAAGATAATGTGGCCATTTCCCAATCATCTATCTGACCGAATTTACCTGAATTCAGCCTAACATACAAAAACATTAAACCCGTTTTGGCTAGCAAATATTATAATCAATATACTGTATAAATGTAATATTTTAAACATATTTTTGTTAAATGTGAGCCAAAATCATCACAATTAAAAGAACCAAAGACTTAAACTACTTTAGTCTGTGTGCATTTAATTTATTTAATACACGAGTTTCACAATTTGAGTTGAATTAGTGAAATTAATTAACTTTTCCATGACATTCTAATTTATTGTGATGCACCTGTATGTATGTATGTATGTATATATATATATATATATATATATATATATATATATATATATATATATATATATACACATACATACATACATACATACATACATATATATGCATGTATGTGTGTGTGTGTGTGTGTGTGTGTGTGTGTGTGTGTGTGTGTGTGTGTGTGTGTGCATCTCAATAAGAGGATAAAATTCACATTCATTATTAAGTGGTTTGTATTTGTTTGAAACCAACATACAAACCATTGCTAAAATACACTGGACTTCTGACTCAAAACTGACTGAGATATGTCAGAAAGTGACGTCTCACATAACCTATCAAACAGATAAACAAACTAAACTACTGGATAGTTCGGTCCTTATTTGTTCTAGCTTGCTTAGGTGTTTTACAGTCAGTGTGAAATTTCAGAAACAAACATAAAAGGTTGAAATGCAGACATAAACAGGACAAACCAGTTCAACTTACCAACTAGCAAGACGAAAAGCGCGCGTCTCCACGACACTGATGCCATGACGTGTCAATCAAAGCAACAGAAGTTTGTGGATAGTCGATTAAACGGCACTAGTCTCCTCGACACATCTGCGCTTTTGGCAGGTTTTGCAGACGGTTTCATTCAACGCTGAATCTCCGCTTAAGACGCAGAAGAGAGAATTCCTCCCTTCCACTCAGTCACCATGCCCTGTCTTTTATAAAGTACTGCTTTAGTGCCGAATAAAGCCACAAGAACAACAGAACGGGGTCTCGGGTCAGCTGAAGCGCGTGCGCTCAGTAGTTGTCTCTGAAGTCGCTCGTGGACAGTCGGGCAGTGCGCTCCATCACGCGTCAGGGGCACAACTACAAGATGTGAGCCGTGCTTGTGGCAACAGTAAAAACGAAGCCACCTCCCTCACGGCTCATCAGTTTATGCTGGCTAATAACAAACATGAACATAATCAATTAGAGTAGTGAGGGAACCACTGTTACTTAAACTGTGGAGTTCACACTAATAAGGAAAACACATTAGCGAAATTATGCACAAGATCGAGCTTCATGCTCATTTCCAAATGTAGGCTACCTCTGTGTAAGTAACATGCACACAATTTTATGTGCATTATATAATAAATACACAGATCGCTATTATACACTGCCAAAAAATAGAGAAACTTGTCTGATAACTTCCGACGGATTGACTCAAATGTTCATGTCCAGATGAAATGTCATTATTTAAGCGCAGCCCCATTAAAAGTGAGATTTTGCGACTTCTGTGGCCACGATCCGCATTACAGGGGAACTGCCAAAACCAATGATTCATTGGACTTAGAAATTCAGCATTAGCAGCAGATCTGCTAATAAGAATAACTAATAGGTTATTTTTATTGGGGCTTCGAGTAGTCTTGTACAAACAAACAAAAAGCAAGCAATGAATAAATGAGCATTAATTAATTAATTAATTCATAAGATCAGGGAACTACATTTGTACCTAGATTTGATGTGTAAGTTTACTTGTCTGCTGTAAATTATAATAAATAGGCTATTAAATTTATTTATTAATATTAAGATTGTTCTATATAATTTATTTTGGGTCTTTTTGAACAACCAACCAAGCAATTGACTCGGGTATGACCGCGAATGAATCTCACACTTTTATCTTGTAGGATATTATGATGATGATATACAAGTAAAATAATATGAATGAATTACGTTTAAATATGCTATACATAAACTGTTTGGCTAGAAAATGCAAGGAGCACGAGTTTTAAGCAGTGATCAGCATTTGTTTCAGATGCTGTCATTTTTTTAAATACATTTATTGTCATATGAATTTATTTAAATATGAGGTGAACAACAATAACAACAACTGAAAAAGTATATTGTGTGAGTTCCACTATTTCGTAAGATGAAGCTTACATTGGAGCTCTGGCTCCACCTGCTGATCCACTGAAGACTTCAGCCACACTGACAGACATTAATGACAAACATACAAACAGAATTGCCTCATAGCAAATATGTTTCTATGTCTAGATGCTCACATGTGTAGACTTGAACAACTTCTGCTGTTTTAGTTGTTGTACCTGAGTCTGGCAGCTCTGAGTCCAGGAAATAACAGCACTGTTTCTAGATTCAGTCAAGCAAAGAGAGGAGTGAGGATATATACAACTATTGTGTCACTGCAGAGTAAGGAAGTCTAGTAAGGAATATATTGCTATTAAAGATTAGGAATTTTTTTTATACTTGGCCTGAATGAAATTCTTTCCTCTGCACAACTTGGTGTAAGGTTTCATCTTCCAGACCAGATCATTATGGTTTAGTCTTAAACCTACAAACATTGCCAAGTGCATTAGGTTGAATGAATTTCCTAAAGTTCATTAAGTTTCCTCTTTTATGCTTAAACCAGCAATACAGGCTTACCCACAAATACTGGATTAATATCAGCAACAGGAGATGAAATTCTAAACCGATTTGGATTTTTTTTTTTTTATCATCATCTATTGCTTTTAAGAATAGAACTAAGAGGCAAAAATTATACCAAGGAACTTTAAGTAAGCCATCCATTCTTTTAGTGTGGTTTCTCTTTTTAACAAGTAAACAGCAAGCTGTAACAAAGTAGGGGTCATAATGTTAAAATATCTTTTACTTGTGGAACATCACATTATACAAAATGACAAAGCTTACAGTCAGTGTATTGATATAAACCGATCATTGCTGTGACATCTACAGATGATTATTATATGCAAATAAGCCTACAGTGTGAGCCTTGGAGAACAAAATGATTAGCATATCAATGGATTCTAGCTACAACTGCCTTCTGTGATTGAGCACTTCCACTAAAGACAGGAGAGAATAGAGCAAATCACAACACGTAGACCATAAAAACAACTTTAAGGAATCCAACGTATAATTATTTACAAGAACTGACTTTAGAAAAAGTTCAAATTTGACCTCCAAACATTTCATCCCAGTGATTTCAGATCCAGTGATTATACCAATTACGTACTTATCAGTGTACTGAAAAATAGCAGCAAATGCTTGCAGAGGAGGAGGAATGGTCCTTGAAAAACCTCTCATTTGCGGTAACCACTGACACACACGGCAAATGATTTTTCCCCCTCCATTCCATCACAGTAAATGACATTAGTTTGTTTACATGGTCCAAGTCTTTTTCAGTTCTGATATTGTATAAGCCAGTGGGTGACGGAGGTCTCAGCTGCTCCCGTGTCTCACATAACATCTCATACAACATCTTTAAACACAGTGAAACAGACTTAAGAACTGCATTTACACACTACACAGAACATCCAGTGTAATATTTCAATTAAACACAGTAGATGACATATTACACCGTAACATGTTATTTTGTAATATGTTCATGTACATTTAAAATCTTATATGAGCTATTAAAATAAGGCAGGTCATAACTACTATGTTTGGATAAAAACAGCAATGATAAAAGGATCAAACAGCAAATCTTGACTCAATTACTTCATGACTGTAGTTGCCCAAGGCTACACAATAGTGCTCTAACAACTGTGGAGTGGAGAGTACAGTACTTACAAGTGTAATAATGAATGCAGCTACTTTATAAAAATATAGAGAGTAGAGTAAAAACAAAGCAAAAAACACTACTAGTTCTAAAAATTGTCAGCGATGGATTGTGATTCAAGGGTTCACAAGCTCTCCGACAGTCATCCAATCAGAGAAGATCTAAACAGGAAGTGGACAGCAGGTGGATCAAACATCCTGTCAAGACAGGACTGGGTCATTTATGTGCTTTGCTACACCTGAATAGTGTCATTCAAAACTGGTATAAAAATCATAAAAAGGAATGGTGGTCTCCAAACACTAGAGCCCGCTGTAAGCCCTTTGTGTACTTAAGAGTTCAGTTCTTTTATTCTTGGTCCTCAGCATCGAGATCTGGGCTTGCAGATGTGATCTGACAAAAGCCAGCAATCTTGAAGATTAAATTGCAACCCCATGCATGCCCAGAGTCCAGTTGTCTGTGCCTGCATTGTAAGGGCATTGGAATGTGATTGACTAGAATGTAGGAAAACATTTATCATGGACCTGTGACAGGTGTTGGGCATGTGCTCTCAGAGTTCAGTGGTCAGCAGTCCTTTGGGCTTGTGGTTGTCGTCCATGACTGGGTGAGCCACAATACTGTCAAAGATCAATTCAGCAGTTGTCAGTTACAGTCAGAGGACAGGGTTTAAAGCAAAAAAATAAAAATAAAATTCTAAACCTGAACTTTTTTTTCTAGGCACAGGGCCGTGGGGTCCTTTCTTTAACATTTTAAAGTATACTATGGCAAAGGTATTGCTTTCTTTATTCAACCTGATTTTTTTTTTTCATGAATATATGGTTGACCTGAAGAATGAAAGCTATATCATACATTTGGAAAATGATGAGCTATAGCACTGTTTTTTAATAGTTCTATTACTATTTATAAACTAAAGATGAGGCAATAATAATTGGCTCAAATAAAACATCAAAACCAAGTAGGCTAACATGGTTTTATTGAACAAAATGTAATAATATTTTACTGTATTCTTGTTTAAACTGTATTTTTGCTCAAATCCTTGGTGAGAATAAGAAACTTTTCAAAAACCTATCTTACTGACCTCAAACTTTTGAATGGTGGTATGTTTAATTGAATACACTACTACTCTGGAGTGGCTGTCAGTGGACCTACTATGGGCTCAAAATAAAACTTTAATATAAAATAAAAGTAAATAAATCCATCAATAGTAATTTAACTGCATTATTAACAAAGTACTATTGTAGTTCTATAGCCAAAAATAAAATAAAAATAATAATAATTACACATGAAAACATTTTAAAATATAAAATATTATCAAAATAAACAATATTAAAATAAAATAAAAATTGCTTCATTCTCTTTTGTAACAAATTTCAGTATTAACACTACTTTAAATAAAGCAGAAGATATTTGTCATTGAAGAATTACTGAGTGCACTTCTACATAAACAATTATTAAAACATTAAGAGCAGTGTAATAAAACAGTTTATAAATAATAAAATGTGCCACGTGTGCAAGGCCTACTACATTCACTGTAAAATTCATTTTTTTTAATTGTATGTGTGTGTTCATGTTTATATTTTTATTCATGTATACAATATGTATTATTTTATGTTTTTGCAACTGGGATGGAGCCCCCACTGGGAGTTGGTGGCCTATGCAAACTGCATACTCTCTGTATAAGGAGCTGTGGTACCTCACATAATGGTGAAAGTACAGCATGACTCCTCTTGGTTTTATTGTCTACCAAGTTGAAATCTGATTGCTTAGGAAAGTTATAGGACAGCTGTCCTCAACAGAGCAGAGAAAGATAATGGAGCTGGGATGAAACACACCTGGTGGCAATCACATTGTGAGTGTGAGAGAGATTTGGGAGTGGGGAAATAGCTGCCCCTTCAGGATGGTGAGATGACATCTTTGCTGTACAGTCAAGGAGGCCGTTAGTAAAGGTGCCAGACTGCTAGAGGTGAGAGAGGAAGCAGGGGGACAGTCAGTCACTAAATTAACTACCACACTGTATAAAAAAAAAAAAAATAAAAAAAAATCAGACCTCTCCAACTCAGAATTAGTGTGAATTAGTGATCATATCAAAATGTTTCAATTGTCCAAACTGAATTAGTGTGAATTAAGTTTTATAAATTCAGTTAGGCCAATTGAAAAATTTTTATGTAACCAGTCACTAGAAAGTTGGAGACGTTTTTATTTTTTACAGTGAAGAAATGTGAGAGGAAGTGAGGGTAATGAAAATGTACGCTCCATTGAACATGTGGCTTGATAGTGAGTCAATATCATCAGCTGCAATAAGAAAGCTTCTTCTAAATCTATACATCTACAGAACTGCAGAGAAACATGAACAGTCATCCATGTGCAAATGCTTAAGATAGTTGCTGTTCTTCTACAAGGAAGCATACTGTAGATCTGGAATCTAAACCAGGAAAAAAAGCTAAACCACAGGGATTGCTAGAGTCAGTTGGATTCAATCAATCTATTATCAGATTAAATTAAATTTCCATGTAATATATCTTCATCATAAATGATTAAAAAATGATGTTATATCTTCAGATAAAACAAAGGCCTTGATTTTAGAGGTCAACTCACTATAGGTGCTGAAGCTGGAATGATCCAACGAGGAGTGATTGTGGGTTTTGGAGCTGGCACCTGTGTCAAATTAAATATTTTTATACAATATTACTACTTCAACGGTGTGGAAAGAATTGAAGAAAATAGGCATTATTGTTCCAAACAGTCAATTATATAATCAAACAGTGAACCTTTGCTTACTATAAGCATTACAAGCATATTGGGAGCTGCAGTGCTGAACTTACTACAGGGATGGGGTCTGTGAAGTCTATCAGGTTATCAGTCAGAGGGGCTGTCAGCGGCTCAGGGTCTTGACCTTTGACCTGCATTGTAAAAAGCCAGATGTTCTAAAGCGCATGCCAACCAAAAGCACATTCAATGACTAGCTTTGCATTTCCTGCAGGATGTGTCTATGCTGGCAAGGCATCACAAAAAGTCATGCTTCTTTAATTATTTAAAGAAGAAAAAAATATTCTAGTCAATTTTCCCTCCAAAAGTTTTTTTTTTTTTTTTGCTAAGCAAAACTGGTCTCTATTGGGCAGACATTTTGGTCACCTGAGGAAAAACATTATTTGTACCTGTAATAGTGCACACACACACACACACTTTTTTATAACTGTTGACTTGAATGTTCTATAAAAAAAAAAAAAAAAAAAGACTTACACAGGAGACCAGAGGTTGAATATTAAATTAGCACTTTACTGTAACACGGCAAACACAAAACAATTGTTTGAATCAAAATAGGTAAGTAAAACACACTCTTTCCCCCCTTTTTTCTTTTTCAAAATGTTTTTTTCTTTTGTATTAACCCTTTTTTCCTTCACAGATGAAAGAACATCTTCGCTGTACTCAGGGCAAAGCAAACAATCATATCACAAAATAGAAAATCAATATGAAGAATCTGATTCTGCAATTCAGATTGAATTCAGTTCAAAGTGTATAATACTGTTCAGTTGGGAAACTGCTGTGGGGTTAGCCGTGCTACAGAAATAGAGCAACCTGTTGCTGCCCTTGTGGAGTCACGTGATGAGGTCCTGCGAGGCAATGTGCATTGCCCCAGTAGTCAGTGCAGTCGTACAGACTCATTACTCAAAAAGGCATACGTTTCTACTACATGTATAACCCGTGCGGAGAACACAATAAGTCAATTACTCCCTGCCACAACTAGCACACTCAAATTCGGCAAATGTTGACTCCTCAGTTTCACAATTCCTTCAAACTACTCTTCTTGTCAACTGACTCAGGCTCAGTGCAATCCTGCCAGGCATTCAGGATCATCATCGTTTTGCCATTCTAGAGCAATGATTCCACCAGCATTCTACTCCACAACCTGAGGGGTTATAGAGGCCCCATGCTACTGAAGACACTCAAGGTTATCAATCTGACCAGCAGCCGTTGCCAGTGGGGTCCAGGGTCACCAAAGCTTGAAGTTAATGATTCTACACCTGCAGTACTGAAGAGTGAGATGACAGTAGATCCATGGGTTTGAACTACAGTGAGCAAGGGGAATACTCTGCAGTTTTAACGCGGTCCCCAGAGTTAGGATTGACCCTACAGTGATAGGGGATCCAGTTCGTTCAGAAGCTAGACTTGAGACATCTAAACATGATCCTGAAAACTCTTCTGTTTCGGATGTTACGTGAACGTAAGATGTTACGTTACGAGGCAACGTTCTTCGGTCAGTCATGAAGGAGGATTGGTTTACAAGCATCAAGACTGCTTTTGGAGCACGTGCAGAGGTGTCTGAATACAGTGCAAACAAGTACTTACACTGGAATGAAACTGAACTCATGTGTAATGTCTGCCACCCTCTCACATGCCCAAGTGGACAGCATTCTGGAGATCCTTGCTCGTTTCCAGCTGTGCGCAAGCTTGCCTTACAAGACACTGTTACAACTCTTGGGGATGCTGACAGCCACCACTTCTGTGATTCTACTTTGCTTGCTTCACCTCAGGCTTTTCCATCGATGGAAAAACAATTTGCAGTTGAACCCTGCCAGAAATCTTCACCGGCTGATTGTTGGCTCATGCAATTGTATCCAGGCATTGATACAATGGAATCGTCAAGATTTTCTGATGTCAGGTATCCTCCTAAGGGTCATTCCTTCTCATCAAGCTATGGTAACAAACGTCACTTCCCTCTTCAGGTGGGGGGCATCATGAAATCACAGGGGTGTTTGTGGCTGTCAGTCTCCATCTTAGTCCAGGGACCACATCAATCTCCTACAGTTTCGTGCAGTTTTCCTAGCCCTGCAGCATTTCTTGCCAGTTCTGGCAGGCTGTTATGTCCTCATTTGGTCTGACAACACCTCAACAGTGTTTCACCTGATCCATCAAGGTGGAACAAAGTCCCTTAAGTCCCTGAATCTCACCCACAAGATGCTCAATTGTTTTTTTACTCGACTAGGATCATCAAGGTCAGTTCACCTACTGGGACCAAAAAAATCAGATAGTGGATGCTCTGTCATGGGATCTTCTGCACCCAGGGGAGTGGAGGATTTAATCGAATGTGCTGCAGTAGATAAGGGAGCAGTTCGGAAAAACAGAAGTGGATCTTTTTGCAAAAGAGGCGAACAGTCACTGTCGCATATGGTTTGCAAGAACAGAGACATTCAGTCCGTTGGGACAGGATGTTCTGTCTCACGAGTGGCCAAACTGTCTGCTTTAGGAGTTCCCTCCTCTTCCACTTCTGTGGGAGACATTATACAGAATATCTCTGTGCAACCATAGTGTGTTACTTGTAGTACCTCAATGGCCAGCCAGGCCTTGGTTTCTCATGCTTCTGTCACTGTTGTTGGGAAAGCTATGACAGCTTCCACTTTGAAGGATCTGTTGTCACAGTTGGAAGGCTTTTTGGGTTTGTCCTCTGGGGCAGACTGTCTCTTAACAGATTGTAAGCTCACTGTCATTCATACCATAACTAGTGCTAAAGCTGCATCCACACGTCAGATCGATGCAGCAGGTTGCAGGATTTTCTCGTCTTGGTGCGAGGAGATATTACACGTTGTGATGTTCCTTGGATTCAGGCTAAGCAGCCTCCATGCTATAAGTATATGGTGCGGCCATTTCTGCTCATCATGTACCTTTAAATGGTTCTTCTCTTGTTAGTTGCAGGATGATTCTGGTGTAGTGCACCAACATAATCCTTTTCTACCTAAAGTTCTGCTTCTTCAGTATATGAATCAGTTAATCAATTTGGCGGCTTCTCAGTCAGCACCACAGTCAGACCAGTCAGCGGATCACCTTTTGTGTCCTGTGCCACCCCTAAAGGGCTATGTGACCGCTACCGATTCCTAATTCCAGATAAGTTATTTGTCCGGACAAGTTATTTGTAGGCGTACTGAAAGTTAAGGCTGAGCTAGTGTCTATTATACTCGAGGCTCAGCCTACTTCATGTGACTTTTTGAGTTGTGTGTGACTGTAAACGTCTCAGAGATTTTCCAGATGTCCCAAACAGTTGTAAGGGAGCTTCATCAGAGAAAATAACTTTGCACCAGTCTTCTGCTGTCCAATCCTTGTACATCCTGCAGAATTTCAGTCTGTCCTTGAAGATTTTCTTGGAAAGGAGTGGCTTCTTTACTGCCCTTCTTGATACCAGGCTTTGGTCTAAATGATTTCACCTCACTGTGTGTGTGAAAATGCTCTCTGCTGCCATTCCTGAGCAAGCTCTGCACTGGTGGTGACATGATTCAATAGCTGTGCACAGCATATTATTTCTTCTGTGAGGTTGTGATGTTATAGTGCACGCACAGGGCTGTGCGATATGGACAAAAAAAAGCTATCGCGATATTTTGATCAATTTTGCGATTTCGATTTAATCGCGATTTTGACACACACAGGCATGCTTTACAGTCATAAATGCATTCAGTATAAATTTGAAACATATTTCCAAAAGAAAACCATTGAGAGCTTTATCAAAAAGTTGTAACATGTCTCTAGAACAGACTTAAGTCAAAATAATCACTAAGTAAAGATATCAAACAAAATCTAGACATATGGCAAAACATTATAATAAAAAAATAAAATAAAACCCGTGTTCAGGGAGGTTTTTTTTTTGCCATGCATTGGTCATAAAGCTCACTTTGCGGTGCATCAGGTGTTATATGTTTGCCCAATATATTTATTGCCCAAGGTTCACACGTACTCTGCAGTGCGTATACAGTAAGTTATGTGTACGCGGTTCAGAAGCAGCAACGATAGCGCATTATTGTAACGCGAAAGCACGTTAACAAAACCAGATGCGCGTGCTCAGATCATAGACTGTATAAGGCTCAGATACACGCTGCCATACAACGTATCTCCTCTCGCTCAACCGGTGTCCTGTGCACTCACAACTTTCTCTGTGCTCATGAGCAAGATATTAAATCTTTAAGCACCATTCTATTTATAACCTTTTCTGTTCTCATCTTTCACCGCATGCAGTGTGAACGTTCTGTTCCATTAACAGGGGCTCGAAAAAAAAAGGCTACGCATCACACACAGTGTGTGTGAACCTGGAGTTAGGCATGTGCTCAGTCTGCTCTGTTCTTGCGCTCTACTTAGGTGCGTTGCATCCTGATTGGTTCAGATAACATACTGTGGGAGCTCGGGGCTGCGGAAAATCATGCTATAAAGCGATTTAGAAATCGCACACACTCAAATCGAGATTTTATTTTGATTTTGATTAATCGCACAGCCCTAACGCACACTGCTTAAAGATTTTGTTGCATGATTAAGTACTGAAACCTGGGAAAAGTGCTTTTTTTTTTGTTTCATCATCAACAGGGTTTTGGTTACATGCCTGAAGTGAGGTCTGTGGTTAACGAGGTATTTTCAAATTTTATTCTATAACAAAATTAATTCCGTAATACCTCCCTCTTGATTTTTTAAAAGCTTTTATGTATCTTGAAAAAAAGGCAGTTGCTAACAAGTTGATAAATGGGACTACAGAGGTGCTTTATTTTCCCTCTAAAAGAGAGCAAGTTTCAGTGTTGAGTGAGTAAATGATGGTGTATGTTGACAGCTGCTGCGGACTCATGTTACAGTATGCCAGCAGCTGGAATGACATTAAGCCACTGTTACCTTGGATGACTGGGCTTCATTCACTGGATCTAATGACAGAGGCGGCACAGAAGAGATGAAGTCATCTGCGTTCTCTTCCAGGCTGAGGACAGACAATGAATAGAATGAGCACTTTCATGAAAAAATGCCCTGCAAGAGTAAATTTTGAAGCTGACATATATGATAAAACAATGTCGGCTGTAGCTGTGGATGAAAATGTTTGTGAATATTCAGGTCTTTTCAATAGTGATGAAGCATGTCTGAGAA
Source organism: Carassius auratus (assembly GCF_003368295.1). Taxonomy (NCBI): domain Eukaryota; kingdom Metazoa; phylum Chordata; class Actinopteri; order Cypriniformes; family Cyprinidae; genus Carassius; species Carassius auratus. The sequence continues at coordinate 12,104,652 of NC_039276.1, read as the reverse complement.
GAGAACTGGACCCAAACCTTTTGATTTTGAGCACTGGAAATTAACACAAAGACATTGAAAACCTTTGAGCATTTCAAAGCACCTCTCAAGCTATTCATTGATGTTCATTCAACGGAAATCACAAATGTTCAACCTTGAATCAAACCTTATGAACACCTCTAATGAAGTGTTTGAGGAAATGACTCAAGGTCACTTTGTGATTATGGGTTTGTGTGTGTGTGTGTTTGTGTGTATGTATGCATTTGGACGGTTTCCCTCCACAGAAGAGTGGCCTTCCAGAGAGTCCTGACAAATTTTTACACATTTGGCAGATGATTTTGCCAGTGTGTGTGTTCCCTGTGAAACAAACCCATAGTTTTGGTGTCTACAAATTGAGCATCTGATGTGGGCTCTGTAATAAATAATTTAATCTCTGGTTCCTTTCCATTATACCCAATTTTCATATTGTATATGATTTAATCAGTCACATAACATTTACTTAATTCTATATTTATCCAATTATAAATGCATTTAAGACATTTATTTTCCAAATGTCTCTTTTATAATGTGACTAACAGAGCTGAATGGTTCCAGGTCAGTGTACACAGCTAATCATGCAGTCTAAATATGTGGCATGAGTACTAGAGGTTACATAAACATATTTTTCTAGGCAGACCACGGCCATATGACCCATCTGTAACTACATACCAACGGTATGCCACTAGATGGCAACAGTAAGCTTTAAATCGCAGGCTAGATTTAAGAATGTTCTGGGTTCAATACAAAGTACAGTCTATGGACATCATCTGTGAAATGCTGTCAATTAGAAAAATAAAATAAGTTATAATTTAAGTTAGCAACTGCAGCATCTCGATCTAACTTTTAGGACACAGCAGTGCACAAATTTGTTCTACCTCTTTTACCCTTGGTACTTCTTCTACCACAGGTAAAATGGCTGCTTAAGATACACTTTGCACTTTTAAATGGGGTGACCAAGCGTACTCTGATTTCTTTATTGCCTAAAATATCCAGGTGATGGCAAAACTGAATTTCCAGCAGCTATTATAACAGTTTTCAATGTCACATGACCTTTCAGAAATCATTCTTAATATGCTGATTTAGTGAATGGTTGAAATTTTTGAAACATTATATTTACACAGGTTTGTAAATGAATATCCTGATCTATCTGTATATCTAACATCCTGAAAACATATAACAAGTCCTGGCTTGTTGATGGGAGGACCAGGTGGCCCCTTTAATCTTGGTGTGCCCCAGTTTCTGCCTGCCTGCTTGTGCTCCACGGCCTCAGACTCTGTCCCAGGAGGATTACGGGCCCACAGGCTCACTCACACGGCCCTACGATGTCTTAATCCACACACTCAAACAACAAAGCAATGCTTTTTTGTAGTACAATCTTCTCACTGTACCTGGACTAGGTTTTGTGTGCTGTGGGCTCACCTGCTTGTAGAACAGGGCAGCAGGCCGGGCTGTTTGAGCAGGTCCCAGGACTCCTGGCGGTCTGCTCTCCCACTCACTGGCAGAGAGGTTGTGCTTCCCATACGCCCCCCATGACCTGTCAATCTGATAAAGAGCCAGGCAGGCATTGCTATCCATCTGTCATATCATTATAAAAATAATCCTTTTTAATAACTATCTATCTGTGCACAACTTTTACAACAAATATATCATACCTGGCTGCAGTTTCCTGTAGGTTACAGTTCTTTTCTGGAGGCAGTCCAAGCTCATCTCTAGAACCCTAAACAAAAGAGATGAACCTTTCCAAACATATACAAGCACTTTGCACTTCAGTAAAACTGACACATACCTTCAATCTATCTGTCCCACTTCAGTATACCTGACATTAACATGCTGATGTCGTAAGCCATGTATGTAGTCATTAAATCACCGCTGAGTGTCTGAGTGCAGATGAATGTTACCACCACTATGAGAGTGGCTGAATACCTTGAGCGCTGCCTCTGCCTGAGCTTTCAGGATGTTGCTCTTGAGTTCATCAGCTTTTAGCTGGTTCAGGACAGGACTGCTGCTCACACTATTCAAACTTTTTTCTGTTAGTTTGACCACTTCCTCCTGCATAAAAAAACCATAAGATGTTAGCATTAAACATTAAATGTACAATCTCAGGTTGAAGTGACACAGTGGCCATCACAATCTCTGCTCCTTGTATTTAAAGTCTATGTCAAGCTTTGATACGATGTGGTGTGTGTGTGGGGGGGGGGGGGCATATTTCAAAAACACCATTTACAAAAAGCTTTCCAAATGGCTGAACTGACCTGGTTGTTCATGTTGAGGTTGACATTGGTTCTGGCTGGAGCAGACACTGGAGTATTTTCGATCTCTAGTTGCTTGAGCCGAGCTGCAGCCTCTGTGGATGTGAACAGTGATTTAAACAATATTCAGACAAGACAGATGGAAACACATCTGCATGTGTGGGGATTAAACATGTTCACGCTGGGGATAATGGGTTCACACAATGGAAAGGCAGAGCATGAAAATATTGTAACTGAAAAGACAATAATTAAATAATAAAGTTGTACTTTTTTCATAAAAGCATGTAGATGTTATAAGATTTTTTCTTATTTTATATGATTATATTATATTTTATAGATGATTCATTATATGAATTTAAATATATATATTTATATACCCAATCTACACTACCATTCAAAAGTAAAGGGTTGGTAATAGGCTTGCTGCGGTGGTAAGTGTTCCTGTTATTACCGGTGTTCGGTTGTACACCGGATAAATTACTTGGCCACCGCAGTACTGCCCCACTGTTGTTTTGCTTTCTTTTATAGAAATAAAAACCATTTAGTTCAGCTGGAAAACAGACGCTACAGTTGTAAACTGAAAGTGCGCGCTGCAGAGCTGCAGCACAGTGCAGCAAGAGTCAGATTTCACTAGTCACGTGAATAAAGTGAAAGAGACGCTTTCAGTACAAGCGCTTCAGGTGTATAAGAGTGCGAAGGTGCACGCAGCAAATATGATGCAAATACTGAAGAAACGATGGTGGACAGAGGCTTTGTTTTCAAGAGAAATGTAAAAGTAAAAGACCGCTTCTCACTCCAGAGAGGACGAGCATGTTGCTTTTCTAGACAATAAAACATGCAAACACTGTCACTGAAAGCCAATTTAGTTTCAGTTTTCTTTTCTTTTTTTTCATTTTGAAAATCCTGTTTTACCTGACATTAAGCTACAGATGCTTTTTTGATTTGCTTGATCCCACAGTGTTTGCTAGACTTTCTGTAACTTATTAGTCCATACACAATATAGCATGTGGTCTATGCCATGACTCGTCTTATTAATTTTTATTAATAAACATTATATAAGTTTGTCATTGTACTGTTGTATTGCTGTTGAGCTTTCAAGCATTTATGAATAAAGATGTAAAAGCAACACTTATATTTTCTTGTAAAACCAAGATAATTTTATATATTTTAAAATGTAATTTATTCATGTGACCGTAAAGCTGAATTGTCAGCAGCCATTACTCCAGTCTTCAAGGTCACATGATCCTTCAGAAATCATTTTAATATGCTGATTTGGTGCTCAAGAAATATTTCTAATCACCAATCATTATTATTGTGGAAATCATGATACAATTTTTTTCTACAGGACTCTTTGCTGAATAGTTCTTATTGTCATCTTTAATCAGTTTAAAGATTCCTTGCTAAATAAAAGTATTAATGTCTTTATGAATGTTTCACTGTCCCATACTTATGAACAGCAGTTCCACGGTGTTGGTACTGGCCAATAATGTTTTATTTATTATTTTGAAGTGGAGCATCCCGGAAGCAGATGATATTAGTGTTTACTTTTGACCTAGATCAAACTATAAACTCTTTTATAGTTAACTTTAAATTCTAAATTTATAAAGTATATTATACATTTCTTTGGATGCCCAATTTTGATTTTGAAATGTATAATTGTTGTGAACAAACAAATTTATTAAGATATAAAAAATTCTGCAAGAAAAACATTGTCCGAATTTCTGCCAGTGCATCCCTCTGTATCCGTGATGTGTTAACTCACCGGCCAGAGAGAGGGTCTCCTCTGTGGCTGTGCTGGCAGGGGTATGAGCAGAACCTGCTCTCACTTCTTCTGCGGTCATCATGGGAACAGGGACTCGAAGCACCTCATCTATGCACGTCTCCAAGAGGTCAGTCACCAAGGGTATGCTTTAAAGGATGAAAAGGTTTATTACCATCTGTCAATTACAGGATGTAACCCTGTATGTGCTGCTCAAACATGGCCCACATTGATAGATATAAGACAAAAGTGACTCACCTGGACAAAAATGCTTGAGGCCAGACCAAGACTCAAGTTACAGCTATGCAATAGCCCAGTGTCACATTTCAAATATGTGACAGTTTCAGATGGGTGTTGGGCAATGAATATGCATTTCTATACGCTGAATAATGAAACCTTTAGAAATCATAAATGAGCAGAGATACCGCATTCAGCATTTCTGAAGAACTTCACACCAAAGGAATGGAACCGTTATCTAATGGAGTCATATGCCAACTGACTACACACATTCCACTAGATCTAGATTAACAGACCACACACATGCACATTAGTAATGCATGTACTAGAATCACTAGAGCAATGTATTCCTTCCCTTCCTCAGTGAAAAGAGGGAGAGAATGGTCACATTCCATAAACGACTAGAATGAGATTAAAACTCAAATGCTAAGTTTTGGACATGTCACTCCTCACCACACTGACTAAACCCTCTTGGCACTTTAAAGTATTCAGTGTCTGTACTAAGTACTAAAAAACACTCCAGCTTGAGAAAACAAAGAGTTCATCATTTACAGAAATTCACAGTAAAAACCTAAAGAGAAATTGAAACATACAACTGGGAGTTGTTTGTTCATTTTAATCAAACGTCTTAAAGCCATGCAAGATACATCTGTCCTTTGGTTATAGTTGTACTGTCTACAATCTGAAAAACAGTGAATACTGTACTACACATTGTCAAGTGGATAACAAACAAGTCAATAAACAGATAATTCTGATCACACAGAGATAGTCTAAAATAAAATACACAATTATAATCGCACTTTCCACAAATGTGTTTCCGTACTCCCTAAAAGCACAAATCCAATGTTCTTAAGAAAAATATTTATTTTCTATTTATATGAAATAGTCGATCCAAAAAGAGTCCCAACTTAAGTAGGTCTGTTACTCAACTTTGGTGTTTTAGTTTTTCTTTTTTAATGCAAAGTTGGCAACACCAAATCTCCAAAAGTATATATATATAAAAAATGCATAGCGTGTGAGACACTAATAATGATAATAGTTTAATACCAAATTACAAACTGGTAATAATGCCAAAACAATAACATATCAACCAAGTTGTTTATTTTTTGCCTGCTCTTTGTCAGTTTTTCTTTTATAAATGCTTATATTTAATGTTTATTACTAAAATAACAAAATCAAATGTCATATGATATTGAGCTTGGCATCTTGAAATACAAACAACATTTTCTAAATGCCATGTACTTCCTTTCACTGAAAATACTTCATTTTTAAGAGTTTAATGTCCTACTTTGTTCCCTAGTTGTGGAAAACGTCTAATATCTTTGTTTTAAATGTATAGTAGGCATAAACAACCAAGTAAAAGTGTGGTTATGATGATCAAGGCATAACTTAAATGTTTAATAAATAGCTAACAAATGTCAACAGGATATTTTCTGGGTGATAAAGCTGGCTGAATAATGACCAAGTCATTCTCATCGAAAGTACAGCCACAGTAAGGACTTCAGGCTTCTCCCATGAAGGTGATCTCATCCTTCTGGCTGGTTTCAGTCTCAGAAGGGAAGGGCTTGAAGGGTTAAAACGAGGGGAAGTCTTTAGCTCAGGTAGTTTCGCTTGATCTCAGTCAGAGGGTATGCCTTTTATCCTGGCGTTCCCTGGCGCACAGTTTGTATCCGAAGAATGTGGGGGTGGAAAGGCTATGGCAGCATCGGTGTATGAAAGAAGGTGGAGGAAGCTGCCTGTCCGTCACGCTGGTGGGACTGAGGGGGGAGTGTTAGCATAAGGGACAGAAATACTCTATAGTCTGATGTGTAAAAGTCAGAAAAGAGTAGGCAACGTAAAGAGAGTGGATCACATGACAAGAGGAAAAGTAAATGTAATGAGTTAAAAAAAAAAAAAAAATTAAAATAAAATAAAGGATTAGTTAACTGCATGCAAATGCTTCCTAAACCACGATTCAGCATTTTTCTTCTTTCCTCATTGAAATCAACAATGAAAACCTCAGATTTGCAAATGATGTTCCTTTTATTGTGTTAGTTGATTCACATAATTTAAATTAAACTACTGAGCAAATAACACAATGTAACAAATGTTTCACTTAAATGTTTATGGTTCTTCTGGTATTCTGTGGTGATAATTATTATTGTATTATTTATTTTCACATAGCATCAACATTTCAATAAATATTTGGATCAGGTAAATTGTTGTTAGCTCAGTATTATGCATGTACCATATAATTGTTATACACGAGTAATAACAGAGTAGATTGTGTGTATGTATATATGTATATATATATATTATTTTTTTTTTTTCATGAGCACTGTTACATGATAGATAAAAAGTAATGTGAATTTCATATTCAGAAGAATGTCCAAATTTATAAGAATAAAAGTGAAAAAAAAAAAAAAAAAAAAAAAAAAATCACAGTGTAATTAATTTGAAACAGTTGTACAGGCTTTGTTCAAAGTATTTTATAGCTTACTATTCTTGAGTTAATTGTCTCATGAAGCAAAATGTTTTTTTTATATATCATTAGATCCTAATTTATTATTATTAATACCAATTAAATGTAATAAATTAAAATAAAATTGTTACTATTATTATAAAAAGATTGCAAGGTCATGGAGAAGCAGATGGTAAGACAGATGTAAGGTGTGAATGATTTCAAAGAATAAAACACTAGGTTAGGGAGAAGGGGATGGGTTTGGTTAGTGAGGACAATTTATATAAATTAATAAGAATCAATTTAGACATTTTTCATCAGAAAGTGATGTCCACCCGTCTGTTGATTCCATCTTGAACTTGCCAAGCAAAGGTACTAGTACTGAGACTACCTTTATTAGTTTCAGTCTTGAAGTAGAGGACAGGACAGTCACAAAGCCAACAACACAATGCTGACTGCTCCAGGTTACTTTACACCCCACTATTCTATTTACCCAGCTGAGATCACAGGCCTAACCCACTGATTGGATTGGTTTGGACTAGAATCAAGAACTGAAGCAGACACTGATTTGCCCAGTCAGAGGAAAAAGAGCGAATCACAAAGACTCCCTCAGAGATGCACTGATTGGCTGAGGGGTTGGAAACAGGAGTGTACATACCTTGCCTTATGAAAAGGCCACTGGGGTTTCAGACCATCAGACTAGAACAAAGTTTAGACAAAAGAGATAGCTATAACATTAAGGAACAACATATCCAACACAATAATCCCACAGTCTGATTTCATTTCTTTTCAATATTTCAAGTTTAAGGCAAAGCTCTGCACAGCACAATAAACCCCCAAAACAGCCTCAGGAGACAAAGCAAGACAAGGAAAAAAGAAAGTACCAGAGAAAGACAGGCCTTTCGCATCAAGAGAGAGTTTGTTGTTGTCAGCCCAGCAGGCATTTTCTCCTGTGCTGAAGCAGCCATCTGCTCAATGTCAAAGCACCTTCAGCACCAGACACCAGCCAGCACCACAAGCTCACACCAGCTCACCAACACACCAGCAGCAAATATATCATTTATACAAGTGTTGCACTCTGCCAAAGTGATGTTAACTGACTGTGCAGGGGCCTGAAGTAACAGCAGGGAATCAGATTAACCTGCTTAAAGGTCTTATTGCATTAAAATTGTGAGTAGCTCACCTCCTCTTGTCCGATTGGCTGCCTCCTGGGCTCCTAGGGAGGGTTTCGATTTCTATGGGTCCTGGTGCAGAGGGTGGGCTGCTGACCACAGGCATACCGGACCAGGGAGGCCGTGTTTGGGTGGGCTGAGGAAAGAAGCATGTGGGATGCAATTAGGTTCTGCAAAAACTAAGGCAAAAAAGCTAAACAGTCTTTCCAAGCCAAATGAGCAAATGCATGATCAAAAAGATGAAGTTCAAATCAAACTATTTAGAAACATGCCGTATATAATTGCTGACTCATTTATAAACAAATGGGTGATCAAATGTATGTGTCAAGTTTCTTTTTTAACAAGTCAAATTCATAATTTACATTTTTTTATATTATTAAAACTGTCAGGTGTAATTGTTTCAAAAGTTTGGGGTTGGTGAGATATAATTTTTTAATTTTTCTTCTTTAAAAGTATTTTATGCTCACCAAGGCTGCATTTAATTTGATAATAAAACAAAAAACAACAACAATAATAATAATAATAATAGTGATATTTAAAATAAGTGTTGTCTATTTTAATATATTTAAAATATATATATAAATTCCTGTGCAATACAGCTGACATTTCAGAAACCATTACTTCAGTTTTCAGTGTCACATGATCCTTCAGAAATCATTCTAATATGCTGATCTGGTGCTCAAGAAAGCATCTTCTTATCATCAGTATTGAAACTTTCGTAACATTAAATTTTGTAACACTGTATCATCTCACATTTTGCGTTACTTTGAGAATCTGGGAGAAAAACAAAGTCAGAATGCAACAAAAAAGGTAATATGAAGCAATAAAGGAGGCTTTATTTTTCTTAAATTACTCATATGCAATAATTTTCCTCAAGTTTGGAGTGAAATTTGACTGGACATTTAGTCTTAAATCAAATAATTAACAATAAACCCCCGGTTTAAAAAACAATAATAATTGTATAACAGAAAGAAGGTACCTTTGCTTCTAAACTTGGGCTCACTCCGTTATTGTGGTTACTGTGAAAATAGAAGAGAAAATGCAAGTGATATGATAACTAATGTCAGGGTTCATGAGCTACTGTTGACTGACTTCAGTAGGCAGTACAAAGATGGTCCTTTCATAGAGGTGACCAGAAATCCAACACAGGACAGATAACAGGGAGCCAAAACTTTCCTAATGTTGCTTCTAGCAAATGACCACATCTTTAAAAAATAAAATTAGTCAAACAATCATACTACAATCATAGCATTAATGTACTTAGTCACAGCATGAGTCTTGAAAATCCCCCATAAATCAGCACTGCAAAAGTGCCTGCAGATGATGATGTTCATGTTTGCACCTTTAACAGCTGCTGAATCCCAGTCTAAGTATGGGTGCTTATAAGACTAAAGTGGAACACTCAGTCTGACAGCATGTGCTTAAGCTGACAGACTAGTAATGCATTTTGCACCAGGAAAAAGAATGATATTTAACAGTAGTAGTAGTTAAAGTTTATGTCTTATATCACACTGAAACCATGTTTTAAAAAGAACTCACAAACAAAGATCATTATTTGCCATCATCTCTGTACAGCAAAATGACTTGTAAAGTAAAATGACTACAATGAATTGCCTTACTGTCCATTTTGGTATAAACTAAAAAATAATCTAAAAAGAGACTGGGCATTAAATCATTCAGCATTTATATGCTGTCACTATACAGTACACACTATATGGTAATAGTAGTATAGTAACTTATATACATTAGTAGTCCACAGAAGCTCTGAGCAGCTCTGAACAGTGTGTTTGTGTGCTTTCAAATGACACATGCTTTATGACTAATGCTAAAACTGGAAGACAACTCATCACTATACAAGAGCCATAATAATTCCATTGCACAATGAAGGAATGTAAAATACTTACTCTGAGGATTTGTTAGGACCTGGGGAGGGGAACAAAATAATGAACATGTTATTATGCAAGACCACATAAAGCAGAAGTCACAACAAAATTATGTGCATGGACCTGAAACAGTGTTGGCGCTTTACAATAGTGCATAATATAACTCATAGCAGTAAAGCAGAAGACAAATATTTGATAAAGTGATTTTGAAAAGTGATGACTGGTTCACTTGTTGGGTATAAAATAGGGGTGTAGCGGTTTTACAAGATTCACAGTTCGGTTCGATACGATACACTGATGTCACGGTTCGGTTCGGTACGTTTTAGATGCAGCAAAATGTAAAAACATCTCAACTTTTCAGAATGCCGCAAGCGCACCGCGGGTTATGTGACAAGAACTAACCAATCAGCTTCATCCTTTCCCATAACAACGTTGAAAGCACGTCATTGGAGAGAGCACGTCATTGCTGCTTAGCAAAGACAGACGCCTCAGGGGCGCTTCTGCTCAAGCGCTTTGAAAAGGAGGAGAAAGACGAGCCTAGCGGTTTCCACGCCCCTAAGGCGCTCGCTCACTCAGCACGCGCTGAAAGCTCGTTGCAAAATGTCTAATGCATTTAACAGACCAGCAATAGAAGATCCTCCAATAACCAACAGGTCTGGTGTTTGGGTGCACTTTGGATTCCCTGTAAGCTATAATGGTGATGATAGAATGAATGGTAAATAGTAAGGTCTCATATCCGCGGCTATAATGTAAATGTAACGTAAATATATCCCACCAATCGCGGCGGTGATGTCTTTTGTCCTGTTTGAGTGAGTTGGAAATGTCTAAATGCTGTGGGGATAGTTTGTTGCGTGTATGTTTCTCCTTTTTTTCCGTCTTTTCCACTGACACACTAAGGTGATGTCGGCGTAAATGAGTTGACATGTTTCAAGTATTCCCGCTGGTGTTTTTTTGTTTTTTTTGTTTTACAGTATTGTTCAAAATAATAGCAGTACAATGTGACTAACCAGAATAATCAAGGTTTTTCGTATATTTTTTTATTGCTACGTGGCAAACAAGTTACCAGTAGGTTCAGTAGATTCTCAGAAAACAAATGAGACCCAGCATTCATGATATGCACGCTCTTAAGGCTGTGCAATTGGGCAATTAGTTGAATTAGTTGAAAGGGGTGTGTTCAAAAAAATAGCAGTGTGGCATTCAATCACTGAGGTTATCAATTTTGTGAAGAAACAGGTGTGAATCAGGTGGCCCCTATTTAAGGATGAAGCCAACACTTGTTGAACATGCATTTGAAAGCTGAGGAAAATGGGTCGTTCAAGACATTGTTCAGAAGAACAGCGTACTTTGATTAAAAAGTTGATTAGAGAGGGGAAAACCTATAAAGAGGTGCAAAAAATGATAGGCTGTTCAGCTAAAATGATCTCCAATGCCTTAAAATGGAGAGCAAAACCAGAGAGACGTGGAAGAAAACGGAAGACAACCATCAAAATGGATAGAAGAATAACCAGAATGGCAAAGGCTCAGCCAATGATCACCTCCAGGATGATCAAAGACAGTCTGGAGTTACCTGTAAGTACTTTGACAGTTAGAAGACGTCTGTGTGAAGCTAATCTATTTTCAAGAATCCCCCGCAAAGTCCCTCTGTTAAAAAAAAGGCATGTGCAGAAGAGGTTACAATTTGCCAAAGAACACATCAACTGGCCTAAAGAGAAATGGAGGAACATTTTGTGGACTGATGAGAGTAAAATTGTTCTTTTTGGGTCCAAGGGCCACAGGCAGTTTGTGAGACGACCCCCAAACTCTGAATTCAAGCCACAGTACACAGTGAAGACAGTGAAGCATGGAGGTGCAAGCATCATGATATGGGCATGTTTCTCCTACTATGGTGTTGGGCCTATTTATCGCATACCAGGGATCATGGATCAGTTTGCATATGTTAAAATACTTGAAGAGGTCATGTTGCCCTATGCTGAAGAGGACATGCCCTTGAAATGGTTGTTTCAACAAGACAATGACCCAAAACACACTAGTAAACGGGCAAAGTCTTGGTTCCAAACCAACAAAATTAATGTTATGGAGTGGCCAGCCCAATCTCCAGACCTTAATCCAATTGAGAACTTGTGGGGTGATATCAAAAATGCTGTTTCTGAAGCAAAACCAAGAAATGTGAATGAATTGTGGAATGTTGTTAAAGAATCATGGAGTGGAATAACAGCTGAGAGGTGCCACAAGTTGGTTGACTCCATGCCACACAGATGTCAAGCAGTTTTAAAAAACTGTGGTCATACAACTAAATATTAGTTTAGTGATTCACAGGATTGCTAAATCCCAGAAAAAAAAAAATGTTTGTACAAAATATTTTTGAGTTTGTACAGTCAAAGGTAGACACTGCTATTTTTTTGAACACACCCCTTTCAACTAATTGCCCAATTGCACAGCCTTAAGCGCGTGCATATCATGAATGCTGGGTCTTGTTTGTTTTCTGACAATCTACTGAACCTACTGGTAACTTGTTTGCCACTTAGCAATAAAAAATATACTAAAAACCTTGATTATTCTGGTTAGTCACATTGTACTGCTATTATTTTGAACAATACTGTATGTATTCCCGCTGGTGTACCGTATTGTCATGTAGCAGATGCGACATACCATTGTTTTTTTATCCACCACTCTCTTGCCATCACCATTATAGCTTACAGGGAATCCAAAGTGCACCCAAACACCAGACCTGTTGGTTATTGGAGGATCTTCTATTTCTGGTCTGTTAAACGCTTTAGCCATTTTGCAACGAGCCTTCAGCGCTTACTGAGTGAGCGAGCGCCTGACTGAGTAGCCTAACATAAACATATAAGTTGGTGTTTTTTTCTTCATCGGGGGTGTCAGGGGCGTTGCCTGTTACGTCGTTTGGGTTATTGGGCTACCTTGTTGAACGCATATCATTATATTTCACTTTTTTTTTTTTTTCAAATATATAATTAATTAGTCCAACGAACCATTCGGTACATAATGCGTACCGCGTACCGAATCGAAAGCCTCGTACCGAATGGTTCAATACAAATACGCGTATCGTTACACCCCTAGTATAAAAATATATATATATATTAAATAAACAAATACTGGTCTTAAATTTAAGAATACCATGCTACTGGAAATGTTGACAATATCACTACATTTAGCCAGTTTTAATTCCGAACAAAGCACAAGACATTTTCTCACCTCTGTTCTGCATGGTCCTTCTAGAGTAACGGCGACTTGGTCTTCTTTCAAATGAGATAGAACGTCTAGCTTTGTTGGCCTTAGTTGTCTGATATTCTGTCTTCCCACTTCCCACAAATAAAAGAAATTAACGTCAGTTACACACATACCTTTAAAACTTTCTTGATAAATCCCTGCTGACTCGATAAGACTGCAGACATTTACTTTTACAGGTAGAGTAATGGAAGTCTAATAATGTCTGAAAGAGAAAAGCCACTGTACTTTGGAGGATAAGAAAACCAACCAGCATTAGCGAACAATAACAAAATAAAAAAAATAAAACCACAACAAAAAAAATGAAATCAAAGATACTTGAATTCATCGATGTAAAAAAATAGGTTCATTCTGGAGCAAGGACAAGTTTTAAAATGAGCGCAGGCAAACAAAAAGCCTGGCCAACAGGGAGCTGAACTGGACAGCGTCAAAGCCTGGGCTGGCAGCTGCTGATAACATACAATTCCATAGTAAGGACAACCAAAACAAACACACACACACAGACTATGCCACGATTTACAACTTAGCAGATATTGTGAGGACCTATGAAAAACAGGAAGTCTAATCTCAATCCAGAGAAAAAGAAAATTACATTCAAGTGACCACTGGACATGATTAGAAAGGGTTTATATTAAAATCAAAAGAGTACATGTGCCCATTGCAGATGTAATAGTAGAGATGTAACATTTTTAAGAGCTTCAAATAAACTAGATCCAGGAAAGTTTATTAACACCATTATTAAATGTGACATGGCAATGGGCATTGACATTCAACTGATGGTTTTAGTGTGTGCTAACTTTTAGTAATTGTCAGAAGTCTTTAGGTTTTTTTTTCTGTTTCATTATCTCCCAGACACTCATGATGGACAAATGATTAATGGACTTTAGAAAAAGTGACCTGTATCTGAAACGTGAGCCCATGCGGATGAATCCAGAGCGGTTTGAACTCTTCTGGACCGGGCCACGTAAGCGGAAGAAGGCATGGTGCTCTATGGCACACTTCCACAGATGCTTGCATGCCTTCGGATGGTCCATGTGGAAGACGAACGTGTGCTCCTGCTCTTTCCCCTACGGCAGAGGTCAAAATGTAAGAGCAATTTATTACTAACTTGTCCTCTGGTGTTACAAAAGGAAGGAATGCATAAACAAATGTAAAATCAAGAATATGCAGAAAAATGTTGTTTAGAACATAATTCTGTTACCATTTGCCATGCATTGTACAGCTGAACGACTGAAGCTGAAAAAAAATCATAATTTGTGTTCTACTAAAGAAACAAAGTCATCTACATCTTGGATGCCCTGGCCCAATAAACATCTAATAATCATTTTTGGGTGAACTATCCCTTTAACCACCAAGAAAGGCTTAAACACTAGACATGACACCTTTGTTACATTATTAACAGAAGCTAATTTGAACTATCCATAGAAGTTACCTTTCAGGGTACAAAATTTTTTAAAACTACTTTAGCCATTTTACACACAGTACATACAGACTTCTTGTGCATGTTTACAGGGCTGCACAATGTGGCAAACATTGCTATTATAAAAAAAAAAAAAAACAACAAAAAAAAACAATACACATTGTGTCATGAGTCATGATTGACATTGTTATTGTATATTTTCAAACTTAGAGTGATGGGCAGTTCACAGCTCCAGTCATTTATAAAGTGTGAAGTGTTTCAGATGCCAGGCATGCCTGAAGGGAGACTGTCATTTATTAATTCAAGCTGGAGAGATGCCAACAGTCTCAGCAAGAGCACACACACACTCAAAAAAAGTGGTTTGTTCCTGGATGCAGGAAGACACATGATTCACATCACAATAGAAAACGCATCCTACATCTTATTTTTACCATAAACAGGTCCTAATACACCTCAAATAACTTTGGGACCACCTGCACACCTACCAACTGCTTTTAAACTTGATAGCTATGTACGAACAAAACAATCATTAGAACATTCAGAAGTGGTGACAGGAGATACATTTATGGAGCATGTTAATACCAGCTTTAAACCACATTCGAGTTAAGAGTGTGCATTCTGTTTGTGATCACCCCTGACAAGCAGACGATGTGTGAACCTGTACATGCGTGCGTGTCTGTGTGGGTGAGATGTGTCTTTACCTCTTCTGTCTCCTGCATTACCTGTTCATCATCCTCCACTACCACCAGGGTGAGTTTGCTTTTCCTAAAGTCCAGACGCGTGATCTTGGGCCTGTGCAGACAATCAGTTTGCTATAGATAAAATGACCATTGACATCACAGTATATGCATCTCAGAATATTTTACTTAAACACATTTAACATTATTTATGTTTGTTTTATATGTAT
The DNA here is from genome assembly GCF_003368295.1 of Carassius auratus. Taxonomy (NCBI): domain Eukaryota; kingdom Metazoa; phylum Chordata; class Actinopteri; order Cypriniformes; family Cyprinidae; genus Carassius; species Carassius auratus. Next base: position 12,089,318 of record NC_039276.1, on the reverse strand, counting down.
CGAAATTACTTTATGTATCAACATCTCAACAATAATGTGTTTAAAGATAGACAGATTACAGATTATTGTGGTAATACTTGCAACATCTATACAGTGAAAGTGCTAAATAACGTTTTTAGTCTTTCCTGTGATGGGGCAGTCCAGAGAGAGGAGACAAAAGTTTGTTTTAAGTTAAATGTCAGACGTAGTATATTGTACAGCCTAAATAACAATAATAAATAAGAAAAAAGATTTAATGCATAATGTGGGATTTTTAATTCTAAACAAACCTGAAATACTCCAGTACTCTTATTTTGAAATGTCTCTGCTTTATTACTTCCAACAGTTGAGGGAGATCACATTAAGCCATTTCATAGTAACTGCTTTTCTGTCTCAAAATGTAAGACTTTTTTATACCATGTAATATATTTAAGACTTTTTATTACTTTATACTTTTTTTTCCACAATAAACTTCCGCTGTAAAGAGCTGGTGAAGGAGAACTTACCAGAAGAACAGACCAATCTTAGTTTCCCCCTCAAACACAAGCACTCCAGTGGGGGTCAAACCTAGGCTGTATTCATTTCCGTCCCGTGCCTGGAGGAACGCGGTAACATAAAGAACAGATAAGCTTCCGGATAAATACCCAGATTGAAGACAGCCTCTCCCCTCAAAATCCTGATTTCAACAAACTTGCATGTTTCAAATGCATACCTTGACCATATGCATGTCCACCCCATACATCTCCAGCCATTTGGCCTTATTCAGGTAGTTTATCTCAGCTTGTGCTGGCGTCTGACCCCTGCGACATCAGCAAAAAAACAGGGTTAAGTAAAATCGAAAGAAAATAAAACAACCCAAGCTGCTGCACATCCTGCTGTAGATTATAGCTTGTCAAGGTTATAGTGATGGGTCATAAATCAGATAAAAAAAAAGTGTTCAGGGTCAACAGCAGAGCTTTGGTTGAGGAGACGGAAGAGGTGATGACCCACACATTGAACTAAAACTCCTTTACGTTTATATTTCCTCTCTAAGCACTTACTTAGGAGTCGTTATGTGCAGATAGGTACGTTTTTATAGAATGAGCTCCCTTATACATACCGGCACTCCTTCCATGCATTGTAGATGGCTGCTTCCATTTCTTCTGTCTGGTCTGAGATGAAGCGGAATTCTGACACCAGGTCAAGTCTGTGTTCAGCAGGGTCACAATCCCCCAATTCAGCTGAAAGATACAGGTTAGCATTTACATGAATACATTTTAAAACATTAAACATCAATCAATCTATTTAATGTAAAAAAAAAAAAAAAAACTTAATTATGTAGTGAAGCAACTCCATTTGTCCGTGAACAAGTATGATATACTAGTTTTGAAGGATGAAATTGGAATTAGTTTATCTAGTTTGAGCATTCCAATCGCGAGCAGCAGCAGATTGAAAAGATGTAAGACCAAACGCAGAATTAGTTTTGGGAATGCTTAGTTGAAGATGAAGTGAGGACTGAGTGTTATATGTGACGGCCTTTGGCTGCAGCACGTGACCCAAGTAAGGAGGTGAGTGGCCGAGAAGTGTCTTGTAAATGAAGGTGAACCAGTGAATTTGTATGAAGATTGTGAAGGGAGGGCCAGTTAACAGATGAATATAAAGCACAGTGGTGTGTATTGAAGCGTGCATTTGTGGCAAACCTGACAGCAGAATGATAAAAAGCATCAAGTTTTGAAAGAGTGCAATTGCAAGCCACCTTGTATATAGTGTCTCCATAGACTAACATGGGTAGAATGGTCATTTGAATGAGAGTAAGTCTGGCAGAGGTGGTGAATGAAGAGCGGTTTCTGTAAAGGAAACCAAGCTTGGCTTTGACCTCTGATTACAGCTTTGATAATGGTGAAAGTTTCCAACCAGATGCCCAAGTAGTTATATGCAGTGACTTGTTCTAGAATAGCCCCCTTGCAGGTAGTGATGTTAAGGGCAGGAGGAGGCGTAGTACCCTTACGGTAAAACCACATTATTTTTGTTTTGGAGGTATTGAGAGCGAGTTTGAGATGTGTAAAAGACTGCTGTAGTTGGTAAAAGCTTTCTTGCAGGGTAGCTTGAACAGCCTCAGGGGAGGAACCTGAAGCATAAAGGATTGTATCATCAGCATATAAGTGGATGAGTGAGTCACCAACTGCCTGGGGAATGTTATTAATATTAATTAAGAAACGCGTAGGGCCAAGGATGGAGCCTTGGGGGACACCCCTGCAAACCAGGAGAGAATGGGAGAAGTGGTTTTCAAATCTTACACGTTGAACCCAGTGAGACAGATAATTTGAGAACCAAACCAGAGAGTGATCAGTGACACCATGCTGCTGAGTCTGTGGATGAGTGTATTGTGGTCCACAGAGTCAAAAGCTTTTGCAAGGTCAATGAAAATAGCAGCGCTGTGTTGTTTGTTATCTAACGCAGTTGTAATATCATTGAGCACTTTAGTGGTAGCTGTAACACAACCATATCCTGATCGGAATGCAGACTGTGCCCCAGAGTATTGCTGCCCCCGCAATGACGGGCAGCAATTTTAATGAAAAAGACGGCAAGATCATCTGACCCAGCTGCTTTGAAACATGTCAGGAAAAGCCCCTTAATACTTGATAACATGACCAAAACAGCATTAAAAAACTTTCTAAATGACAGGAGAGTGCTGAGCATTTTTGTAGAAGATCAGCGCACAGTAGGAAGAGGGGGATTAGGAGCCCTTTCTGATTCTGGATCTAAATTGATTTCAGGAAGCACAGTTCTGTCACTTACCCTGTAAAGCATACGAAGCCAACTCCACTGCTGTGTCGAATGGGCACTCTAACCTGGATTAAACACGGTGATCACAGTGTATTTAGACAAAGCCATCAGACGTTTAAGGTTTATAAAAGTGTTTTTCAAAGTACTTTAATACAGTGAGACATTTATGAAAGACTGTGTCAGATGTGAAAGGTTTTTTTAACAATATATCCAAACAACTTCTTTGGGTGGCCTGTATTTTTAAGAATGAAACTTTGTCAATGTAGACAACCCATTGCTCAAAAACAAATTTTATGTAGCCAACCGTTAAATAATACTCAGTCAAATATCATTAATTTTTAACATTCACAACAAAAATTCAAAATATATTGCCACTTACTTCCCACTGAGAATGTCCTGCTTTAACTGTAGGACAAAAAGGTATCTACAAAACAATGAAGATGAAAGGAGTGAGTACAACAGTTGCATGAATATTAGTAGATTGATTATGATACAAACAGGATGAACCTTGTTAGCTCCTCGTGCAAGTTGTTGGGCTCTGAGGAGTAGAACTTTACTCTCATATGGAGGCAATATGGTGGTCCAACTGAATCAAGACAAAAAGCAGAGAACATAACAGATGTGGTCAGCAAAAAGCCTTACTAGAAATGGTCAGGTTTTTAGTGCACAAATATACAGCTTATTGTGATGTAAAAAGTATTGCGGCTAAACATTTCAGAAAGAATGTCATGTAAGTGATGAAATACAGTTTCATTTTCATGGTTCATTATTACCTGCCCTTCACAGACATAGTTAAGCATTAACTTTATTCAAACCGCTATTTCTGAGAGCACCAAGGAAGAATAACTAAAACATTGCTCTGTTATAAAGACTTGTGAGCTGCCTACAGGGGCGTAGCCATCTTTTCAGAAGTAAGGGGGGCAGAAATGACTCACACACGCGTGCACCACACGTGGGTGTGTGTGTGTGTGTGTGTGTGTGTATGTGTGTACTTGTTTTTCTATTCTGGTGGGGACTTAAACCTGAATATACACAGACTCATGGGGACTTGTGTCACGGTGGGGACCTAAATTGAGGTCCCCACTGGTAAACAAGCTAATAAATTACACAGAATGAAGTTTCTTGAAAATCTAAAAATGCAGAAAGTTTCCTGTGAGGGTTAGGTTTAGGGGTAGGGTTGGTGTAGGGCGATAGAAAATACGGTCTGTACAGTATAAAAACCATTACACCTATGGAGAGTCCCCACAAGGATAGCTGACCAGACGTGTGTGTGTGTGTGTGTGTGTGTGTGTGTGTGTGTAATCAATACTGCTCCTATAATCAAACCTCTCCCAAACAGCATTTATCAAGAAGTGAGCACAGTAGTAAGAACAGTATTTTACTTACTTTTGACTTGCTTTTTGATGCTCTTGGTGACATCAAGCCAGTGCTGTAAATTGAAGTAAATGAAACATTTCACATGTTTGGGTTGTGGAGAACCTTAAGTTTGCTGCATATATTATATATAAAGTAAAAATGGGAATTCATGAGCCAATTTGGCTGGTGGGCAAAAATTGTATTTCTACTCTGGTTTGAAAACGCCAGAAAATTCTGTCCCGTCTATTGAGCTGGGCTGCTCTAACAGGGTGATGTATGAACAATGTGGAGGGAGGGATTGAGGAGACACTGATGGAAGAATAGTGTGTCTCAACCTCTCCCACACATTCCTCACACCCTCTTCCCTCCCTCTTTCTGTTCTACACATAAGACTCTGCACTAGCCTGAGCCCTGTCTGCTACTCTTTGCACATTCAACTATTTATTCCTCTTAAAGATACATAGCTGTCAATAAACAGTTTATCAGAATATGAGTCCCTAATTCATTTTTAATTAGTTGAACAGAAGTTATTAAATAACCATTGCAAATACTGAAAAAGAACCATCGGAAAAGTTAATGGAAAAAAAGATCAGCTCCTGATATTTATTGACTGTGCAGTAACAATGTTTCTACAATGCAAGCTGGGAATGCAATAAATGCAAATGCAATTAATTTAGCTAGGTGCATCAATGAAAACAGCATCCAGACAGCCAAAACTTCTGGGAGTTGTGTTTGATTCAAAGCACATCATGAAGACCCAGTCATGACTCATGAGTATTTGTAATCAACATCAGGCAGAGGGTTCAGTTAAGAATGCACGTCACAGCTCTCTTTGACTCACTTCACTGGCTACCAGTTGCTGCCTGAATACATTTTAGTAAGCCCCCTTACTCCTCAGCAAATCAACTCTGTAAAGGTATTCCGTATTTGTATGTAGCTTTGGATACAAGTGTAAACCATATTAATAAATGAAAATAAAAGTCAAGCTTACTACAACATAAGTTTATTGCAGGTAACGACAGAGGCGTTCTAGTTTTATCATGATGCAACCATCCACACTGGAGGTGAGCAAGTGTTGACTATTTGAACAGAACAGGCCCATCAATCAGATCAAATCATCTGATATATCAAAGCACATATTGTATTCACTATCTAGAAATCCTTTTGCTCCTACTGGTACTTGTGCTGAATCCATGAAGCGCAGGCCAAAGTAATCCTTCTCCACAACGTCCAAGTGATACATGATCTGTTCAAACAGCTCTGCACCTTTGGCTTTTTTCTGGAAAGAGAGAGAGAGAGAGAGAGAGAGAGAGAGAGAGAGAGAGAGATAATTATTTAAATCCTTACAGTCTAGTGCCTTGCATGATTAACTTTTAAACTGATATTAACAGTGTAATATTAAACAAAGTTCTTTGTTTTTTTCTTTTCTTTTTTATAACCAAGTATGTTTACTGGAACTACATGTACTGGCTGGCAATAGCACTGATACAGCAGGTCAGTGGATAAGGTCTTGGCCAAGTAGGTCAATCTAACATTGACTACTGCCCATTTTTCTCTGTTCCAAACATCCAGATCAAAAACTCTGTTCTTTTTTTCCATTTAACTAGAAACACTCCATCTGTCTATTGGATATAAACTTAAATATTAAAGGGTTAGTTCACCCAAAAATGAAAATTAGGCCATAAATAACTCACCCTCAAGGCATCCTAGGTGTATGACTTTCTTCTTTCAGATGAATCCAGTTGAGGTTGTATTAACAATTGTCTTTGATCTTTCAAGCTGTTTAATGGCACTCAGCAGGTGCTGCACTGCATCAGTCCAAATGAAGTGAAATAAAAAGCACCCATCAATTAAAAAATAATTCATATTTTTCATATAGCGAATTGATGCGTTTTTGAAAGAAAGCAAAGTGTCCTTATTTTAGCAAAGGAAAACCTCTTGGCTTATATCGAAATCCTCTGACATTCTTCTTTACAAATCCTCATTCTGTACTTCTAATTAGTCATTGTTGTTTTGTTTTGATCTCTCCTCTGCTCTTCCACATTCATCACTTCTCAGCAGCGCATGCGCAACGCCGACCTCATACATCTACCTGGAGCTGCTTCCATGTACAACTGTTGGTGCAAGCTAGATTATTATTAAACATTTTAAATATTTATTTAACACTTTATTTTACTTCTTTTGTACTGATGCATGATGCAATTTTTTTACACAGCTCTGACTGGATTTGTCTGAAAGAAGAAAGTCATATACACCTAGGAATCCTTGAGGGTGAGTGATTTATGGCCTAATTTTCTTTTATGGGTGAACTAACCCTTTAATGTAAAACATTTCAATTTCCAAACTGCAGGAAGAGCTCTCCTGGTCTTTCTCTGTCTGAATAAGCCTTAACAGCTCAAACTCTTGACTTCAATCGTGCCTGATTTCATATGATACTGCATCCTGTTAAGCCAGTGATACAGTCACATTCTAGCGTAACAATGGAGGATGCCCCTGACCCATGACCAGCAAAGACAGAAACAAAAAGAACATTTCAAACATTTCGCAAGGTTGGTTTTAAGCAGGGATGCACCGATCATGATTTTTCTTGGCCGATTTTTTACAAGCAAACTGGCCGATTCCGATACCCTTTTTTTGTCTTTAAGCAACAAACAAGAAATAAGGAAAGTGTGCATAAACAAGATGTTGATTTGGTATTTAATAGGCCGAACTGGCTTTTGGCTATTGAAAACAATAACCATAACCATCTGAAATTAACGGCAGTAACTGCACAGTAAGTAGCCTACATTCAATACACACATAGATGGTATAGACATCAGCATTTAGGTTTTGTTTTTGAATTGGGTTGAAACTACATAGAACTGTCCTTGTAACCATGTGAAATTAAAAAGGCAACAACTGCATAGTTCTACAATCCAAACAACACACATTCAATAAGATGTTTCTTAATCAGCATTTAGTATTTTAGTTTTTACATTTGGTTTTAAATTAAAATAAAAAGCTAAATAAAAATATGCTCTATAAATAAATTATTCCAAAATACTAAAATCAAATAATGTTGGTGCGAATAAAACAAAGATGCAAAGTGTTTCTTTCATCCAAAAATAGGGTAATGAATGATTCACATCTACATTTTTTTTTACTTGAGCTAATGAAAAATAAATAACTATTGTCTCAAGTTAAAAAATATAGATGTGAATCATTACCCTAAAATATTTTAATTGGATGAATGAAACACTTTTTTTCAGTGTGCTACAGCAGGTGATTTTTAAATAAAATTAAGTCAATGTAATTTTAAAGTAAAATAAAAATAATCATCTATACAGAACTGACGTTTACTTCTTGTTTTTAAACGTGACATGCAAATTCTACTTTACAAAAAAAAAAAATTTTGTCACAGTTTAGTCCCTTTCGTTGAGCTGAACATCCCTTCACTGTCTCTTGTGCAGGGCGTGGACAGGTACAGTACACTCACACAACTTCAGAGAGCGCAGGAAAGGGGCTCTTAAGTGCTGCAGTTGACTGCTCGCTTCCTGCTATCGGTGCCTCAGATGATTAGCGCTGCACTTCCAGTGCTGAACGGCTGCCCATGTCTTGCCCACAGATTTCGAAATACATCCACACAAATTACATGAAAGCGAATGATTACAATGTAGTCTGTGCACGTGGGCGCATTTCCGGAAAAATGTGCTTAAAAAAAATAAATAAAATAAAAAGACCATAAAACGGCCGATGGGCCGATTTCTGTTCCAAAAATATTCCTTCCGGTTTGCCACAAGTTTCGGAAATTTTTTTTCGAGTATGGCTCTGTGTGACGTTAAATGGAGCAGAATTTCCTTATATGGGTCCTAAGGGCACTTCTCCCGGAAGAGCACGCACTCCCGTAGAGCAGAGCAATGAGAGCACAACAGACGTTCACTGATCAGAGCGAGAGCGTCGCGAAATGTCACAAAAGGAGTGTGTTTTTGGTTGCCAGGGCAAGACAACCCTGCACAGATTACCAAAAAAAAAAAACAGCATTAAGGGACCAGTGGATGGAGTTTATTTTTACAGAGCATCAACGGAGTTGTGCAAGTGTTTGTGTTTGTTCCCTGCATTTCGAAGATGCTTGTTTTACAAACAAGGCCCAGTTAGACGCCGGATTTGCACATCATTTATTTCTTAAGGATAATGCAGTCCCAACAAAAAAGGGTCACGATCGTGTGTTGGAACCGCATGCGGTGAGTAAAACTGCTTCAAATATCTCTGTGTTGTTAACTTAGCTATCAGTGTGTAAGCACATCAAGTAAACAACATGCGATGTTGGCATAAAACTGCACTTTCCACATGTAAAGTTACAGCTTAAAAAAAAAAAAGACGACAAAGTGGAACTTAGTCATTTTCCAAAACCGCTAAACAAATATATACAGTTTCAGTACATACCACATAGAGACGTCGTAGCTGATGCGGCTCTTGTTAAATTTCAGCCTCTGGATCTGATTCTGGATCATAAATATACGCTGAATCTGACTGTTAGCCATGGTTTGTTTTGGATGATGGTTTTTTCCTCACTGTAATGTCACAGCTTCCAAACGCTCTCAACGCAAAAGCTTACTCGCGCGCGTGATTCTTTAGCTCCGCCCACACGTCACGCCTCCAGCCGGTCGTGTTTTTCCGGGAAAAATCGGTACAGACAATCTTTCTCTTATGAATATAATAAAACTAAAGACTTTTTGGAGTTATGAAGGATGCAGTACTACTCTATAGGTACTTAAGATTAACAGGATATTGAGTGAAAACAAGCATTTCAACCCCTCTTTAAGCAAAAACTGGCCGGTTCCGATTTATGGCTGGTCAACCGATGCATCCCTAGTTTTAAGCAAGTGATAAATGTTACTACTTGAAGCGATTACCAAAAGGGCCATTTAGTGGACTGTCTGATGTAAATCAAAGAGAGTTATAAAGTTTAAATTTCTTGTTTTCAGAAGACCCAAGATAAAAAACCACCTTTATCTTTGGCATACTCTATTTTAAATACACTGTTTAGTACTCAAAGTAGTATTTTATTGTCAGCTACATCCATGCTAGCATCTCCATGTATGAAAAAGAATGCTGACACACAAGTGTCTCTCCCAACTGTTCCACTCAGATTTGGGAAGACTGGTTTAGCTGTAGCCCAGGCGAACAGCACCGGATGCTCACGCAGGCCCCAGTGAGTTGGCATAGTGTACAAAGCATCCCAGTGAACTGCAAGAATGCAGACAAAGAGTCCATTGTGTGCTTGAGTGAACCTCAGGCTCAGGACTCACATTGTTCAGCTGAAGTTTTCCAGGCTGCTAGGCCAAAATACAGCCTTTGGAGGCGCAGTTACTTCCTCAGTGTGCTTCCAGCAAGCAGGACAGAAAGTAACACTTGGTTCGATTGCTTGTTCTGAACCTGTATCTACCACCCTCGCTCAGGTTTAACATGTTTATATGCTAATAGTTGTGAATAACAAATAACAAAACAAGAAAATCTGAGAAGTTGCACATATAGGCTATGTTTGCACTGTAAAATTTTTGGGATTGACAACCACATTTACTTACAGGTGTCTCAAAATGTCCAGTTCAAACAATGATTTACGGTAGCATCTCAAATACTGTCTGTGTGAATGTGCAGTTGGAGTCAAGCCTGTATTCCTGACCACTAACCATAGTCTGCGTAGTTAACGCGGAAAAAAGTGTTTATCGATAGAGATTTTGCTATATCGTGTATTCTGCAATATGTAAATATATCTGCGTAACATAGTAGGGGAGTGCTTTAATCTTTACCGGTATTATGTTGATACATGATATAGATTTTGCTATACCGTGGATACCATTATATATTCATGAATTACAATTTTGCATTTCTATAGTTTTTTTTTTTTTTTTTTTTGTGGTAATAACAGTAATTGTTGCAAATTGTTTTATTTAGACTATAAGTCTATGATAATTACTGACTTCAAACAACATGCATTTAGCTAATAAATATTTTTGATAGACAATATACCTTGTTGGGAATGCACTGCTTGCTTGGCGGCGGAACAGTGAACAATGTCTTTACCGGGCACGATACTGCCGCGTCGCAACAGATTTTGTCTGTCTAGTGTCTCCAACGCTGTGTCAGTGCCTCATAAACTACTGTTGGGGATTTGTCGTGTCTTGCCGCAATGCCGCATCGATAGAATCATCACTGATTATAAGAAGTATTTTGTCACGTTGCGCTGCTCTCGTCCGTTAGACAGGGTGTATTAAGCCTTCTTATTTAGGCTACTTTCTTGTTTAACTGTATTATTTATTTGATATTTATTTTAGTGTTTTGCAGGATGCATATTCACTGACGGAAGTGCTATATAAATATATATACATACACACACACACACACACCTCAACACAGCACCACCAGTGGTTATTTGGTCCATTACCACCACGGTGGTAAAAATCTGCCACCATCACAGCTCTCTGCAATACAACTCTGCTTCTTCGATCGCACTTAGGGCTATGTAGAAATATAAATGGACGATGCATAGTTCTGCTCTAAGCATGAAAGTTACAAGTTTGTGAAATGACTTCCAGTGCTAGGTAAAGGTAAAGCAATTTATGAATATACTTAAGGTTCACACATACCAAAACAATGTATCTACACTAGACGCGAGCGGCACGATTAAGCAGCACAAATGTTTATAACATTGATAATCAGAAATGGTTAATGATATTGAAAATATTTTTCTCTACAAAAGGAGGACCAGCAGAAAAAGTTTGGAAACCACTGGCGTACTCAAAAACACAATATTTAATTTAATCAATAAAGGCCTACCTCATGTTGACATTTTTTGAGAAAAACGTCTTTCACGTCTATGTCCCGTCCGTCAATTTTCTAGTTATAATATTTTGCCTGTAATTGTTTTTCATCATAATCACAATATAATATCGATACCGCCTGGACAATGCAAAATATCATGATATCAATTTTATCTTATATCGCCCACCCCTAAAACGTAGTACTACTTAAAAGTTATATACACCTTGGAGTGACAAGTAAACATGCATGAATGAGAAAATAAAGAGTGGGACGCACTTGATAGTCATAAAGTGTAATAAGCAGTGAAAAAAATAACTCAATGCGGTGCTGACTGACACACACATTGAGAAAGTGCATCTCTCAGACAGTATGTGATCGCAAAAACAGATCTCTTTTGTGCTTGGTCAAATAGGCACAAAATTATGTCAAAATGGCCATCATGAGGAGCATTCATGTAAACACAGTCAGTTATGTGAAAATAAATGTAAGAGTAGGGCTGTGCAATTAATTGAAAAAACAATAATCTATATAAAACTCGGTCATTAATGTTGCACTTGATTGAATCACTTCTGGATCTTTAAAGAATCAGTTCCTGTTTGATTGATATAGTGAAGACTATGTAGTGTTTTATGTATACACTAACAACCGTATTCTGTTGGTGTATGAACATGGCCATATATTCTTCTATTAAAGCACTGCAACTAAAATATTACAGTTTTAGTCAATGAAGTAGTCATCCTAAACTAACAGGTTGACCCAACCTTAATATGTGCTTCTCGTGATTTTTAATACTGGGCTTTCTTGTTTAGGCTTGGCTTCATTCTTCAAATATGAGAGAACATATATGTCAAGCCAGGAAATTAAGTGAACTTGAATCCTCCACCTTCACACTGGGCAGTGAAACAGCGACTCAGTATTTATGGGTATCCGGGGAGACTGTTTGAAAGGCTTCTCCTTGGAGATGCACCAGATGGTCACTGCATGTTTGTGCAGCTTGCGAACTGTAAAGATATTTATGTCTCTCTTCCAGCAGCATAGTACTATACAATGAGTTTGTTGTCTCTCTGTCTACAGAGGTGCCGTGGTTGGTCATCTGTTCTTTGGTGCTTAAATTGGGTGAACAGGAGACCAGAAAAAATAAATAAATTAAAAAAAAAAATCAGTTTCTACAGTGCTTTTTAAAAAGCATATATTGTAGAATTTTTATCCTGCCAAAATCCTCCTTTAATGCTATGTAAGAACGTAAGTAATGTGGGTTTGGAAGATTACGATTTTAGCGTAAACTACTATGGCATGTGAATCCCGCTTACATTGGTTATTTCCTCTTCAAGCCTCAAACAGGCCATTAGTAATCTACAGAGACCAGCCCAAAAACCACACTGAACCGCACTTAATTGCCATTAAAAAAAAACATATGAAAAAGTATGAATTATGCAACAATATTTGCTAATAATAATGTTAGCATACTTTGCATTTCAATTCATTTCTATGCAAGAACATATCTTATTGTAGTCTAAACATTAACTTATTGTAGGAATGTAATCTTAATTTATTGTAAGATAAAAATTAGGGCTGGTAAGCGATTAAAATTTTTTATATAATTAATTGCATGTGGTGATTAATCAAATTTGGAGAAACTACTCCAAAAAGATAATTTAAAGTCATTGTTGTGTAAAGCATCAAACAGAGATTACAAAAAGTAGGTTCAACAAGAAATATTTTCATTTTGACAATGTAATTCATGCAATGGTGAAAAAAAAAAAAAGGCAATATAGGCCTACATTGGGGGAAAATGTGAAAAACCGTGTTCGGTATTCGGCCTTCGGTCCATTGTTTCATTTTGTTTAGCCAAAAAGGTTCATCCTTCGTAAAAAAATAAAAATTTTCATTTTAGGGGGGCTCAGCCCCAAATGAGGGTATAATAATTAAAAATAATAATAATAATAATAATCATAAAAGAAATAAAATAAATGTTTGACTAATAGGGTAGGGTAGTACTGTATACTAAACTCATTGCAGTATACCACTGTATTGAACAGATGGGTTGGCCTATAACATTTGAGTAATGAATAAGCCAAATACAGTACAAACCTCTTTCTTTAGCTCAAGTACTGTCCGTCACTGTCGTTAATCATTTCAGTGCATGACTGTATGGTAGTTAATGCACTGTAATATGTTTTATATTGAAAGTTACATATACAAGTTAAAATAGCAACATGATCGTTTTATAAAGTATGCGCTTATGTGTTAAAGTGCTAAATTTTTGCTTGAGAAAACCGCTGTGGTGATGAGGGGGTGAATGGAGTGAAAACTTTACAGCAGATAATAAAACCGATTGCGAACCAATAACATTTTGAAACCTGTATTTACGACAAAGAACTGCACAGATGCTGATATTATGACCATCCACGATACGTATCGCGGTACTCTTGGTACGTACTGCCGTCCGCCCCACACACTTGAGACTGACCTCCCTTGCACTACGGCTCATCTCAAATCTGACGATGCATGAACAATATGGTTTGTTGAAAAAGAACAAGTAAAACAGACTATTGGCTTCCCACATTACAACAGCAATAATCAAAAAGCGTGGGCAAACAACACAGAATGCCATATGCACGCTTGTATGAAAGTGTTACTTTATACTAGACTATAAACAAAATGGTAAATATCATCTGCAACAATATATCCCAATAATATATTTTAGTAAGATGATACCTAAATGCTTCTTAAAAACTCTGTTGTTTCAATTGTGGGTGGCAAAATGTATAATGTTAATAATAAAATAACTTTTTTTCAAAAGTCTGTTGTATCATATTTGACACACACATGCTTACATGACTATTTTGCAAAAAACAAATATGAATGAATAATCAAGAAACCCAAGTTGCTTCAGTCCAGTAAATGTTCATCATGAAATATTAATAACAATATTAATTTAGTACTTATGTTTACTTAATAAAAAGGCCATTTACTTGCTAAAACAGTGTGGACTATCAGTCGGTGGCAGAAGGCATGATGTAGTAGTTTGTTCATTACAGTTTTTTTAAGCAAGTTATTTTTTTATTTCATGCTGATAATTTAGGGGCCTTACAAATTCATGTATCAAATATGATACAGCAGGCTTTACAAAGTTAAGATGCATGCACCGGCAGGAAAAAAGACCAGCCTGAGAGCACAGTTTCTTATTTTACCCACCAGAGATGTCTAGTTTCACTGTTCTTTTCTCCCAGGATAAACAGCAATGAACAATGGAGAGCATTCTCGCTGTCATACTGGAGTATGAACGTGACTCAGTAGGCAAGTTTCTGTCAGAGCACAGGCTGAAAATTTATCCCTAGGATTCAACCTTGAGCTTCAAAGAAGGTCACATTTTAAGTTGCAACCACACAAGATTGCAACGCAACTAAAACAGATTGTATTGCAACAAGTATACCTGGCAAGGCAAGAGCACTGAAACTGACCACAGATCGGTTTATGAAAACCATACACATATACACTTAAATGTATTAGTCAACTCACCGGCAAATCAACACTGACATCTGTGCCATCTAACAAGGACACTCGGCAGGTGATGATGGACTTGGCATCTCCAGCAGCAGGGATGTGTGTTGTGGCTCGCTGGGCTTCCCGGAGTCGAGCTTTCTCGGCATGTTTGCGGATGGACCGTCGGCCCAAAGTCCGGCGAAGGAAGCTCAACATGTTCAGGGAGACTAGTTAATCAAGTCTGGAAGAAAGACCACCTAAGTTAAAAATGACAACTCGCTATAGTTCTTAACTCTATCCACAGTCGATCAGTGGAATATATAATAAGACCATTAACTCAGATTGTATGTATATGTATGCATATATGTACATGTATGTATACTGGATGTATAGCAACTATTATTTAACTGAATCATCTATAATAAGACCACAGTAACAAGGGAAAACCATCACGGTTAGGTCAATATAACTACAATTTTCATAAAACAAACTGTGGTTTTTATGAAGAAAAAAAAAGGTTTAAGATATTTAGAGACTCTGAATACAACTGCAGTTAAATAAACTAAAGCAGTTACCTTCACTCTCACCACTGGGTTAAATATTCATTACAGACGTCTGCTATCTTCTTTTATTACAAGTACTTAATTTATCTGTCTTCAAATTAAATCCGCAGCTTTCTAACACCAACGCACATTTAAAATATATATTTATTTATATATTATATGTTTCGATTAAAATCATTGTGTGTGGCTTGCAATTACGCGCTGACTGACTGAACTTCACTAACACCTGTTTGCTCAAGAAAAAATAATATGCGCAGAATTTACATTTAACTGCGGGACGACGTAAAAGCGCTGTATTTAATAATACAAACAGCTAGCGCTTATAATAAGGCTATAGTGATTCATCAAAAGATATATATCGCGCCCACCTCTGGGATGACCGCACTCGAGACGCTCGCGCGCTAGCAGCTCCAATCCACTTGTTGATCCTCAGACAGACCACAGACAAAAGCGATACTTACTGCAGAGTGATTAATATTCCGCCAATGAAAGTCTTTTAGCATCGGCCTTTATCAATAAACTTTGTGTTTTGAAATATCCATCTTCTACGGCGCAGTGTGGTTCAGCCACTTTACTTGTTTGGAGGTAAGATTTACTGATATTCGCCCCGGTCCGAAAGCTTGTGGGGTGGCTGTTTTGTTTTCCCTCAGGAAATGACGTCACGCAAATCCCTAAAAGTGGATTTACATTTAAAGGGCCAGTGTAGAGTAAAAATGGAATCCAAACTTTTGACACTCGGCTACATTATAATAATAATAATAATTAACTTCTTATTAAATTCTTATTATATTTCGGTAAACTATAATCAGATATTGTGTGACATGTCAGAAAAGTGTAAATCAGCGCATCCTAATCCAGATTCAGACACAAAAATGTACTGATAGAAATAAAAACATTCATGAGAACATTTTGGAACATTGCACTAAAACTGCATAGGCTTATCCCAAATGTTTTTACCGTAATCGTTTTATATACCAAGTCGTTTTATCTTTATAGCATTGGTTAGAATGAAAATAATGTGGTTTCATATAATGGTTTGAAATTATATAATCTGAACACTTAATTAAAATAAAATAAAAAAATATTATAACTTAATTTTAATAGCTTTAAATAAATAGCTAAATAAATAAATAGCTAAATAAATTATATATATAATATATATAAAGGCTAGGGTAAATCTACTTGGGTCAGCAAAAAAAGAAAAAGATCTTATTTTCAGCCCTCAAAAACTCTAGTGCTTACAGGTGCTCTGTATTTATTTATTTCTAACAGCACCACCCCCTGGTTCACTGAGGGCAGCTTCAAAAACTTTCCTCCCTGCCAAAATCTTCAGAGGAGGAATTCAAATGTGCAATGTAATAATAATAATATTAATAATAATACATATCATATACAAAAACGACCCAGATCGCACACCTTAATTTATTTTAAAGATTTTCTTTTTAATATACAACATTGTATGTACACTTTATAATATTTTCATAAAAATGGACAAGTGGCACAACTTTTTTTTTTTTTTTTTTTTTTTTTTTGCAGCAAATTAAACATTAACACCAGTCTACAATTGTACATCTTTGTTGAAAAAGTGCTGTCCCACAAGGCAGGGGGCATGTAGTTTCTCCCAAATTCCATGCCATATACCTGTTTTAAATGTCTTTTGGTAAAACCTGTAGCCTGTTGAGCATAGAATGGAATATTTTGGTCCAAAAACCAAGGTTCTCCAGCAATTATTACGACAAAGAAACATATGATTGACTGTAAAAGTAGACAGTAACTTACAAAGAGTACAGGCATGGATTCAACTCGGCTTTCAACTAGAGATGACCTGTGAAACTGGGCAATGGGTCAAACATTTTATTTGATAGTTTAACAATGTTAATATGATGGCTTCTAAACGAAGACTGATAATAAAACTAGGGCTCAATTAAATAAACTAAAAATCAGATGGCCTGAACCAGACACCAGCTCTAATGTGTTGAACCAGGTCTAGATCAAACCTAAACGCATGATTTGGGCTCTCACATTCACACTAACAGTACTATAAAACACATTTGCACATACAGACATCAGAAACATACAGTGATAACACAACAACACACGTACTGGACACACTCACAGCGTGCTGGATATTCTGCAGGCACAGTCTGCTACAAGAACTTAACTGGTCAACCATAAACTAACTCCAGTTTGATCCTCCAACACGGTACTGCATTTGACACACAATGGTGTGTAACATTTAGATTGAACAACACAAAAAGCAGTTCTTGTTTGCCATACTTAACTTATTTAAATTGCTTTACCTACAGGGGATACTAAACCTTTAATCGAATATCTGATTTTAAAATGGTAAGAAGTTGATTCTTTCGGGGAATGTTTGCCTCTGGACAGATCCAATTTCTTCATGGCAGTCTTTTTATAATTTGATTGTTCTATATGTTAATTTCTGTGGGTTGGTGGCCCTGAATTTATTATTCTACAAACATACTGGTTCATAAGTAATTGTGTCAAGCTGATGAACTAATACCTGGGTGGAATATTTTTAGTAATTAAAGTTACATTTCAGTCTTTTCCTCACACAAAGCAATTGTTGGGCTTCAGACGATTTGGAATATAATTATCTTGTAGGCTTTCGCTGTATGGAAAAGAGCAGCACAACATTTTTCTAAACATTTTTTGCACTCCGTCTCCAAGAGCATCATATGGGTTCGGAAAGACACAAGGGTGAGTAAATAATCACAATATTTTCATTCTTGTATTCGTTTAACTTCTGCTTGAGACCAAACTGATATTTTGCATCACAGCTGTAATGCAAAGTGCTTTAAAGTCCTTGTTGACAGCATTTCAGGAAAATGAATTTCAGGAAAAATAAATAAAACAAATTTTCAATCTGCCCCAAAAAGGGAGAACAAACAAACAGGAAAAATGATAATTGTCTTAAGAAAACCTTCTTTTTTTTTTTTTTTTGTAAGTAGTTTTTTATGCAGGGCTCAATATTGAAATTAATACAATAAATATTTCTAATAAAAATACAAATGTTCATCTGCAGCACAGGCCTGGATGTAAATTGTTTTGTAGGTGTTGTTTGTCTCAAAATAATAGGTGACCACATATAAAAACAGTCATTCATTCACGGGCCTGCCCTTACACACATATGGCACCAGCAATCTCCACTATAGTCATTATTAACATATATATCTGTTAAAACCCTGAACACTCAAAGTTCCTACAAGTACCTCATTCACCTTTGTTAGATTATTTGTTGCTGTTACTCTCCTCGTTGAAGCCTGGCATAAAGTCTCTTTGCCATTGTAAAGTGCAGCAGTGCTTGGTTTATGAGCTGTGTTCCTGGCGAGGGATACTTCATCACAGAGCTGTGATGTCATCATGTGAAGAAGATCCTGTCAGTGAATTTCAGTATCATTTTCGGGAAAAGCTGGCATTTCGTTAGTTGGATTCGTACAGCGTGGACTTGAGCGGTTTCACCAGGCCCTCCTCATAAACCTTCAGTATGGCCTCACACACAAACTTGAACTGGCTCTGAGAAGAAAGAACAGAGGAGAAGTCATGATGAATGGAAGACGTGTCAGGAAGAAATGCAAGTCAAAAAAAAAAATCAGGTCCATCCTTCAAAATCATGCACCAAGTAAAGCCAGAAAAAAAAAACAGCAGATCTATCCAATACATGTTGAAAATAATTAAAATATATATATTTTTATTATTTATTTTAAAATGTAATTTATTCCTGAGATGGTAAAGCTGAATTTTCAGCCATTACGCTGGTCTTCATTGTATCGTGATTATTCAGAAATCATTCTAATATGCTGAGTTAGTGCTCAAAAACATTTTAAACATTATTATCAATGGTTGAAAACAGATATGCTGCATAATATTTTTTTGAAATTGTGAAGCACAAAAAAAAAAATGCTATAAGCATAAATTTGGGTCAATTCCCAGCTTTCCTCACACACAACTAAGCAACAAACACAAAATGACACCAGTATAATGGGATCATGAAAAATGAAACACTGTAAACAAGATTCTTGGGGGCAAAAAACAAACCCCCAATGGTTGACTGACGGAGGAAATGACCAGAAGGAAGAAGGTGGGCAGGACTTACAGGAGTCTGAATCATCATGGCCCTCTGATCCCGCATAGTTCTCACAATTTCTAATGGATACACCGGCTGGCCACACTCCATCAGACACATTGCTGTCTCCATGGTGATGAGAACTCCTGTCCGGCCAATCCCAGCGCTGGGATATGAAAGAGGGCAAGAGGGAGGGATAAAAAGGGGAAATGGTAACGCACTTGATTACTATGTAATTCACTTTGGATAACTACATTTAAAACTACTTTGTGATATAGACATATTAATTACCTGCAATGGACCACAACAGGCTCATCCTTCCCAGCTCGTTTACTTCGGACCAAAAACACGAAATCTAAGAAGTCCGTTGAGTCATCCGGTACACCATGATCAGGCCACGCCAGGTATTGGATTTGGGTCATTTCCCTGCTTTCCCCACTCTAACAATACACACAACAAAGCAATACACCAAAATGACACTGTTATAATGGGATCACGACAAATTAAACTGCAAATAAGATCCTGGAGTTCAAAATGAACATTTGCCAAGTACCCAAACATGAAAATTATGTTATCATTTACTCACCCTTATTTCATTACAAAACTTTATTTTGTCTGTAGAACATAAATTAAAAAATATGTTGAAGCTTTTTGTCCATGCAACGGGTAACAAAACTGTTTGGTTACCAACTTTCTTCAAAATATCATACAGTTTCAGAATGACATGACGGTGAGTAAATGACAAAATTGTATTTTTAGGTGAACTATCAAAACATCAGTCTAGAAACTTTATGAAGAACTGCAACATTGCACGGTTCAAGTCAAAGTAAGAATTGACTTAGACTGTTAACATGCAAATCTGCAATACAACTCACCTCAATGTGAGTCAGAGTCATATCCCTAACCAAGAAAGCAGAGTTTCCTTCCTCAGTCTGACAGGAAACCTGAAAGTTGCCGTATGTGGCGCTACCTGAGGGGTTCGGCCAGTACTGATGGCACTTCACCTGTGGTAGAAATGGATCAAATGACATAAGCTCGAGAAGATTTCAGAAAAGATGAATTGCAACTAATTGTTTCTTTGTTAGAATAAAACCATCACAGTTACAATGTCAAAGATCAAGATATACATACACGTCCTTTCTCGACCTGAGTAGTAAGCATGACTACCAAAGAGGAGCCCTGCTCCCACGTCATCTGCCAGAAATCCGGGCACGTGTTGGGTAGTGGCCCCTGGCAGGCGATATAGCGGTTTATGAGTCTGGAGGCAGGAATTTCCATCTGCGGACATGACAAAACAAAATTACGAGGGACTATTAATCACAGTCCATCATTCCTTGGGTGTCTGAGTTTGGTGGAAGTAATAAAATAATTATGAGTCACTTACATTGATGTAATTTGCATTGATGTAGTCATCTGTGCCTTTCAAGAGGACCCTAGTGGCATCATCTGACAAGAAAACAACAAACCGGTTCATGTTTTATCACTTCCGCTGGTTATTAGTAAAAAGGAATGGCATGCAGCGGTACTCACAAGGTGAGATGTCTCTGTAGCGGTTTTTGGAAAGATTCTGAGGTAATTTGGCACATGACATTGTCATTCCAGGCCTTTTCCGATACAGTTGCTTTAAAATAAAAGGAAGTCAGTCAGTTTACAAAAATCCTAATAAATGAAAACTCATTAACAAAAACACTCAAACCTTCCTTTCAACTTTTATGAATTTTATACATGAATTTCACTCACGAGACATAGAAATCTGGTCGAATTATGTCTAAAATATGATTTGTATAAGGGGAAATTCTCACAGAATGCATTTTTGAGATGCTGCATAAGAAGCCAGTGCAACAGTCAAACACATCCATCTTTAGAAAATTAACGGAAAGGCAGAGGAATGCAAAAACGCATTCTGTGTGAAATGGCCCATTACTCCTAAAATTCGAGCATTTCAATAATGGATCATTTCAAGGACATTCCACCTGGTGATTTGTGTGTGTAAATAAAAACATAAATACATAAACACATAAATGCACTATATGAAAATAGAATATATATCAAATCTCATTTGAAAGTAAATCTAACCAAAACTGAACACTTCATAGCAGTGAGGCATTTTAGCAATAGCCAAAAACATTGTATGGATCAAAATGATCAATATCAGTAAATATATCACAATTAGATTTTTTATTAGTAATATGCTAGAACTAGAATTTCTCAGTTCTAGTTTTAATCATATGATCAGATTTTGTACATCTTATTTAAACAAAAATTGACACTTAAGACTGGTTGTGTGGTCCAGGGTCACATATTACACATTTTGATCAACTTATTCACATACACAAGCCCTTCACACACTAACAGGAAAATATTAGGGCTGTCAGATGAAAGACAGGAAGTAATAGGAAGGTCTTTTGATATGACCACATCCTGAACAACCCTGATTGCTGTGGATTTCAGAGCATGCGGTAAATGAGCAGTTTAGATAAACAATTACATATGAACTTAAACACTCTTTTACAAAGGAGAACAAAGGAGAAATGATCATGGTGCTCGCTATTTGTAATCAAGTATGGAGTAAAAACTTTTGATTTGTTCCAGAATCAGTCTGATAACTCACATCAAACTGGGCAAGCATAGTAGCACTTTTGAGGCCCTCCTTTAACTGCAGCATTGAGTCCCTCCAGGCGTCCTGGTCCAGCTGTGAGGGGTCTGTGGGAGATTTCTCTGGGATGTACTGAAAATCCGGCTCTGTCTCCAATTTCTCCTCAACTACATCGTAGATAGCTACGCAAGGAGAGTTAATGTGGTGGCAATGTGATAATGTGACAGATCCACAGAACAAGCCATACAAAGTGTGAATAAATTACATGAAATGTTAATGTAATCGCATCATAAATGGCTGCCCACTCCTCGGGTGTGTGTTAACTGTGTGTTCACTGCTGTATGTGTGCACTTTTAAAGGGTTAGATACAGAGCATTAATTCTGAGTATGGGTCACCATACTCGGCTGTATGTCACCTTCACTTATTTCTACATGACTTGAAGACATCACAGACTAGTAAATGAATCAGAACAGCACTCACCATTGGGTCGCACCAACAGGATGAGCTCCCCCAAGTGGCTCTCACAGCTGGCCTTGATGAACATGACCACCTGATCATGCGTGTGGTCTGCAATATGTCGACCATTGATCAGCACAACCTGATCGCCTTCATTCAGACGAGGCACACACAAATCAGCCTAGAGAAGAGAGAAGATGATGAAATTCAAGGTACTTGCCATTAGATGACAAAATAGGTTTCAATGCATTATTTTAAACATTCTTTTTAATCAATTAAGAAATATCAAGAAGGAAAATCCAAGCCATATATAATTTTGAATGGAAAGCAGCAGAAATCCTTCAATACAGGCATACAGGAAAGTTCACTGCTAATCCAATAGGGGTCACTCTTCAATGAATCAGTTTTTATTGTCTTCAGCTATAATCCCAGCTGCCCTATGAAAAGGCAATACCACAGTATTTATGACAGTAAACAGCCAGTTAAACATACTGATGTTCCAGGCGCTACTCGAGACACGATAATGGGCATCTTCTGATCAGAGCCGCCCTACAAAGGAGAGAGAGGGGTGATTTCATAAAGGCTATGCAATTATTAAATCTTCAACAATCAGTCACAGAAAATGACAGATGGAGAGCATTTTACCTTCACATTAAACCCAAATCTCCCATTCTCATCCGGTTTCATCTTGATCAGGACAAGATTGTCATGTGGAATTACTCCGTTTGGCTAAACGCGTGGGGGGAAAAATTAAAATAATGTCAAAATTTACGTCAATTACTCAGTTCTAGATTTAATCATTTAAAACAGCACATTTCAATGGTTTTAGCTAGTTTGCATTGATTTCTCTCAAGTAAAATTTTGGATGGTTTTTAAAGCAGTGTATGACTTGGCACCTTCATACATTTCTGACTGTCTATTCAAACGTTTCAAGTCATTGTTTGAGATCTTCCTAGTTTTATTTGCACACTGACATGTAAACCTCCAGAGATCAGGTGAAGCTACTTAAAGGTATAGTTCACTCAAAAATGTTAATTCTGCCATTATTTACTCATCTTCAAGTTGTTCCAAACCAAGTTTTTTTTATTTCTTCTGTTTAACACAAAATAAGATATTTTGAAGAATGTGGTTAACCAGTTTCTGGTCCCCATTGACTTCCATTGTAATTATCATTATATATTATATATATATTTTTCATACTATGGAAGTCAAACAACTGTTTGGATAACCACATTCTTAAAAAATATATTTTATGTTCAACAGAAGAAAGAAACTTCTACAGGTTTGGAACAACTTACTTTTGTGTATGACAGAAAATGACAGAATTATCCTTATCCTTTTAAGGCCATTACGCCCCCAAAATCTAAAACTCTTACCAACTGAAATTAAAGGGACAGTTCACCCATAAATGAAAATCGGGCCATGATTTACCCTCAAGGCATCCTAGGTAGGGATACTCATATTGGCCATTTAACTGTTAATCTAAAGTAAGGATTTCGACAGATTAATAAAATCAGTTTAACAGTTTAAAAGGTTCTATTATTCCATTCATATTTATTTACTCACAGGGGTGTGTCGATATGTGCAACCACACTGCCTAAATATTTCACTGCGCAATCACCTGCTCCAATTTCACTTAACTGAAGTTAACTCATCTCTGTTCTTCACAATCTCACAAAGTTCCGTTATATTCAATGAAGCTCTACACTACGGCACAATTAATCTTTTATTTACATCGTGTGCACACAGACACTCATCCACTCTATTATTTATTTAATACTAATTTAATATTCTAATCTTATCAGTTAATGTTCGTATAACGAGCAGCAGTTGTTGTTTAGTGAAAAGCAGATGATATAGGCTGGAGCCATGTGGGACACTTTTTATGATGATGGATGCACTTTATTAGACTTCTTTTAGACTGTTGAAAAAGAACACCCATTCACTGCCATTATAAAAGCTTGGAAGAGCCAGGACATTTTTATCTCTTATCTCTATCTTGGATTCATCTGAAAGAAGAAAGTCATGTATACCTAGGATGCCTTGAAGGTGAGTAAATTATGGGGTGTTTTTAACAATTACCAACAATTCACATTTTTGAATGAAATTCAGAAGACAACTTAGCTTTTTCACCCCTAATTTAAATAACATTTAATTTTGTACTGTCATCCTTCTTTTTGCGTTAGGTGAACATAAAAATATAAAAAATATTAACATACTAAGGCAATGAAAAATATTTATGTGTATTAAACTATGCACCAAACCACCAAGAGCTTTATTACTTTTTGAAAGTACAACCATAACCATGTCAGCAGTGCACCATAGAAGGGAGGGATGCAAGGCTATTAATGCCAAATTCGGAAGAGGAACAACCAAGTAGCACAAAGACAGTCTGGGTTGAGTGAGTCAGTTGATGTATTCTTACCTTCACCTTGTCTGTTGATATGGGGATAGTGTACATTTGATTGATGTGGTTGTTGTCCAAGTCCTGTTGGGAGTGGGACAGTATAAGCTGGCTCAGATTCTTCCTGGACTGTTTGGGTGGGAGGGCAGGGGGCGGACCTTCAACTCCTTCCGGAGACCTATAAAATTAAGGAACAAATTTAAAAACATATACAAATGAAAGAGCATCAAAAACATACTTTAAAACATCTCATATTGTGTTTCACAGATAAAAAGAGAGTCAAACATGTTTGGATCGACATGAGCATAAGTAAATAATTTAAATTTTCTATTCAGGGTGGAATATCCCTTTAATAAAAGGGCTCCAATACCATCTTTTTTTTCCAACACATGAATGACACAATTCAATGAAAGCACAATTCAGCTCAATACATTTAATTCAGCTGAAAACATTATAGTGTGACAACCCAGTGAACCTCTGAATTATGCAACGCACTCTGTTTCAGCTTTCACAAATGGACACACACTTCCAGTGAACACTACACCAGGTAGGGTCACGAGTATCTGAGTGTGTGTTTGTATATACAGTAGGGCGTAAAGGTGTGCAAGTCTGCATGTGTGCACTGGCTCCCACTGACCTCATTTGGCTTTAGTGTTCATTTCAAATTGTGTTCTCACCCCAGCATTGTATCAGAAAGTGACTGTTTGACCCAAACTGAACACATCATGCCTTTACAGAGATGCTGAGCAAATCAAATGTCACATAGAGCAAGTGTCTGTTAATCTACGGATAGCAGGGACATACAACATGACCAATGTAATCCGATTTTGAAACAAATGATTCTTATGAGCTTTTTTTGAATAAATTGGTCAAAAAGATTTATAAACACTGCCAAACCAGAATTCTGCAAGTCCTTTTAGATGTTTGAGTTTGGGCACCAGGTGTTTATTTCTTCATATGCTGTGTGTGTGTGTCTGTGTGTGTGTGTGTACAGTATGCATGTTGGTCTATTCTTTATGTGTACAGGAAGATAAAGCAGAATCGAAAGGACTATGGAACATACGCTATGCCTACATCTGTGTGTTAAGAAATAGGTATTCATACTCAGTTCCTCTAAATTATATATAATTAAACAAAGAAAGCATGACAATGATGGCACATATAGTATACCATTAATACCATAAACATCTCTGACATAGACCCTAAATATATGCCTACTACTGTGTCTACTACTATTTCCGCTCACCTGTTCTGTATATCTTATTTTTCAGTTTTCTGTGATTTCTCATGTTCAAACTTTGTTGAGAAGAAAATTGATTTCACACCTTGTCCTAACACATATCTGATGGGTATTACACATTTAGAACCAGATGTTGGAGTAATGAGATTACACTGTGGGCAGGGCTACCCAGAACAATTTACATGTATGCATTTAACAGATACTTTTATCCAAATCAAATTACAATAGATAACATATGTAATTAGTCACACAACATTGGTAGTATATAAATACAGGTAGCTCAGCAATGCCAAAGAACTAGAAACAAAGCAACTAACAATTACTTATTGCAGCGGTGACTGGTTAGGACATGGTGTTATGTTATTTTGGATTTTTTTAAAACTATATACATTTTAAACACAGATAAACTTTTGTATAAATGAATAAATAAACAGTAAGCATTATAAAAATCTACAAATTTGATTGGCACCAGTAAATACCTTCTAATATAATGCGTTCTATAATACGTCACATTCTAACACCAGACTTTCTAAAAATGCCCAACAAATGAACCACAAACTATTAATAAAAATCATTATCATTTACTCACCGTCATGTTGTTCCAAACCTGTATGACTTTTTGTTCTGTCTAACATACAAGAAGATATTTGAAAGAAGGTTGACAACCAAACTGTTTCGGTTATATAGACAAAAAATACAATGAAAGTCAAAGGGAACTGAAACTGGTTGGTTATCAGCATTCCATCCAAAGAAATGCATAGGGGTTTGGAATGACATCAGAGTGAGTAAATAATGGCAGAATTTCCATTTTTAAGTGAAATATCCATTTAAACTATTTTGTGACACTACAGGTGCTGGCAAACCAGGGTTTCCACAGTCATGAACAAGTTAAATGTAAATGTAATACCTTTTTAATACCACCTTATATGAAATGTAATACCTAAATCTGTGGAGATACACATTAAATGACAAATCTATGTGACCTTGGACCACAAAACCAGTCTTAAGTGTCAATTTTTAGAAATTAAGATGTATACAGCAACTGAAAGCTGAATAAATAAGTTTTCCACTGATGTATAGTTTGTTAGGATCTGACTATATTTGACAGAGATACAACTATTTGAAAACCTAGAGTCTGAGGGTGCAAATAAAACTAAATCCAGAGAAAATCGCCTTTAAATTTGTCCAAATGAATTCTTAGCAATGCATTTACTAAACCAAAATTAGGTTTTGATATATTTACAGTAGGAAATTAACAAAATACCTTCATGGAACATGATCTTTACTCAATATCCTAATGATTTTTGGCATAAAAAATAAATTTGATCATTTTGACCCATGCAATGTTTTTTTTCTTGTTTTCTTCAGTGAGGGGCTACTAACAAAAGCACCATATCACCAAGATTTTTGGTGGTGCAGACGATTTATTCTGAAGCAATATTTTCATCAGTGTTTTATCAGCTGCTAAATTATATTAAGTCTGTCAGACTTAAGATATTTTAGCGTCAATGTAACCAAAAATATTTAAGACCCATCAAATCTGAATTTAAGGCATTTTTAAGTCTTTTTAAGGACTTTTATTAGGAAACCTTAATTTAAGACTTTTAAGGACCCGCGGACACCCTGTGAAACAAAGGAAAAGGGGATGAGCTGTTCTATATCTATTAAACCAGCTCTGCAAACAAAGTCAAAACAACCACATGCCATACAAATAGCCTATCTGTCACTGGCAATGTCATTAGGGTTAAGTATACTGCAGACCTAATCAAGAGGATCACAAAGAGCTTGACATGTTTACCATCCTCTGTTAAAATCCAGAGCTCTGGGCCCAACGCTATGAGAGCGGTAAATATGTTTTACAGCTGCGCAGTGTGTATTTAGTTTCCATTCGGGGCCATTTAAGGGCGCAGACAGAAGGTGGTAACTTTGATTGGAAGGCTGAGACAAAATAAACAGCCAATAAAAGATGGTTTTGGTGCAGTAAAACCACTTGTGCCATTTGAGGAACAGACTTGAGCTTCTGTTTTTTAACACTAAATTATGTGGCTTCTGCAAATAGTGTTTTATAATAAATGAAATGATTTACTGTTTCAATAAGTTAGAGTGCCACAGCAGTATGAATCAGCAAACAGTCAAGACATGAAATGCATTATAAAGTGCATTAATACAAAAAAAATAAAAAAATAAAAAGTATACGAAACGTCTGCTTGAAGAGTTGGTTTTCTGGGTTATTCTTTTTTTAAAGATACTTTTGGGGATTTAAGAAACTGAAAGTTTAAAATGTCACTGAAATTTATTTTAGGGTCCGATTCACACTATTAAGTAACCATTAACTATAACTTTTGCCTCAATTAACTCCTTATTTGATGCTTACTTATAGTTTATAAGGTAGTTGTTAAGTTTATGGAATTGGGTAGGATTATGGATGTCATGCATTATATGTACTTTATAAGCACTAATAAACAGCCAATATGTTAATAATAGACATGCTAATAAGCAGCTAGTTATCAGTGTGAATTGGACCCTATACTAAAGTGTTACCCAATATTTCATACATCTATGACATCTAGACAGTCTTTTCCTTTAAAGGCATATTACACACGTTTCTAGGTGGTTGCTGGGGTATTGTGGCTGTTTTTTTAAACGAGTTTGAACACAGAAGCAACCATAGGATGCACTATCAATAATATTAAAGCATTACTGAAGCCAATTCTTGAGGATGGACTGTTTTGCTATTGAAGAAAAGGAAGAACTTACGGTGTAGACTCCAGGCTGATGCTGTTTGCTTGTGTAGAGGAAGCTGATTTGTGATTGGAGAAAATAGGAAGGCTGGGGGAGGCTTGGATGACATGGTCCACCAGGTGACCCATGGAAGAGGGCCGTAGCCGAGGACCTTCTTGCACAAATAAGGAGTTCCTGCTGTTGACAGAACATTTATAGTTGCTGTAATCCTTTTCACCAACATTTTTTTTTTATGAGCAAGTGCAAATCCATTGGCTAAACTAGGTGATCTTACCCATTAAAGAAATTTATTGTAAGAGGACAATGTATTAGGCCTAACTGTCCAATTTAAATCTCAATCACATTTTCCAATTCAAATGAGGATAAAAAAAGTAAAGGTTTAAGTCATAATGGAGTAAAGAATATAGACTTAAAAAAATACCATTTAATGCAATATATTACATTCGTTCGAAATTATGCAGAACACATTATGTAAATACCAGAGAGCAGTTAAAGCGGCCAAAACTAAATATTTTTCTGACCTCGTAGCCAGTAACAGCCAGCGGCCTCAGGTTCTTTTTAATGTATTTAATTCTCTCGTTAACCCACGTGATTCAGATTGTACTGTGCCATCTTTAATGTTATGTGAAAACTTTCTGAAACACTTTGTGGACAAAATTGCTGGTCTCAGTTTTCCACCCTTTACAGTTATCAGTAACTCCCCCGGTTTTTCTTTTCGCCCAGCTGTCTTTCAGCAGTTTGAGCCGGTTACATTCTCCTATCTTTTTGACATCGTTAAACAGCTACGTCCTACGACCTGCCCCCTTGACAGTATTCCTGCACGTTTAGTTAAAGATGTCTTTGACACTGTTGGGCAAAGCATTGTATCTTTGGTCAATACATCTCTCAGCTCAGGGTGTGTACCATCTGTTTTTAAACATGCCATTGTACAACCACTACTGAAAAAGAATAACTTGGATCCTTCCAATTTGTCAAATTTTAGACCTATATCTAAACTCCCCTTTTTATCGAAAGTCTTGGAGAGAGTTGTTTTTAATCAACTTCAGTCATTTATTGATGAATTTAGTATATATGAAAATTTTCAGTCTGGTTTTAAGCCCCGTCACAGTACAGAAACTGCTCTTTTAAGAGTTTCTAATGATCTTCTTTTAACTGTGGACTCTGGTAACTCTGCTGTTTTAGTCCTTTTGGATTTTACTGCGGCCTTTGATACGGTCAATCATTCTATTCTTTTATCTAGACTTGAACACTGTGTCGGTATTAAGGGCATAGCCCTTAAATGGTTTCAGTCATATTTGACAGACAGAAGTTTTTCTGTTCACCTTGGTGAATTTTCATCATCTGCCCACCCTCTTTTTTGTGGCGTCCCTCAAGGGTCAGTATTGGGCCCTATGTTGTTTTCTTTGTATATGCTGCCCTTGGGGTATATTTTTAGAAAGCACAATATCACTTTTCACTGTTATGCAGATGATGTACAGATTTATTTGCCTGTCAATACTAATAACAAAGCTTCGTTTCTTTCATTACTGAATTGCCTGAAAGATTTAAAAATATGGTTGGATCAGAACTTTCTTTGTCTTAATGAAAATAAGACTGAGATTGTTGTGTTTGGTCGTCCTGGGGATTTAAGTGCTTGTGTAGATGCACTTGGTAATTTAGGGTTATTTGTTCGTCCATTTACCAAGAATCTCGGTGTGATTTTTGACAGTGCTTTTAAATTTGAAAAACAGATTAGTTCTGTTGTAAAAGCCAGTTTCTTTCAACTAAGACTGTTAGCTAAAGTCAAGCCCTACCTGCCACGTAAGGAGTTTGAAAGTGTAATTCATGCTTTTATAACATCTAGACTAGACTACTGTAACTCTTTATATGTTGGTCTGGATAAGTCATCTCTTCAACGCTTACAGTTAGTCCAAAATGCAGCAGCTCGGCTTTTGACTGGGACTAAAAAGTATGAGCACATTAGCCCTGTCCTAGCTTCACTACACTGGCTTCCTGTCCGCTTCAGGATTGATTTTAAGATTTTATTGTTTGTTTTTAAGATCTTAAATGGGTTGGCGCCTGCGTATTTATCAGAGCTTTTACATGTCCATGCCCCCGTTAAAGCATTGAGGTCATCCAGTCAGGTGCTCCTCAGTGTTCCAAGAACTAAGTTAAAAAATAAAGGTGACCGGGCTTTTTCAGTGGTGGCACCTAATTTGTGGAATAGTTTACCTGTACACATAAGAACTGCTCAGACTGTTGGAATTTTTAAGTCATTTCTTAAGACACACTTGTATTCCTTGGCTTTTATATCAAGCTGAGCTGTGACATTGGTATGTTTTTACTGTATTTGTTTTATTTGTATGTGACTCTCTAGTTTTCTTTTCTAGACATTGTTAAGCACTTTGGTCAACCATGGTTGTTTTTAAATGTGCTATATAAATAAACTGAACTGAACTGAACATTATTGTATATCTTTTAGGATTAAATCTTGACAATTTATCTTCAGTACTAAAGTGATGATTGTGGCAGGCCGTTACATTATGGTTTGATGTAGGCGTTGAACGATATATTGCCAATGCTGATATATCGGCCGATATTTGGTATTTTCAAATATCGGCATTGGCAATAGGACTTTTATTTTGATGGCACTGAGAATGACAGCACCTGAACACACAGTGCTCACATTCTCTGTCTTGTTCAGTGTTGTCGTTAACAGTTCTGTACACGGCTAGAAGTTTGTCTGATAGTCAGATAGAACAGTTAAACAAAGGAATTAAAATATACACAAAAAGTATTATAACAATTGCTTTTATATTGTTAGTAATGGAAAGGCAAACATCATAATACTTTCTCGTTTGCCGTCAGCCTTCAGCAAATATACATTTATATAATTTTAAAAATCTTTAAATGACTAAATGAACATCTAATGTCAAAAACCTTGCAAACTTAGCCAAATCCAGCTGTGAGATTGCTATCGACAAACTTTCAGCTCGTGATTTTAAATTATGCAGTGCTTCATGCTTTTGCCCACTGTCATATTCATATAATTTTCACTGTGTACTATATGTAAAATGAGTGTTACCTTGGCTTTATTTAAAAAAAAAAAAAAAAAAAAAAATGTTTTGATTCCCAATCCACACAAACTTCCCAGAATATGGAGTGCCCTGTTGGTTACTGTGTTTATTCCTTTTTAATTATGTTTTTATTAAATATTAGATTTTTTTGTGAAAAATGCATTGCCATTTTAAGTATAAGCATTTATTTTACACATTTTTTTTTTTAATCCATTTTCAAATAATTTCAAATTTCTTAAATATTAAATAAAATAAATACAATTATATAGGCTTTATATCGGCCATCGGCCACCCTGCTTTCCACGATATCAGCATCAGTCTGTCAAAAAAGCAATATCGGTCGACCACTAGTATGATGTAATGCATCAAATTATGTGTTAACAATTTAAACTAACACACACCCTACTTATTCATTTTACAATCCAGTCTCTCTCTCTTACTGAAAACTCCCTCTGATTACTAGTAATGCGGAAGTCTGTCTCTGAGTCTTTGACACAGGGAGTGACTCCCTGACTTCCTGGATGGGTAAAACTCACAAAACCTGTCAAGAATGTGTCTAGGTCATACTTCTCCCCTAAATAAAAGGGGGGGGGGGGAGAAGAAGAAGAGGAGGAGGAAAAGGAGGAAGAAATTATAGTATATTTTGCTTTTGGAAAATTAAGCTTTTTTTAGTACCATTAAAAATTTGCATGTGATATTCTCATTATTGTAACACAAGAAAAATACATTCATTGTAGCACCTTTATGCTGATAAAAAAAAAAAAGTATTACAGTATTTTTTAAAACAGTATTATATTACAGTACAGTAGTAGTATTATAGTAGAAATCTAATGACAATCATTACTAGTAATAACGGGGGAGAAAGAAAGTGACGGGAAAAAAACATTACACTAATTAAAATCCGGGGGGAAAATAGCATTGCTGTGAACATAGGGAAAAAAAAAGAATAATTTTTACTTTAATTTCCTTTTGCACATATATTTTCTTATTCTTTCTCTTTGCATTTTTGAGTGAAACATGACAGACATATAATCATTAAATTCACCTACATACAGTTTACATGTGTCTTTTTGACCGATCACCCCCAAGCACCCTACCGGGTCTTTTCTCATTAGATTGGGTGTTTCACCAAAACAGAGATGAACTCACTGGTTGGGCGTTCCAGGGGGCGAGCGGGTGGGCAGGCTACGGGTCTCCAGCCTCTCTTCAGACAGTGAGTTCCTGCTCACCGATTCCCAGTCTGTCGTACCCATCAACTTTCTGCCCAGGGGTTTGCTGGGAGATCTAAGAGATTGAACCCATTCTATTAATCTCCACAATACCCTAGTAGAGCCATAGGCTAAGGTCAATTCTAAGCATTTACTGTCCAGTTATTATTCCACTGAGCAACTGTATGTTCATATACAGTGGACACCATAAGAGTGTGAATAATAAAACCTACTAATTAAGTCAGATCATATTTCACCAACTGATCCTGTGAATGTAAAGTTTTAATACTGATTTCACCATAATAAGAAATCAGTTTCTTTTGAAACCAAAATCTGAGTTTATCGTTTTACCTTTATGTACTCCAAATTGTTTTACAATATTTTATTTATATTTTGAATGTTTAATTGCAGGAGTTTAGTACATGCTGACACAGTAACATATAATGAGAAATCTATTTCCACTGTATGGAAATTTTTGCAAACATAAATATAAAATTCAAGTCCGGTCATAATTTTTTCTGTCATAAGAAAATAAGTCATTGTCAAAGATTTTGTGCAAGTAATGGATTTCAATGAAAAATGTCCAATATGACTTCATTGTTTGTTTTTTTTAAGAAATGTGTTTATTCATTAAGGATGCACTGAACTGATCAAAAGTGACTGTAAAGACGTGTATATTTTTATGCAACAATTGCATATGCATATCCATGTAACTTATGTAATTTATCATTATCAAAGAATCCTGAAGACAATGGCTCCACAAAATTACTAAGCAGTATAATATTTTAACATTGATCAGATTCCTGAGCAGCAAATCAGCATATTAGAATGATTTCTGAAGGAGCGTGACACTGAAGACTGAAGTAATGATACTGAAAATTAAGCTTTTCACAGAAATACATTTTAATATATACTACAAATAGAAAACCGTTTTCTTATAATAATATTTCACAGTATTACCGCTATTACTTCTTACAGCCTTTGTGAGCATAATACATTTCTTAAAAAATAAAATAAAATAAAATAATATATATATTCTGAATGGTAGTATTGCATTATCATTGCCTGATTTTAACAAAAAAAAAAATCATGGATTACACTGTTGTCAGAAGTGGTTTAAAATGCATTAGTAAAACTGGTTGAATATAGAACAAGATGAATATTTCTAGTAGACAGGAGCTGTACTCTAATGACTAGAAATGACCACAGAGTCAACTGACTTGCTTGAAAAGGACTTTGCACACATTACCTTGCAAACACTCTGTCCTTGATTGCCTTCTCCTTGCCATACTGAACAGATTGTGCTTCTGTCCTCCCACTGTGAAGAGATTCAAACCGTATTTCTCCATTTTACAACACATAACGTGACATTCAAAGCTCTTCAAAGCTACAAAGTTCAAATATGTTTCATACTATAGTGACTATCAATTAATGCTTATAAATCTAGAAAGCATCACAAGATGAATTATTCATCACCTTCTCTTCCTAGTTTCCATATATCTAAAATTGGCTAAAAGAGCATCATCAATTTTTCAAAAGTTTATCCCCTGGATTTACAAGAGTATTTGTTAGTGTCGACTAAGGTCAAGCATTTTGATGACTGTGGCCTCCCTCAGCACATAATCGACTACAAGACTGAAATTATAGGAATTTATGCTCAGAAAAATTATAAATGCACCACTAAATTACCTATTTGGAAATTGTAAAAACAAATTTTGCACTGTTCTGCATAATCTGCGATCAACATAAGAATCTAATAATAAAATGTTCTAATAATCTGCTGAAATAATTATTTAAATTTTTTCCATTGCAAATTTTATTTGTAAATAAACCTAACATGTATTTAAAAAATTTCTTTTTAAGATTAAATGTTATATACACACACACACACACACCAATTTTTTTTATATATTAATGTAGTATGCAGAGAGAAAAATGAGCATATTTGGGCCCACTCACTCACTTATTTAAAAAAGGATGTGTAATGTGTATGTAGGAACACTGGAGGACTGTCTTACCAGTATCGGAACCTGGAGCCCAAACTGAAGTAATGTGCAAAGAAGTTCTTCTGCAGAGGAACGGGCCGATCTAGCCGAAAGAAGGTGTGGTGTTCAACACAGGCCTTCCAGAGGTTCTTACAGGCCCTGTAGTTCACCATGTTGAAGCCGACCAATGTATCTCTTGTCTCGTGCTATCAGCAAATAGGAAGAAAAAAATCTTAAGGCTATTAA
This sequence comes from Carassius auratus, assembly GCF_003368295.1. NCBI lineage: Eukaryota > Metazoa > Chordata > Actinopteri > Cypriniformes > Cyprinidae > Carassius > Carassius auratus. The sequence goes on along the minus strand of NC_039276.1, from coordinate 12,054,346 downwards.
ATCAAGCATACCGCACGCTTAACCCAAAACACAGGAGATGTTGGAGACATTTACATTCACTGCTCTCAATATTATGCAGTCGTGAACATTGACCTTTATTTGAAACCTGGCCCAAAAAAAAAAAAAAAAAAAAAAAAAAGCTCTGCTCTAGAGAGACCTATTAGGACTGACACACCAATCTTCAAGTCTCCATTGGTCACTGGGGACTCCAGAGGGGGGTAAATGCACTTCCCAGACGGTTTTTGATTCTGTGACCAAGGTCCAAGGAAATCGTACCCACTCGGCCAAGCTGTGCCATCTGGGCATCAATTATGGATCATGACATCGAGTTCTGCTTTTAGTACAACTGCTTCTGAAAGGCCCCTGTGCATTATTCACAGTGCTGATGGTGTTTTGAGGTCTCCAGCAGAGGAGACGGTCTGTGACGCTGTGGAGACCCGGTTCAGGCAGACAGTTTCTCGTTGTGTCTCAGCAATCAGCTCAACTCATGTCAGGTCTCTTCCCGCTTCCCCATATGCAAACTGCATTGTCTACTCTCCATAATTAATAAGCTGTAAAGACTGTTTATCTATCTCCACATCGTCACTGACAGCAGGGAGCTAATTACAGAGGGATTTCAAATAAATAAAGATCAGTGGTGCTATGGGAGCCAATATGCTCTTTCATTTGATACTGCCTGAGCAAGATGGTTTATTAATAGAAGTTACTGCTCCCTACAGATTGTAAATGGGAGTGATAATGTCTGTTGGGGTCAATTTATGATTTTACACATTGTATCAGTAAGATGGAAACAATACGGATGCACACATATACACACATATGTGCTGCCACTCATCACATAAAAATTAAAGACAGCCAAAAATATCAACAACAATAAGAAGTTCATATAATATATAGTTTTAACATTAGAATTTTAATACATTAATATTTATTCAATAATTTAAATATTTGTGCACCCATATCATGCCCTACACTTTCAGTCACTAAATAATTATGATATTGTGGCACATTGTGAATCACGCCAGTTGTTTTGCAATATGCACCATATCGCGAGGGAGCTAGCAATGCCTTAGCAAGCAATGTTTGCTGTTTTAATCAGAAATACATTAAAAGGCCAAAGTTAAACGTGTTCTGGGTGCTGTTTTATGTTGCCTTGCCTTACTGATGAAGTGTAACACTTACCCCCTCTTTTCTCAGCTGGATGAAAAACTGTTTGCATTTAAAAGACAGTTTTACAATCTTCAACCTAAAATAGAAGAAAAGAAAACTGTTGGCATTTTCAAGGGCAGCAACAAACACATATTCTGAGCTGTTGAAATTCCCTAACCCATTTCACGGCCCTTTTTGTGTCTCTCAGCCTCACTCCTATTAAAATATGACTCATGCTGAAGCTAAATATATTCTACACAAACACACACTTAAATGTCTGAATAAACACATGCTGGGGCAGCCTCGACCTCTTTAGACTAATTCTGTCCCACAATCCCAGCACAACACACAACTCACAAACAGTCAATGACCCAGGCAGGTCAAACTCAACCTCAATTGTCTCTTAAGAACATCCTTTATTGGTTTCCATCTATTTTCTATTTCATAATATGATATATATACCATTTTTTAACAATTACTTGGGATCTTTGAACTGCAGGGGCGATAAAATGATCAATAAGTGCAACCGTTTGCAATGAGAGGTTAGTTGACATCTATGGCAAACAGCCCCTGTTCCCTTCTGGGCTAAACATAGTTTGCCTGGAAATCATCTGTGCGTGTATTTCAAAAGGGAGATGCTTGGACTACAGTTACAGAAGCAGATTGGGTTGTGTCAGATAAACAGCATGGTGGTGGAGGGGGAATAAAGCCTTGCCCGATGAAGATTTGGGTGCCGCTCTTAACACTGGATCATTTAGTATTCTGCACAATTTAAAATTAGTGCAAAAAAATATATATAACCCCCATGATGTATTTAGTTTCAGAATAGTGTAATTTAGTTTTCTTGCATACAAAAAAATTATAAATAAATACATAAAAGCTGTTTAAATGCACAGATGGTACTAATACCAATTTAGAGCAACTGGATTTTTTTTTTTTATATAAATATATTTTCAACAACAAAAAAAATTCAGTTTAAATGCAAACCTTAAACCTTAAAAAAATAACAGCAATATTAAAACCAATGTTCGATAAATAAACATTCATAACAAAATATTAGTTATAATAATAAATAAAAAAATCCTTCAACAAAGTAATGAAAGCTCTCACTTCCTTATAGATCTCTGCAGCCATAAGCCATCAGCAGTTGGTTGCCTAACTTGTATTTCCAATACTTTATGCAGTGCAGCCAAGTACAAAATCTTTTGTTCAAAAATTCTTCTTCACTTACCATGGAAAGTAGTTGATTCGTACCCTGTTCTTGTAAATGCCAATGCCAGCTGACATCACGCCTATGAAAATCTCTGTGTTGCTTTGATCCTGAAAGCAAGAACAGACGAAAAAAAAAAAAGAAATTATTAATGAGGAAAACGTTTTTTTTTTTTTTTTGAAACTGTGCTGTGTAATGTTGAGTTAATTAACCCAAAAAAGACATTTCTAAATGAAAGATCATTTGTCTTTTTTCATTCCAAGATTGAATAATTTAAATAATTTTGGTCTGCAAAATGTTAATAATGCTCTTTCCCATACAATGAAAGCACAGAAAGTGATCATCATAGTCTTCTAAAGCCATACAGAAAGGTTGATGTTTCATTGATCATTGAGGTTTGTGTGCAGCTACACAAAGAAGCAGCTCTCACTCACTAACCCTTGCATAGTGCAGTTCCACTCCATAAAGTTCCAACGTACGTGCCGTGTCCAGGTAATTGAATTCGGACTGTGCTGGGGTAAGTCCACTGTGCCCAGGCCAGAAATAAAGAGGAGAATAAGGAGTCAAAAATTAAGACGTGTGCTTCAGATGCACATCACAAGACAGTGGTGTAGAGCCAAGTGTGTGTACACAACTTGTGTAAATTGCATAAATGTCAACACAATTTTTTTATATATAAGAATAGTGCAGCGACAACGTTCAGAGTTGTTCCAAAGTGAGTTTGGAGCGGTGACTCTTACCCATGTTGCTGGTGATGTTTGGTGACCTCTTTTTCAAAGCCCTGAGGCTGGTTGGGGATGAAGCAGAACTCAGACAGGTTTTCTGTCAAATTCTCAGCCTCACTGTAATCACCCAGCTCAGCTGAATCACACAATACAAGCACAGCGTTATGGAAAACAGCCGTGATTTATGACAGTCCAACATGCAGACCGTGTCACCTAATACTGTGTATAAAGGAACAGGATCACTGATGGACACACTGGTGCCTAAATCTCTTAATCCCTTGCTTTGTTTGTGATTTGCACAGATTATTATGTGACCAAAAAATCTGAGCACAACGGCCTATTTTTTACATACATTTTAATACAGATTTTTGTTTTACAGATTTTTTTTTTTATCTTTGAAAGAAACTGATACTTTTGTTGATGCATTAAATGTATCAAAGGTGACATTAATGACTTTTACATTAAAAGCAAATAACAAATAAATAAATACTGTTCTAATAAGAAATGTTTCTTGTACATCAAATCAAGATATTAGTGTTTGAATGTAAAAATATACTATGTATTTTATATGTGTAAAAATTATTTCTATGTACAATTATTAAGTTTGAGGCTATACCACATAAGAATGTTTTAAAGTGAATAAATAAAAAAACTATATAGAGATAATATAAATTCTCTTCAAAAATATATAAAACATAACAATAAACAAAAAACTAAATAACATAAAACACTGTAAATGCTTCAAGTTATTCATGAAAGAGTTTAGTATTGTTAAACACCTGTTACAGTATGTATTATCATGTAAGCTCTAGTAATGTTTTGGCAAAAGTAAATTCAGTTTATTTGAAGGAGTTCTTGTGACAGTGTAATGAAACGTTTAAGTAATGAGTAATATTGATTAACTGCATGTACTTACTATATGGTTAGGGTCTGGCTTAGGGTTACTCGTGTGTGTGTGTGTGTGTGTGTGTGTGTGTATGTTTAAAGCGCTATATGTGTATGTATATGTGTGTGTATGTATAAATGTGACTATATATATATATATATATATATATATGTGTGTGTGTGTGTGTGTGTGTGTGTGTGTGTGTGTGTGTGTGTGTGTGTGTGTGTGTGTGTGTATGTTTAAAGCGCTATATGTGTATGTATATGTGTGTGTATATATATATATATATATATATATATATATATATATATATATATAGCATTTAGCATCAATTTTGCCACTGTGGCACCTTGTCAGTAAACCCCAAAGCGAACAAAATGAGTTGTAATAGATAGCACTGTCCTAGGCAACTATATAGGTCAAAATCCCCTCTAACCTATATAGTGCCCAGACTGCATGTTAAAAGCCCCAGAGAGACTGGAGCAAATGTGCTCACTACAGCAATCTGTCAAGAGTCATTATTGCTGAGTTCAATCTGGCAAGCGGGCCCCCGAGAGTCCGGGATATGCCATGTCGCTGCTCCATCTAGAATGGGCACTATTAGGTTAACTAAGATGTGCTGGGCCGGGTTAGTGCCTGCTGTACTTCAGAGAGATTTCTTGCTCGCATGTACTCCTGATTTACAAGCCAGTGCTTGTTAAGTGTTGAGGTTGTGCACGGATGGAATGTGCCGTGCTGAGCTTGCGCTGTTGTACTCCAGTGGTTTGCTTGGAAGCTTAGCACCGGATTTTAGTTTGCATGACACCGTAATATACTGCCTGACGCAGAAAAAGAAATGGGGGACACAACATTGATGGAAACCAATTTTAATTATTATTCTGCTGCTATGCTAAATTGCTATCAATACCTCTCACTCAAGAAATAAAGAATTACAGGCATCTCTTGTTCAACACCAAATATAACATTAAAGAAAGTGAGACCAAACCAGAATTAAAGGAAACCACATGTAATTGATTGTTACCATACTGTTCTTTGTCATGTAGATCCATGACTCATACTTACACTGAACAGCATACGATGCCAGGAGTGCGGCAGTATTGTGTGGACAAGGCAGTCTGGGAAGGATATAAATGATATTGAATTAACAGTGTGAAACGTTGAAGATCAAACCAAATTACTGTATTTCAGTAAACATTAAAAGTAAATGTAAGCAGATGCAACTTAAGAAGCACAAACTGCATTCATATTACAAGATATTGAAGCGACAAATCTACATAATACTATTTACAGATATAATTTATATCCGAATTGAATGCGTAAACTATTAAACTGGATTTACTAAGAGATTTAAAAACAGTCAAAAACAGCCACACATGATCCAGCTCACCTTCCACTGAGTATATCCTTCTTAATCTGTAGAAAATACTGGTACCTACACAGATTTAAAAAACAAATAATCTCTGTGAGCCAAAAGACTAAAAATAATTCACAAGGTACATTTTAAAAATATTAAAATATATATGAAAATATTAAAAATATAATAAATATTAACTCAAACTTCCTACATAAAACGCAGTACAGAGAGTTTAACTAACATTAAATAGAACTGCATTATTATTGAACCAAGCAAAGCCAAGGCCAAGACATGGCTACGAGGTGTCCAAAGTTTGTTTAATTTGATTGTAACATTAAGATTTACACATTTAGCAAATGTTTTTATCCAAAATGATTTATGTTGCATTCAAGCTACATCTTTTATCAGTTCTTGCTTTAATGGGGAATCGAACCCATGACCACGCTCTTTTGTTTGATTTACTTCTACTGTTTTATCACCAATATTTTTGTATGCATTTTTCAGTTGCCTTCTTTCAAAGTGGCTTACACTGCATACAATTTATTGTTCATGCATTCCCTGGGTACTGAACCCTTGATGACCTTGTCATTGCTAGTGCCATTCTCTTCTGTTTGAGCTACAAGAACAATACAGAGATAATGCAACATTATCACTATGTTTGACAATGAATCACCATCGCCAATTCAGGAGAGGATGTCAATAACTGTAGTTTTACTCATGTACTGCTTTCCTCATCTCTGTTTTAAGCCTCTACTTCTCTGAACTATTCTGGATTTCTGTATTACAGCACTTTTTCAGCCTAGAAATTAGAAATGAGGATTACAACATCAGAGATTCAAGTCTGCTATATACATGTAAAAGAAATATAAAATAAAGACTCCATGAAATCACATTTGTTTTGTTTTTGTCTATTAGATCTTTAAAAAGTTGGCAAAATGTAAAAAAATTAACATATTTAAAATATAACCAAAATACAGATGACTCACCTTGTGTATTCTTCCTGAAGTTTGTTGGGGTCACTCACAAAAAATTTCACCCGGAAGTTCAGATGATGTGGAGAGCCCCCTAGCATTTAATTCATCAGAACACGTGTGTTAATACAAAGATGTACAAATAAAATAAAAAAAGGAGGAGAAAGAATAATCAAATGGCTTGTGGTAAACAACATACTAGTCTGGTGCCTTTTATAAATTACTTACTTTTTAATTGCTTTCTTATGGGTTTATTTGGATCCAGCCACCTCTATAAATTATTGATTGAGAGAAAGAAAGAGAGAGACGAAGAAAAACCTTAATAACATGGCAACAGTCCAACAGAGCCTAATGTCACTCAATAATTCAATAGGCTTGTGTTTTCTGCTGTGGGGAAGTGGAGATGTACTTATCTGCAGTTACAACACAAAGAGACAAAATGACTCTTTAACTTTGATCTAGTTTCAACTGAATCGATAGAACTACAAAGTCTTTTCAGCCAAAGATCGAGCGATTGGTAAAGGCCTACTGGTTTACCGATGAAAGTGTAACATGAATGCTGATAGTATACAAACAACACACTATACATATAAACATCTCATGTGTTTGCTTCCATCTGAATTATTTATTTTTTTAAGTATCGATAAAACATTCAATTTAAGATTTCAGGAGAATATACACCAATGTTTTTGTTGTGTTTAAAGACTTAAATACATGCGATTTACTCATTAAAACACATTCTTCTCTTAAGAAACTCAAACTCACAAGAGATTAAGAATCCAGTCTCATCATTATTCTAATATTCTGCTAAAATTGAATATTGAGTTGGGCCACCCAAAAGGGGTGATGTTTCACAGAATTGTGTCTCCTACATTACTGAATGTGAACCTATTTAAGGAGTACTGGTCATTCACAGACTCAAGCCTCAAATGCTTCAAACCAAACCTTCTTGAATCCCTGAGGGCAGACCGGCTCGGCTCCGGCACATCTTTGAGCTCGACCTTTGAACTCACCGGGCTATCAGAGTCGTCGTCAGCCAGGTGCAACCCAAAATAGTCTCTCTCGGTCAGCTCCAGGTGCTTAAAGACAGCGTCCAGTAGGATCTGTCCTTGATCGTGCTTCTATAGAGCATGCACACACACACAGAGAGAGAAAGAGAGAGAGAGAGAGAGAGACATGTAAGTCCTAAAAATATAACTGAAAGAATAAGTGTAAGAATGCATTTTAATATTTTGTTACAATTTTTATCATTTTGGTATATTTGGATATTAGAAAATGTAATTCGAATTACTTAACGGTTAAATACTATCATCTCCTATTGAAATATAATGACCTCAATACTATTATACAAAAATATATTTCTATCCTCATTTCTTCACTTTCATATTGCAATGTTGTCCAGTTAATGAAGAATAGAATTTAAAAAAGGTAACCTAGAGCACGGTTTAACATTATAAATGAACCATATCAGGCTGCAGACTAAAAGCAAAGCCTTGTTAAATGTTGCTCTTGTCTCAATAATCACGTACATCTTTGCAGCTGAGTGAATGACATCGGCAGCAATCTAAAACGTGAAGTATGCCCATCTCTCCAGTAAAGGCCAGGCCACTTTGGTAGTTAGAAATAGTCAGACATAACAGGCCGGTTTTATTGGCTGTCAGATCCGTTATAGCATCCTAAAAACAGAGCTGGGGCTTTTATTTCCTGTTTTACAGTTTTAAATGGTCTTGAAAAGGCCAAGACAGCAGTTTCTGAACCCATGCCTCCTGAGAAACACAGACAGACAGTTCGAACCACACACACACGCTGTGCAGCTCAATAAACAAAATATGGCAACAGTCACATTAGCAGAATGAATGACAGGCCAGTCAAATGAAAACTGACAGTCTGCGGAGCTGCAATGTGGGTGAGGAAATACAGAAAATATGGAGCGCAAATATTTATAAATTTATATATTCATATTGAAATTTTGCATGAAAAAAAACAAATACATAATTATAGATAAAATTGAAACATTCCAAACTAATTTGCGCTTTAATGTTATTTGTAACACTATGTCTAGTTTAGGGTGACTATACATCCTCTTTTTCCCGGATATGTGCTGGATTTCTAAATTTAGATTTGTCTGGATTTTTACATTGAGTAAAAAGCACAGGCTTGGTTTGGCTTTGTTTTCCTATTGTATTTGCTGAATACTTGCTTAAGGTAATGACTGAAAATAGTTTGGAACAATAGCATGCCGGCATTGTCAAAATCAACCAATTGTGGTGTACAAGAAGTTGGGATCTACAGAGAAAAGGCATAAGCAATGCAAATACACGTACATATAATATTTGGGGACTGTAGAGAGTATGTCAGTAGGAAAACAATGCCAAAACCCAGAAATGTTTTGACATGTATAAATCCCTTTCAGGACCCTATTCATGTTAATACCATACACTACCATTTTTTTTTTAGGCAGCACAAATGAAAATTCAGCTTTGCATCAAAGTAATAAATTATATTTTAAAGTATATTAAAATAGAAAACTGTTATTTTAAATTGTAATAATATTTCATAATATTATTTTTTTTTTCTGTATGTTTGATGAAATAAATACAGAGTTGATGAGCATGGGGAACTTATTAAAAATACATTAAAAATCTTACTGACCCCAGACTTTTGAATGGCAGTGTATATCAATAATGTGCAAGTTCACACATGTGTGATTTGTTTTATATTCCAGCATAAGAGCCATTACCAACAACAAATATGTCCAAAAAGTTACAGTTAAAAACCTGTAGGCAAAACCTGTAACTTATTTTCTCCTTGGGTGACAATCATACGTATAGGCACCACTGACAATGGCAGCAGCAAAGAAAACAATGTATAAAAGGTGCATTGTGGCAAAATGTTAGGTGTATATACAAAACAGGAAGTGTTTATATAGGCTTTGATTCTTCTAAATGTTTTTTTAGGATGTAGATATGAACAAAGTTCCGGGACTTTTGGGCCCTTGTTTTTCCTTCCCCTGCCCTCTGCACTTTTGTGAAGATTTACACACTAATTAAAGTGTCTGAGAGGAGATTTGCTGCGGTCTCATACCTCGTGGCTTAAGTGTGCATTTCCAACAGAAGTCTACTGAACAAACAGTGAAAACTGGAAGTGGGATTCCACGGTGGCATTTCTAATGAATGTGTGTTATGTACATGAACGTCATAATGAAACAGAAATAGTGACAGCTCTTTTCTTCCATATTGTGGCATACATCAGATTGTCAAAAAATAAAAAATAATGTAGGCTGAGACTTGAGTGGTTCTATCTAGGGCTGTAGCTATCGAATATTTTAGTAATCGAGTATTCTACCAAAAATTCCATCGATTAATCGAGTAAACGGATGTGTTTTTGCTTAATTATATTGACGCGATATTGAGGTGCGCATGCGCAGTAAACCCGGGTGGGAAAATCTGACGGGTAGGATAAAATGTTAGGACACTGGACTTTTATTTTGACAGGTTGATGTACCTTTACAGTTCTGTGTATGTGATGTGACGCTAGTTTTACTTAAATCAAACGGTCAGATGCTCATGAAGTGACTGTCAGAGCAGTTCTGGAGATGTTGTTCATGTGTTCACGTCCTTATTTAGTGACACAGCAGATGCTGAAATCACCGGAGCGTAACACACGCGCTTCAGTTTGTGTGATAAAGGAAGTCGCGCTTCTGCTCCAGATTTAAAATAAATTAAAAGAGGCTTCGAGGCAGATTCCTCCATTTTTTGTAATCGAGTTACTCAAAGAATCGTTTCAGCCCTAGATCTATCATTCAGTGGTTCACTGGATGGAGGCAGAATTGCTGAATACTAGCTTGCAGTTGATTAAAAAAATAAATAAATAGAATAAATGATTGGATAAGTCCAGCATATGTCATCAGAGAGAAGACTGTTGTTCTACCAGAAGATCAAGTTTTGATATGTTAATGTCAAATGTAAAAAAAAAAAATAAAAACCTGATACATGCACAGATTAATTGTTCACAATAAGAGGCAATAACATGTATTTTGATATGGTGAATTTACATTTAAAGCAGGAGGAGTTCAGTATGACAGAAATGCAAGAAGGCGTGCTGCAGCTTGTTCAGCGATTGAAGGTCTGCACGAAGACTGTGAGTGTTTTGAAGACTACACACGGCAAAGAATCAGGCAGCTAACACAGTCTAGTTATGATATCTGTTCTGATACCATGCAAAGACTTCTACTACACAGGAGGCCAACAAAGTATATGGACAATTAGGCCACAATCATAACCAGCATGAAAGCATATTATTTGCTCTCTTAATACACGTTTCAGGGGTTCTTGTGCAAGATTCATCAGTAACATGTTTAGAAAGAAAAATGTAATATATTTTTTCATAAAAATTCTGAAACAAATTTGCTTCTAAGCTCATGCCACTAAGGCCACCTAAGCATGTTAAATGTCTCCAGAGCAAAGGATGGCCTGTTAATACTGGGCCAATGGGAGAGAGTGCAAATCTAAACGACTGGTCTGACTGGGCAAATACACCTATTTTAAACCCTGGTGTTGCTTCTCATTTGAATAAAGTTGCACTGGACTAAACATTGTCAATTATAGGCCAATAAGTGGTCTTGATTTCCAAGTCCAAACTAAAAGGACACAAGTACGAACTTTACATTCTTGGTATTGAGAAATGGCCATGGTTCTCAGAACTTCTTCCATGAAGGTCTGGCAGTGCAAGACTTATCACAGAGTATAACAAACAACCGTCATAACCGTGATGCTCACTTTTTTTCTTTTTTTAACGAGGCTATGCCCTCACAAATGCAATTATATTGAATGTTCAATAAGTTAATCATCATACAAAGAGTGAAGAGTGATAGTTTTACATCTACAGGGTCTTTTTACGTCATTAAGACTATTGGTGCTTTTCCACTGCATGGTACCGCACACCTTGCTCTTTGGGGGGTTTCCCATAGTACCTGGCACTTTTTTAGTACCACCTCAGCTGAGGTTCCCAGCAGGCCGTACCGTTACCAAAATATGATGTGTAAACCCTTCTGATCACGGATTTGCTGGAAAGAATCGCCACTACCCGAGTCACCGAACTTGCGACACAAGACATAGACCCGCTAGATTAAATCAGCACAGCCAGAGGATCAAACGCAACTTTTTCTAAACAAATGCAAAAGTTACAAACAAGCCCACATTTTTCAAACATGGAATGAAAATGTTTTTCAAGAGATCACGGCAGTAGAGGCGGCGCAACTATAACGACATCCCGCCCACTCTAAAGCGGTACTTAACTCCAGTGGAAACGCAAACGGAGCCGTGCTGAGCCATACCATTGTGATTTGTAAATAGATTCCATAGTTTTGCAAACAGACAGAGCAAAAGAGAGAGAGACTGACTGAGCATCAGGGGCGTAAATTGGGGGGGGGGGATTGGTATCTGAACTTTGCTCTGTCTGTTTACAAACCTACGAAATCTATTAACAACACTAACCATACCCCCACACCCTGACAGACAGCTTTATAAACCAATCATAAAGACCTTTTTCCACACCCCTACCTTTCACCACACCCATTGCTCCACCCTGCAGTTATCACTAGTTAAAAATTAGCATCCCTATTAAAATACATACTACTAAAATATCAACAACAGTGTTTTTCCAGTCAGATTTTGCACTTACTATCAAATATTGATTAATTTCTTCACCGCGACAGCCCTAATGAAAATCGCATGATCTCAGTCATTTATGCCTGCCATGTGCCAAAGGTTAATGCTTCGGTTCAGGGATTTGAACCAACCCCTAATATAATGCTACTTCACACAGCCCAGCTGATAAGGAAATCAAGATCAAAGTGACAGAATCTATGAGAACATAGACACGCACATTAAGGGAGACGCTACAACAATGCAATCTAGCAGTCTACTATTTACAAACTTCCAGCTTCTTCTCTGCTTTCCAGACGTAACATGCACCTCTTCAAACACACATTTGAGACATATTTATGCCAGCCCCTCCGCAACATCAACTTTTTTAACAGCGATAACAGCCTTCCTGTTTTGTTTAACACCTCACCCCCTCTTGATTATTTACCTCTGATCCTCCCTCTCTCCTTCCGTTAGACCTTGTGCTTCCGTTCCATGTGTGACCTATACTCATCAAGGGTCTGGTGTGCTGCCAGACTATCTAGGTCACCGAGAGGTCTGGCACAAAAATGTATGAGACCAGAGAGCAAGTGCATACATTTGATCAATGGGGCCATTACATGAGGACTGGCTTTCCTGGAAATGTTAGTTACGAATCAGAGAGCAGCATGACAGACAAATTCGAAGTAAGAATGCCTTGATTCATCGAACAGACCAGCAGCTGTTTAAAGTCAGTCATGTGATGTTTATAGGTTTATTGCTTGCTCCAATTCAACATGGGAAACACTTCCTGACACACAGGAAATCCTTGGGCAATGTGACTGATGGGAAAGGTAATATCCACTGAGGAAAACCTGAGCAACCTTCTGTAACCTGAGCAACCTGTAATTCAATGTTGGCATAAGCTCTTATTTCAAGCCAGGACATAACAGTTTTCTGTAAGGACCAATTTACACAACACTTTGCAAAACACTGAGGACAAGGATGAGCAAATACATGGGTATTGCAATCAGACCAGCAAGTGAAAGAGATGGGGATTTGTGCCTTTGCTTGTCGCGTGTGTGGGGTGTGTCATGGCACCTTTATATTGCAGGTGCAAGTATGAACATGAATCTCTGGAACCCTCAGGGTCACTTTTCATTCTGCAGGAATGTCAAGCATGCATCCCTTCTATAAGCAGAATTACACCACTATCCTCTAGCTGAAACATGAGCACTATGTAGATGATGATGACCATTATGCATAGCTATTTTCAAACAAATAGGCAAATGATTTGGGGTTGATAGAGAAAAGGTAAGGGAAAGACTTTAAGAAACAGTGTAAAATGCTTAACAGATCAAAAATAAATACACCTGTAAAATATTACCATTTAAAACCATTTTAATATAGCTTAGAATGTAATTTATTCATGCAATGGCAAAGTTAAATTTAACAGCCATTTTATCTTCATTGACTTATGATTCTTCAGAAATTATTCCATAATTTCAAGAAACATCTATTATTATTATCAGTGTTGTGCTGCTTAATATTTTCGTAGAAACAGCTATACATTTTTCAGGATTCTTCGATGAATAGAAGGTTCAGACAAATAATAAAAAAACTGCTTTTATTTGAATAAAATGCTTTTTAGAAATATCAAAGTCTTCACTGTCACCTATGATATATTTAATGTGCCCTTGCTGAATAAATGTATTATTATTATTATTATTATTATTATTATTATTATTATTATTATTATTATTATTAAGTTTTTTTAAATACTGACCCCAAACATTTTAAAGATAGTATAATAAGTGACATTAACATTATTACTGGTGTTTCCTAAGGACAGACTGGAGAGTAGTGTTTGCTAAAGCAAGCATCAATATTATTATTGCTAATACATAGGAACAGGGATTTGGACAAACAAAAACATGTACTAAACATCAGTGCGTAACTGGTCTTACACCATATTACAGACATGAATCATATCTCAAATTACCTCAATACCTCACAGACGGTTGATCAGAGGGATAAGTAAAAACTTTTAGAAGTAAACACAATTGTTTGAGGGATGATGAAATTTGTGAAAATACACAACTGACTAACCAAAAAATCATTGAGATTTGGATGTGCATGGGCTCCACCCCGAACACTACCAGTAAGCATTTAGACATGTTCCAATAAAGGGATAGTTCACCCAAAAATAAAAATTACCCTCCTCACCCAAAATTTACTCATCCTCAAGTAGGCAATGCCTACATCATACATCATCTGCTGGAATGTCACTTTCTCGTGAACGTGCATACAACAGTTAGCGGAAGCTAGTTATTTGTTTATAAAGTCTTAAATATGGATATTTTCCTCACGCAAACACATTCTTTCTGAAGGTCTTTATTAACATCCCAGAACCTTTTTACGACAGATGGATGTACTTTATTTTGGTTCGAAATTTCAGCCACTATTCACTGCCATTATAAAGCTTGGAAGAGCCAGTACATTTTTTTTTTCATAAAATTCCAGTTGGATTCATCTGAAAAAAGAAAATCATATACATCTAGTAAAGTGTTCCGGCAATTGTTCCTGGGTCACTAGATTTTGCACTTTCACACTGCCAGTGATTACCCGGGATATGTGCGTGCTTTCGCACACAACCCGTAAAGGTCCCGTAACGTGACATCAGGACGTGACGTGTAATGTATGAGTCGAAAACGTTAGGCACGTTAACTTTCACTGAAGCAAACGATTTCGGCATCAGCACGGAAAGTGAGGAACTAACTGATCTCTGCTTCATTACAGTTTGCACATATTTTTTCATCACGAACGTTGATCTTCCTTCAAAACAGCCGATAAAAGAGTCGTGCGATAACGGGCGTCATCACTTCGACACGGCATTAGATCTGGCTTTTGTTCACACAGCGCTCATCCCGGGTTGAACCCGGCAATGTTACAAGGTCCCCGACCCGGGTTCAATGCAGGAATCAATCCCGGGACGCGGTTGCTTTCACACAGAAAGCGACCCGGCAATGTTCCGGCAATATGCCGGGTCCGATGTGCAGTGTGAAAGGGGCTTAGGATGGCTGGCGGGTGAGTAAATTATGGGGTAATTTTCATTTTCGGGTAAACTAACCCTTAAAATACCCAGAACACACCTAGAACACACTACCAACCATAAAGCAACATGCTTAGGGCCCTATGATTTCCGCTATGCAGAAGATATGGACAGAATCATGGAATCCAGTCATAAAAACAGAATTCACAGTTTAACGTGGAATGTCATGTAATTTGTCACATTTTTTATGTATTAATCAAAAGTAGGTCATTATACTTAAATCAAATCGTGATATGGACTAGTATCTGTAAAGATTAAGCAGCAAAAGTCAATATAAATATGAATCCTGCATGTTCTGCGTGTCTGTTAATGAATGGTGCAGATGCACATATATTTACTACACACATACTGAAGTGCACGTGATGCTCACACAGTGATTTCAGTGTCTGCTATCCTACTAAATGAGAATGTTAACACATAAACAACATCTCCAGAACTGCTGTGAGAGTCACTTCATAAGCATCTGACCGTTTGATTTGAGTAAAACTAGCCTCATATCACATACACAGAACTGTAAAACGTATTCATGGTAGTAAATCCCCTTTGTTTCCCAAAAAAGAAAATTTGCTTAATATTCCATAATTAAAAGATAAATCAAATTAATGTTTTATGACTTTATTTGATAACCAGAAAATTTGAAATACACAACACAGAATTTCTGAGGAAAAAAAATTCTTAAGGCTACTTTAAGAAAAAAAATAGGAATAAATTAAGTTGTTTTATGCAATCAAATAATTAGACATGATAAAACACAGCATTTAGTAACAAAATAAATATGGTGAGAACAAATAAAACATTTCATAGGACCCCAAACATTTTTGTTAAACTTTTAATAATCTGATGTGAAAATGTATAAATGATGATTAGAATATTGAATTATGCACAATACATTTAAAGGTGTACTTACATTGACTTTAAAAGGCTGGATAGTGTTGTCCAAAAGACGAATGTTGCAGACCACCTCGGTGCGCTGCCTGTCGCGTGCCAGCTCCGTCGCCCGGACATTGTAGGATCTGCCTGCAGGCAACCGGAAGCGTGCGGTCATTACGGTCCAACCAGAGTCTGTAACACAAAGATATTTACCTAAGCTTCCTATATTATGATTCCAACTTAATATAACAGGTCAGATCAGGTTAGAAATTCATTTAAAACATGAATAATAATTATTATAAATATTTAATTGCAGCAAAGCCAATTTTGATAGCACCGGTTGAACTGGATCACAGCGTTTCAAGGCTGATTCAGACTCCAACTTACATGCACACAGGACAAACAATAATTTATTTTTTATTTTTATGTACAGCCTACATTGTGCCTAAATATATATCTCACAGCAAACAGAGCACAAAAGGATGGACTCAGAGAAGAGTTACTTATACACAGCAATACACTTGATAGTGATACTATAAAAAAAAAAAAACTCGGAAGACAGTTTCAATTGTTGATCTAGGTTCATCTTAAAGTTTAAAAGGCCTGAACACCCCCCCCCCACACACACACACACACACACACATTTCTCATGTCTAATCTTGGGAGATCTGCAGGTGAACATAGCAGAGCAGTTTGTGTGTGTAAGATGTATAAGCTCTTTCACTGCAGCATTCTGATTTGTCCACAAGGCACAAGCATCAGAGACTTCTGAACTCCTCTCACGTTCATTCATAGATCTACAGTCATGCAAAGGTCAGAGTGAAAGATCTCTGACCTCTAAAGTTCCTCACAGGGATTTCTGTGCATTCAAGCTGCAAGGTTTTATGTGGACAAACAATGACAAACACTATACTAATGCATATGCAAGATATAAGCATAGTAAATAATAAAATCAAAACTCGATGCCTAGTTTTACCTGTTTTAAAAAGCATTTTGTTCAAAAACTGTGTTGTATGTCTGCGTAAAATGAATGCTTATGAACTAACAACAGATGACCTGTCATAATTTTGTAAAATACTAGACAGTCAACTGTCTGAGGAGGTTTACGTTCCAGCATAACAGACCATCAAGTATGACTGCACCTTGCATGAGTCTTGCACGCAGTTGTAATGAAAAACGTCTGAAGTCACCTTACTGATCAGAAGGTCTCTCAGCTGGCCCTTTGCAGACATAAGCAATATATGATTCTGTTGTTCACAGGTTTATTAATGATTTAAGAATCTCAGGGCTCGCTGGCATTTCAATGAAGATGTTTGAATGTGCACTGATGGAAGTCAATGATAAAGAAATAGGAGAGTATAAAATACAAAAGAGTAAACGGCTTACAAACGCGGGACAGACGCTAGTTCAGTGTTCTTGTTGTATCATAACGCTGAACCAGCAGCTGAGGGACTCAAAATAGTGTAAACAAAAAGGCAAATGGCACCTTTAATGGTTTACTATGGTCTATCCCAAAAACATCAGCTATAATGGATTCAAAGCATACAAACTGAGCGCAAAGGTCAGCAAGCATCTACAAACCCCAGGTGTCCTCAGTGTAGCTCGATCCTCCTACGCAACGCAAGCTAACCTTTCTATGTCCATTCCCTCGGGGGGACGTCACCTAATCACATGAGCGTGCATGAATAGGCTTCCATTACATTCAACATAACTCACAGCTCCACAGAACAAGCATTTCAATTCCAAATTACAGCATATAAATGTGAAAACCTTCATATGCTGTAAGGGTAAACCTCATTTGGCTGCACTAGTGCAAGTTTCTGACATGCAAACAGACAGAGTCTTGACTCAGGAGGATAAGAATACACAAATACTTCAAACCTTACGTGCTAATTATTTGTTATACTATGATTGGTTATATTTCATTGCTTTCAATCCAGGTCACAGAAGAACGTAGTAGTGTTAACACATTTTTGATATGAAATTGTTTCAAGATCATTCTTAGATCCGCACATTCAATTTTCAACCCTAATGCAAAGTAAGGTATTATACATTGTTCTACTGTTCAAAAGTTTAGTGTCAGTTACATACAGTTATATACTTTATACGAAGAAAGAAGTGTATAATTTTATTAAATAAAGATGGAAGAAATGTTTATTAAAGACACAAATCATGTGACACTGAAGACTGAAGTAATGGCTGCTGACAAAATCATATTGACTCCAACTTAACATTAGTGTTGCATTTCATGCAAACGTTTATTGATAACCTTCCAAGAGGGGACAGTTATGTAACTTAAAAATATTCATAATCCACACTATTATCATTGAACCAATCATAAAGACCCAAGTAAGGTAGTTTACGTTTACCTCATATAAGATTAGCTGATTTCACTAAATCATTCTATAATATTGTTACAACACAATTATACAATTATTATGCTTACAGTAAGCATGAAACAAACAGAAAATGCTAATCAATAAAAAAAACAAAAACAGATGAAATCACTGTCACATTCACATCTATTAGCAGCTTACACCAGAATGTGTGTGTGTGTGTGTTCTAAGGTATAAAATAGCAAGATGTGTCTAAACCAGACTACTGTACACTACTAACAAGCTTCTTGCTTCCCCTAAGACCAAGACTAGACATTGAAAGAGAAACACGTTTTTGATTAAAGCTGCACATTGCAGGGAGTTATGCACTGCTTACAGTAGCAGGTTTAAAGGACTTGTCCGCTCTTATCACGATATGAGTTTCTGGACACATGGACCCTGCATATTTCCACCGAGATGATGTATCAGGAACACAGAGAGCTACTTGAAAGAAAGGATGACTACCATAGCAATCAATATCCTGTAAACAAATCTCCCTCACTTGATTAGAGAAAATGCCTCCCCTGGGCTGGAGACGGTAGAAGAGGCTTTAGTAATGGAGACTACAGCTAAGAAGGCGGCTACCTCGAGTGAAATGTTCTGTATTCATTATATGTCCCCAGACGAGGGACGCCCAACAGCAGATGCTGCATGCACTACGCAGTCAACACGGTCAACAGTGTCGACTAATCAATTTAAGCCCTAAAAGCAGTCAATAACCTTAATGTTAATAAGATCATTAACCAGATAACCAGCTCATTAGAAAAGAGCTCCATGCATGGACTGTTTTCGGACTGATATGGTCCCTCCCTACACTGTGTTCATTGTTCCCTACTCCCTGAGCATGGAACATCTGTTGAAGTGTACTTCACTTTCATTCACAGACATTTTAATGTCCCCTGAATGGAACATACAGTATATGCTCCCTTCAAACTGGAATCATGGCGGAATATCCTATGATGATGTCCACTTTGCAGGGCGCTTGCAGTCGAATAGAACTAATTTCTGAAGTGATAAGAGATACATACAGAATATACAGAGCAGTGGTACACGAGGACTGGATTTGAGAACCACTGTTCTAAAGCATTTATTAATCTAAGTTAAAGTTACTTTTGAAATGTAGGCTACTAATACATTACTAAAATCAAAAGCTGCATCTGGTAATATTATTTATTAGACCTACAACTGTGAAGAGTTGAATGTTTAATGAAGTATAAATGCTGTAATAATTGTTAGTTAATGTTAGTTGAAGCATTAATTAATGTGAGCTTTATTGTAAAGTTTTAATGGACCAAGCTAACGTGAACTAACAAATCAACAATTGTATTTTTATTCATGTTAACAAAGATAAATAGATACTGTAATAAAATTATATATATTTTTCATTGCTCTTACTATTGTATGCTAATTGGACCTTAGTGTCAGCTTTCTCACAATATGGTGGGAAGTCGTGGCCTAGTGGTTAGAGAGTTTGACTCCTAATCCTAGGGTTGTGGGTTCGAATCTCGGGCTGGCAATATCACGACTTAAGTGTCCTTGAGCAAGGCACTGAACCCCAAACTGCTCCACGGGTGCTGCAGCATAAATGGCTGCCCACTGCTCCGAGTGTGTGTGTGTGTGCACTTTGAATGGGTTAAACGCAGAGCACGAATTCTAAGTATGGGTCACAATACTTGGCTGTACGTCACTTTCACTTATCTAAATCAGTCTAAAGGCCCTTCAAACATCTAATGGCCCTTGTAAAGTGGCTGAATTATACATTGCCTTGTGTATGTGGATCCAGAAATTGTTACTTTTATATTAAAAAGTGTTGAAACGGGACCAGCACATCTAGATCAGTCAACAAGTCAACCTCCGACCAGAACTGAAACAGCAGGAGGATGACCACAATTATGCACAGACATCATTCAGAATTGCTGCTAGCAAAAGGACTCCCTCAGTCTAAAGTTAGAGAGGTTTAAGGTTACAGTAACACTGCCGAGCATTGCAAACACAAATACTCTCCAAAAGACATTTGCAACAATGCAGCATAATACCGCAGACATACAACACAGAAGTTCAAAAAGACAGAGAGGGAAAATACTGCAAGCTTGGAATAGCCTACATATACTAATAAAGAATAAAGCATTTGGTCAATTTGCCTTGCGTGTTTCGTGTTCCCATTTTGGGAGAACAAACACAGAACTTTCCTCTACAGCGAGCAGCCAATGGCAGCCCAGATAAACAGTGCAATGTGCTGCGAGTGTGTTCTCTGGCATGCAGGGAGGGGAAGTGGGCGTACCTCCTGACTCAGGTGAGTACACACACTTTCAAACTAGGTCCACAGGAGCGTGTAATCAGATCTTACAAGCACGATCCAGTCAGTCTCTGAAAGAGCTTGACATTTTTGCAGCCTCTAGCTACATTTGGCACAGCAACCACAAATCCAACGACTGGAGGAAGTAAAAAGGAAAAAGAGTCATTTTTCCAACCGCTCTGCTTCAAAAACAGTTTGAATAAGGATGGGGGTAACGAAAAACAGCTTGGACAGTAGGGAATTTTAAGGGAAAGCACTTTATGTATTAAGACTTTTAGTTTAGATTCTATAAGAACTGCTTCGCCAATTTCAGGACAACAATGAAATATTCAGCGATTATATACAGATATTATGAATCTGTTATGGGGTTGTTGGTTAAAATCACCCTTACAAAAAAAAAAAAGTGTCAAATAGCAGTTCCATGGAACAATAGTCTATCCCGCCATTATTATGGATGCACAATATATTGGTACCATATCAGCAAATATAATTGATTTTATTATTATTATTATTTCTTGATATCAGTTGAAATTGAATATTTATTCAGGCATTACATTTGAATTACCTTTTCCAATGCTCATATAAAAGGTAGTCTTTAATAACTTTAATTTAATTAATAATACTATTAATAACAAGTGTTGTCTTTAGCAAAAGCTCAAAATGAATATCCATTTTTCATACTGTACATTATAATTGTTGTGATAGTTAAAATCATTGTTGAAATTCAAAAGCTTTTAAAACTACTGGTTTAAAATATCACTATTTAAAAGTAGTTTATTATTTTAAATTTAACATCATCCATTTATTGGTTATCGGCCATAATATGAAAACGACTAATGTCTTAAATTAATCATTTATTGATTAATCTGTACTGAGAATACTTCAGAATTTCCCACCATATTTGAATGTTTTACAAGAATATCATGGTAATAAAATGTTAATTTCTCTATTTTCATTCAAGTCTCATATCCCACTGAACACAATCTAATCTCAGCTGATGTGGCCAAGAATGCAGTGCCTGTCCGGGGAAGTTAAAGGTAAAATGTGCATTTCTTTCCATATCCAAGTTTAATATGCAGAGACAGTTACAAGTAAAGCCATTAGTAGGTTGATTTTCTTGCCAATGCGTAAACACTGTGGGCTCTGTTTGTTTGTGTATCCCCATGCAGCAACATTGGAAAAATTTGAAATGTTAAGCTAAGAACCAGTGAAATAAACCCACCAAAACAGGTTTACTCTGAATTGCAGAGTTGTTTCTTAAGATTTTAAACCTTGAACTAGAAAGGGGTTTTCCTAAGTAGAAAGAAAGAATCAAGTTCAATGGCAAAAGAAAAGTAGTTCTGCTAATCACAGCAACATGTGACCGTTGTCACATTGCTATGAGACGCAGTGTGCCTAATAGCATCAGAAACCAGTTTCCTATATTCAAATGAACAAGCAGTAAAAACCCCAAAAAGCAATTTCATGATTTAAATTCACAGCTCTTTAGTTAAAATTAGCTTCCACTCACGCCATCTATTTTTGATTCTGAAACGATACTTTTGAAATATTAAGAAGCAAAAATCTGGATTCAAGATTAAGAGAATCATGGACAGATATTTTAGCAGATATAATCTTTTTAATAATATATACACACACACACAGGCATGATTTTGAGAAAAAGACTGAATAATAATGATAAATAGTGTTTAAATAAAATATATATAATGATAGATATGTGCACAAGTAAACAAATCAAGAGCATCCTCTTTAAATGTCTTGTGAAAATCTTTCATGCACAAGTTGTCCAGTCACAGGAAACAGGATGTTTAATTAAAAGGCTAATACAGATGTACTCATAGAGACACACTCCGTGCGGTGGAATTTTTTCAAACGGCTCTTCCCCTTTCCGTTAAAACACAAGAACTTTACTCATTAATGCTTGAAACATTGTCATTGTCATTTGAGATGTGTCACAAGTCTGAAGTTTTAACACACACCCATCTCAATCAAGTCTTCTAGGGCAGAAGGGACATTCTAGCCACACTAATACTTATAATCATAATCGATTATAATGCTGAGTTTGCCATTTTGTCTGACAAACAATCCAGACAGGAGAGTAGATTAACGTCCATGGACTTGAACTTATAAAATGTTGTGTACTGGCATTTTTCCACAGTTGAAACAGGATACCTTCTGATGTTCATTCATGTTTATTTCCTGCTAATTTCCATAACCCTAACCCTAAGAGAAAGAGATGATCGGTTCACATGCCGCTTGCGCTACAGACACATTAAAAAGCCACAAAATGACATTAACTGTTTGTATTTCTTACACAATAACACAAAAAGCTGAGACTTTGCTTCATACAAAAAAATGACCTGCTCTGTCTTGTCTGTCGACCCGTTGTCAGTTTCCTCTTTGTTCCGCAATATATTTTTCACTGCGTTGAACATGATGACACAACATGGCGTGAGAGCAACATGGCTTGATGGATATAGCAACAGTAATGAATGGGGCAGGTCTTTGCAAAGGGTCAGCTATACTACCTTTCACAAGTGTGGGGTTGGTAAGACTTTTTAAGGTTTTTGAACAGAAGTTTCTTATTTTCACCAAGGCTGCATTTATTGGATTCAAAACTACAGTAAAACAGTCATTTCAAATGTCATTTCTTCCTGTAATGGAGACGCTGAATTTTCAGGATCATTAGACCAGTCTTCAGTGTCGCATGATCCTTCAGAAATCATTCTGATATACTGATGTGGCGCTCAAGAAACATTTTTAATATGATCAATGTTTTATTCTTTGATAAGCTTAATAGAACAATTTGTAACATTACAAATAGCTTTAGTGCCATTTAGCTTTATACATTTATTTTGATTTCCTAAAAATAAAAAGTCTTGCCTACCCCAAACCTTTAAACAGTAGTCTAAGAATCAAAAGAATTTCCAGAGTGATACAAATCTCCGTGTAAAAAAGAAGCTCACCATAGCTATTCCCTTTCATTTTGGAGCGCTTGCCACAAAAATGTGACGCTCTTATTTCCTCAGGGCAGACCTCGTTTTTGGTGACAACAGAAAGTGTCACTGAGCTTTAGAATTAACTAAATCTCAGATGTGGACCTGAAAGAAAATGCTTTAAACAGAAACAGAAACAGAAATTGTTTAATGAATCCTCCCTCACAAAAAACAAAACAAAAAACAACGCTTATAATAAAAAGCACCGGGATGCTTCGAAAACACCTTGGAGTCTGCAACAGATGGACTGTACAGTACACACTGCTGTGATGTACTTTCTGTCATAACTGCTGAAACATATTTGATGTGCGGCCGGCGAGCCACATGAGCAGTCACCGCAACAGTGCTGACAGAACACCCTCCATTCATGACACTGAGGTCAGTCATCCATCTCTCACCTTCTCAGACGGGACGTTTTTATTGGAAAGAACAAGCAGAGAAAACCTGTCAAAATGAGCTCATACGCTCAATCTCTTAATGACTCAGAGTACTGAACATGCTTGATGATATTTGACCTGGCATTAGAAGGTGAAGTTCCTAGACGAACTAATCATAATACCTGAATGTCCAGTTAAACACAATGAGTGTTTCTGCGCTGCAGTAACAAAAGCTTTCATATTAAATAGCTTCAGTCACTCTGGCCACTAGTATACACTGAGGTGCTATAAACATTGGTCCATTCAAAGCTCTCAGTAATCTCTCTTAAGGTTTGCACTAAGTAACGAAGTATACCAAACCAGATAATCATTTCCACAAAGAGATCATTAGCTAAATCGGACAGCTCTGCTCTACCTTGTGTCCTCTTGGAAAGTACACTGTCATTTCATTGTAGATTATAGTTTATATATATATATATATATATATATATAGAGAGAGAGAGAGAGAGAGAGAGAGAGAGAGAGAGAGAGAGAGAGAGTTAAAGAAACTTAGACATTTATTGTAATAATACTTAACAATATGACTGTTTTACTGTATTTTTAATCAAGTAAACAAAGCCTTGGTGAGCTTGATGACTTATTTTAAAAGCATTATAAAATCTTACCAATCAACTTTTGAATGGTAGTGTCTGTCTACACTGTGGATGGAAGTTTTACATTTCTGTTTTAACAATACAATCAAATAGTTCAAAGTACCAAATTGTAAAAGCACAACTATTAAGTAGTGATTTGTTATCAATGAGAATTGGTGAGTTGAGCAACTACCAGTGAACTGAACAGTTTTGTCATTTCAAGCAAAATAGTTCATTGATGAAAATTCCTTCTTGAAAATATATATATATATATATATATATAAAAAATACTACATATTACTTTAAATGCATTAATACCACACAGGCTACTCCCAGGTGGAAGCAAGCAATTATTACAATAGGAAAACTGTGGAAAGGACCCTTCAGCTTAAAATGATAATAAATATCAGTCTGACAGAGTATATGGTGCTAAGATCCTGTGAAAAATCCTCATAATTAGGTGCTTAACTTGGCCATGGGTTGTACTTGGGAGGTCAGAACTTACACTGCAATGTACTCGGTCAGGCAATGTGGTTTCTCATACTGAGATGGCCAGGTGCTGCCAGATCCAACTGTCTGAACACCTGCCTCCTGTTACCCCCTCTTCAAAGCTCCCCAATTCAGCTCTACATGGCCTTGGCTCAGGTGCATAGAAACACCGGCCAGAACACTTGCTGCATCCCTCGCGCTTCTAACAGCTGACACCCTGAAATCATCCAAACTGCTCCTGCAGAAAATCCACTCAGATCTCCAAGAACGTGAATCGCTAAATAAATCTAACAACAATGGAGACCTCTGAAAAATAATAGATTTAATAATAATATTTTATATTCAGACAGGACACATTCAATTTATCAAAAGTGACAGTAAAGATTTACAATGTTAAAAAAATATTTATTTCAAATAAATACTGCTCTTTTGAACTTAAAAGAATCCTGGAATAAATCATGTTGTTACAAAAAACAAAGCAGCACAGCTGTTTTCAAAATTGATCATTATTATAACACTAACAAACATTTCTTGTGCACCAAAATAACATAATAAAATTATTTCTGAAGGATCATGTGACACTAAAAAAATGAAATAAATCTTTGTTAAAAATTTGCTGTTATCAGAGGTATATATTACAGGTTCAAAGTATATGATTAAATATTATATTATTATAAAATATTAAAGTATTATATTATATAGTATAGCCTACTACTTTAGATTAAAATATATGTCATATGTTATATAAAAACAGCCATGTAAAATTGCAATAATATTTCGCAACGTTTACTATATTTTTTCGATCAAATAAACGCAGCCTTGGTGAGCATAAGACTAAAAATGTAAAACTCAAACTCTGTCTATTCTATGTAAGAGATATATAAACACAAGCATACACACCTACATCCATCCACCCATGCACCCGTGCCAGAATGACGGAGGAATTCTGAAGAACTGGTTTTCACCTGTCAATATGACGTCGCAATGATGGAGTCACATGTCTAGTCTCACCGTGAAAAAACCCTGTCAAAGGCGATGACGTCACTGACATGTAGACTGCCAATACAACACATAAAATAACTCCGATAAAAATAAACTAAATAAATAAAAAATAGAGTGACCACATAATCACATCGCTAACCCACAAATCAACAAATGTTTTCACCAACGGGATCAACAGTGGCTCTAAATGAGGTACGGTTAAATTAAGATAATCCTCACAAAAGGAATATATAATCATGTTAATCACTAAATAGAGCACTTTTGTGTTGGTTGATTTCACCACAAACTCCAACAAAATTCAATCTGTCTGTAAAGACCTTAACCTAGAGAACGAAAAACAGCTTGAACAGCTGAATCTTCTGGTAGGCTATAACATTTAAGAATAAAATGCGAAAGAAGTGTTCCCTGGATGTAGCTATTCTCTTCTCTAAAACATAACAGTATAATACAGAAAACAACTTGAAATTGATTGTGTACACAAGAAAGCAGGCAGCATTTCAGTACAGAAACACCCTTCTTACCGTCATAAACTGCTCCAGGGGTTTCCAGTTTTATAAGTAAATGTTATTTCGTAAGAGTCCCAAGGCAAGGAGCAGAGAGCCCGCTCAGAGCGGCAGCGGTAGCCTCATACTGACTGACCCACTCCAGCCCAGCACACACATCCAACTCAACGGGGCCTCCGCTTCCAATAATCCACACAAGCCCAGTCCTGTAAAGCCAGTGGGCGAAGACACTTTACAGTCCAGTCAACGGGACTTCTAGGGCAGTGGAAGGGATCTCGCAGGAGAATAAAAACACATTTCCCACTCTGGAGGTCGGCACATCGGGTCCAGTCACTTCTTAAGCTGTGTCTCTGTTCACGGTGCTGTTACATTGGATAAGCCACAGACGCAGCAGCAGTGCTGAGTGTTACATTGTAACAGAGCGAGACATCTCTCCGCAGCGCCACCAGCGGCCGGGGGTGGAGTCACAACCTGGAGAGACGGGACATTTACTGACAGACAGACAGACAGACAGAGTACTGTTTCCAGTACTGCTATTAGTAACAACATGGTTTGATATCTGATATGTGTCGACCACAACGATGTACTCTCATACAACCCACCAACTGTTCAAGCAATGAAGAAAACTATGTGTTTATTGGCAATGTACAGCAAATTTTTAAAAACTTTTTAACCATGCCAATAAAGATACTTGAATCTTGAAGACAGCTAGATTATAGATTATATGGACAATGGTGACATCTTGTGGCATAATTGTGCTGATGCTCAGAATGACTGGAGTTTTACTGAGAACTCGGAGATCTTAAAAGTTTGTTTATATATTTGTCCCATTTATTTATTTAGTTGACTATCTTAACATGCTGTGTTTCGTTAAGGCTCAGTACCGTGTTTAAAATAATAATAAATATGTTAGGTAGGAATTCTCAAATTATGAACTGTACCTAAAACTCCAGAGTGAACAGAATTTTAATCTTACAATGTGACAAAAGATTATGCTGCATATTATGCAGATTATGATTTTAGTTGGAAATGAGCTATAAGCTTGAGGAAAAAAAAAAAAAAAAAAAAAACTTACAGTAAAACAGTGTTCAGAGAGCCGTGAGAGAAAACAGAAAGCCAAACCTACTTGAAATGTCATTACAGAATGAGTGATCTAGTATGTAAAGACCGGGAAACAACCACACCCAATGTGTGCTTGAGCAAGATTGCCTAACACACTTTAATGTCATTTTGTTTTTCATGTCATTCTGATGGCACACGTAAATATGTCTCTTTATGATTATAATGTTAACTAAAAAGCAGCATGGTACTTTGACTGTAGACTAGAACATGATGGACTTAAGTTAAATTGTTTATTTGTGAGAAAGGGAAGACAAGTTATATAGTGGTGTGTTGCACCATTTCAAAAGCACTGTATACAGTCTCACATAAAAATGTGGTATCACAGTATGATTTTCACATTGAATCCAAGAGCTAAAATAAGCACGTACATGAAATATATTCAGACAGCTCATACTTTCTCATTTTTTTTAAAGATTTAAAATCCTATCCCGTCTAGATGTGTAAGGGGCATGTCTGAGTTGCAGCAGATGTCCAGGAAACAAGTTTCCACTGGGGGCGTAAATCTCTTCCCCTTCTGAGCCCATTAGAGAGCGCAGGGTCTTGTTCCGTTATCAAGATTTTGTCATAGAACTCAAAGCCACCCTTAGCATAATCACTTGACAGACATGCTGCACGGTGGTCAGATAGCTCAAAGAATCAGACTCCTAAACCCCTGGCAACCACATTAACACCAGCCCTGAAGATGATGGACCCAGCCTGGAGCCCAAAGATCTGCCCATGCCAGACATGTTGGAGCCACTGCAGCGTGCAGGGAGTTTTTGAGAGCAACACCTGAATCGGTGTCCCAATCCGGCTATTAAAGAGAATAGTGCGGTTGGTGATGTCCGATGGATCATCAGCGGTGTTGTTGAAGTTGGCTGGGATGCCTATCTGCACTCCAGAGGGAAGCCATGGAACACCTGCTCCTATCAGGTGAAAGCTGAAGACAGCGAATGCATTGAAGTTTTCAGGGAAGCTGACAGCAGAATCTTTCAGCACCTCTTGAAAGACGTTCTCAAGCTTCTCTGACAGACTTCCAGGTTCTCCTTTGTGCCAGGCCTGCTACAATTTTCTGTATGCATTATCTGGGTAAACGTGATAAAAAAAAAATGTTGGCAGAAGCTACCCCTCCACAGCCAACTAGGAGCAGTGTCTGATACTTCTGAATAAACACAGTCTTAGAAAAGGTGAAGCCATCTCTTCTCTCTTGCTTTTGACCACCTGACCAAACTATCAACAAAAATGATATAATATTAATCATAAATTATATCATCTTTATATCAAATGTTATCCAATCTTATAATTAAACAACCATGCGAATATAAATATTTTTTCAACAACTATAGAAACTACCATAAAGTAGTTTATAAATGCATTTTGATTTAAATAATACGCTATAAATTTTAATCACTTCATGTCTCGCAAGCTCTTCTTTACATTTTCGAACTAGGCCCTAAACACATTTCTTCAAAGTCTTTGGTGAAAATATACCCTAAAAAAATACGAAATCTTATTCTCTTACTTGCTACTTTAAGCTCATTCAAAGGACAGGTCGCTGACTATATGATGTCTATGACGCTGACTGTCATGGAAACACCGCAAGAACACGATTTGCGGTCTGCATAGAAATAGAATAAGGATTAGCATCAAAATAAAAGTGCATAGTTATTACCACTAAAATGGACTACATGTCTAAAAAAATTGAACTCTTCATTTTGTTTTTGTAAATAAGTGGCTAACTGCGTCCTTTATTGGCTATTTGTATTTCACTCAAGAATATTTTTACATTAGGCTATTATTTGAGCCACCGAGCGCCTCCTAGAGGAATTTTTTTTACTCGTAGAAAACAGAGAGCCATTCTTTTCCTCTGCAGTAAACTTGATCTGTTTCTACAAAGCACACTTTTAAAACAGGCACTAGTTACACGAATACATTTCACAGTTATGTCATGAGAAACCATACACGTTTTATTATTATTATTTTTTTTTCAGTTGTTCAACTTTTGAAATGTGACAAATGCCAAACCTTACGCCTTTCTAATTTAAAAAAAAGTTACAATTGCATCTGTCAAATGTCGCCCTCTTAAGATAAACAGAAAAAAAGTTATTTTTTATTGTCCTTTCAAATGTTTTTTTTTTATTCTTCTCTCCATTCATCATCTCAATCATACAGTATTAAACTTAGCTGCCGCTTTAAAAGTGATGAGGAGGCTTCATACAGAGGAATAGTCCATTTGCTCTTGTGGGGAAGATTCTTCAGTTTATGTGACGATGTACGGGTTTTGAAGAAGACGGAGTTTTAGGAAAAGTTGTGGGAGCATATTCACGCTTATTTGTATCAGATGTGTAATGCTGCAAGTTAAAACACAATAAAAGAATTATGAAATGTGGCCAAAGAAACGCATCCACCCCGTCGAAACCATTCTATTTATAGCATCATCAGTTGCGCTGTGAAGATTGTTACACTGTAATTTCATAAGGGCGGATGAAATTGTCTTAATTTTTCATTTAAACTGAAGAGAAGTCGCTGTGTTTACTAAGAGCCTGTTGATTATTCTGATCTCAGATATAGCCTACAGGGATGTCGAGGAGGACTCGGGATTTTTGCACACTTGGTAAATCAGCTAACACATCACTGGTAAGTTTCCTGCCAGAGTTTGATGATGGTCTTTGATGATCATTGTCATTTATCAGTAGCCTACTCAGAATCAAAATCATGTGTAATTTCAGATATAAACCTTTTGTGGATGTCGGTTTATACCATTCGGATTGAGTTTGCCATTTTTTTTAAACATCATAAGTGTATTAAACGAGATAA
This sequence comes from Carassius auratus, assembly GCF_003368295.1. Lineage (NCBI taxonomy): Eukaryota > Metazoa > Chordata > Actinopteri > Cypriniformes > Cyprinidae > Carassius > Carassius auratus. Next base: position 12,023,857 of record NC_039276.1, on the reverse strand, counting down.
ACATAACTGAACTGACTGATCCAACGGAATACGTCATTACGCCGCGTTGAAAGTGACGTCATCGTCGATGAAGAGAAGGGCGCAGGAAACTTCTGAGTAACAGCGTTTTTAAAGAGAAAACTAAATACAGCTTTACAGCTGGCTGGAAATGATATAATGAAACTATTTAGAAAATAAATGATACCATTTGTAATAACATTAGATAAGTTAAATGGTCTGTCTCCAACCCATTTTTAATACTTTAAACAAAACTATAAACAGTGCTGTTCTGTGTTAGCATAAAGGGCAATTAGAGCATCTAAAATGTTTATAATTATGAAAGGCATATGTGAAATAATGCTTTATTAAATCAAAGTTGGCGAATAAAAAGTCATAATTATTAGATAGTAAACCATAATGACATAGAAAATCTAAATTGACTAACTCATAATTGTGATAAAAATTATTGACAAAAACTTTTCATTCCAATGTCTTCTTTTTATGTCTTAATTCTGACTTTTTAGATTTATCTGAATGTGAAAAAAAGACCAAAACTTGGTTAAAACTTATTTTCTCAATTTTGTTTATTGTTATAATAGTAAAGTTATAATTCACAGTGATAAGTTCATTGCACTTTATCAACCATTTTGAATGTACTGAATTTGAATTAATTTAACACTTAAAGAAAAAAAAGTCATAAAGAACAACATGAGGGAATAAATTACCATTTTCATTTTTGAAAAAAAAAGCAACCGTACAAGACCAGAGATCTTAAGAGGACAGTTTGAGCTCTTTCTCATGGGTGTGTCTGTTTGAGAGGTGTCTCATAGTTCCCTTATGAAAGCAAGAACACTGAAATATCAAGGTCTGGTGGAATTAGGAAGGAAGTTTAGCCTACTCCTTCCTCACATTGTGGGCCGCAGGAAGGGGTGGCCGTCACCCACTGACAGACTTTTCCCCCTGAATAGTGCACATTAACCTCCTCACGGGCCGGGCAAACACCTCTTTTTAACCTAACGGAGTTCTTTCATACCCTTCACTCTGCTAGAGTTGTCTTTTTAGGTAAGAAAATTTATTTATTTATGCTCTGGGTGTGTTCACTGTGTGTGTGTGCGTCACACACTTGAAGTGGTTAAATGCAGAGCATAATTTCTTATTAGAGTAATAGAGAAATTTCTAATTTGCGTATGGGACATCATACTTGGCCACACGTCACATCACTTATTCGTCACTTCTTCTTAAATCAATCAACTTTTAGGTTCATATGGTTATTTCACCATAAGTCTATACATGCTAACATGGGGCACTTACTTAAGAATCTTGCTAAATAGTCTTACACAGCCAGTCGATGTTCTCTTGTTATTTGTTGTATATTGTTTGTTTTTTTGCAATAAAATTAAATATAAGTGCTAGTGCATTATTTATTTATTGCTTTCTTAAAAAAGTGAGGTATCTTGACAAGGAATGAAAACATGAATGTTTCACATATGTGGTGCAAATGTACTTTACGGTACATTTAAGATATTTAATGTTCTGTACTAGAATCAAGGATATATATATATATATATATATATATATATATATATATATATATATATATATATATATATATATATATATATATATATATAATATATATATTTAGTATTTAAAAGACATTTGTAATGCAAAAATATATAATTTAAAGTAAAAAAAAAATGAATATCATCAATATTTTGACTAGGGTTGCACAATTATGACAAAAATCATAATTATCGATTATTGCTTTGAAATTTTAATTGCAATTATTAATAACGATTATCTCAATTTACACTGAATTATGTTTGCATCACTGTTTGATGCAACTGCATGCCATCATTTTATATGAAAATAAACCAGCTGAAAACACTCTAACCGGAAACCTTTTAGTGCTTTTCTATAATATTAAGGCTCAACTATCAACTATACATGGGACTGTTTTCTTCTTTAAATTATAAATATATATAAATAATTAGGGGTGCTCCGATCATGATCGGTCGATCGTTAATGCGCATCTCGTCAGTAAAGCCGGTTCTCTAATCAGCGGTTAATTCCATCAGGTGCGTGATTTCACACAGAGCAGCTGTTACTACACAGAGCCGTTGTTAACTGAGAAGATGCGCCAATAAACGCTGAAAATGAAGTGGATTTGCGCATCTTCTCTATTAACAACGGCTCAGTGTAGTAACAGCTGCTCTATGTGAAATCACGCACCTGATGGAATTAACCGCTGATTAAATAACCGGCTTTACTGACGAGATGCGCATAACGATCGGCCGATCACGATCGGAGCACCCCTATAAATAATGGACTTTGTGATAATAGTGGACTTTGAACGATTAATTTCTGCCTGAAATGATTACATAATTGTGGCATCCATTAGAAATTCGATTAATTGTGCAGCCCTAATTTTGACATCTTATTCTCATTGTTACATTCACCTAGAAACGTCACGGAGCTTTATTAAATTGAATTCTTTCTTCTTTTTTTTTTACTTTAAAAATATAAAATAATAATCAATAAAATCGAAATTGGAAGTTTCAAGGATTGTGTTGTGTAAAGAACCACACTACCCGCGTCTAGGCCATATCCTTTATTCCCAAACCATAGATAACCTCATTTGAACTTTTCATCTGAACTTTTAGCTTCTTTATTTCATTTATAACATGATAATCTCTCATATCTGTCCTCTACTTAATGTTTAAGCCTAAATAACGATCAGGGATAACAGTCTCCTCTCCCTCCTCAGGTGTAGCTGTTATCATGGCCACCAGTGCGGTTCCTAGCGACAACCTCCCAACATACAAACTGGTGGTCGTGGGAGATGGAGGCGTGGGAAAGAGTGCTCTTACCATCCAGTTTTTCCAAAAGATTTTTGTGCCTGATTATGATCCTACCATTGAAGACTCCTACTTGAAGCACACAGAGATAGATGGCCAGTGGGCTATTTTGGATGGTATGTGCCAATATCTCATTATGTGTAGCATTTCTCATTATTATGCTGTATGTAATATTCATACTTCTAGTGGTCCCATGCTGTTATGTGTATTTGCAGCCTTATCAGTAGGCCTATATCAAGCCTCAATGAGATCATGGCTCTTGGAAAATTCAGCTAAAACCTACTTCAATTGGTAGCATTTTTAAATGGTTTATATTTGGCTGAAGTCAGTCCAAGCTGAGGAAAAAGCAAAATAAGAAATAATCTAAAATATATAAAATATACTGTACATGACAATGTTTCATTCTGCTTTCTAAAGACTAGTTAGTTTATGTAAAAAAATACTCTGATGGAGGTCAAATATTCAAATATTTTTCAGGTAATATTTGAATATCTTTATTTTTCTTTGTATAATATGACCACAGTATATAACCTGGCCATTACCTTTGCTCTTTGCAGTTTTAGACACAGCAGGTCAAGAGGAGTTCAGTGCCATGCGAGAGCAGTACATGAGGACTGGTGACGGTTTCCTCATCGTGTTCTCTGTGACGGACAAGGCCAGTTTTGAACACGTCGATCGGTTTCACCAGCTCATCCTACGAGTGAAAGACCGGTTCGAAATCATGTGTCCTTCATACACAACTCAAGTCTACAACACATTTTTGACACCTCAAAACATTCCTTCTTTTTTGAAAAAATGAATAATAATAATAATGCTGCACTTCTTTTGTGTCTCCACCAGGGAATCTTTCCCGATGGTTTTGGTGGCCAACAAAGTGGACCTAGTGCATCTGAGGAAAGTGACAAATGAACAGGGCTGTGAGATGGCTGCCAAACACAACGTGAGTCCGACTCAGATCAGAGCACTGCTTTATGCAGGACTGACAACAGTGGGTTTAACTGTCAGTGAGCCCACAATTAGAGTGTCTGTGTCTGGGTTTGTGTGTTTGTGTTGACTGACAGTGGTTAAAGGGTTAGTGCACCCAAAAAATAAAACTTCTGTCATGATATACTCACCCTCATGCCATTTCAAATCAGTATGACTTTCGTCCGTGTAAAGGCGGGCGTACACGGTGCGAATTCGGATGGTCGGAAGATCGTATGATCGAGTTTATCTGAAAATCGTACGGACGAGATGATATACGACACGATTTTACAACCTGCGAAATCCAGAAGCAATCGCACGAAGTTGATAGACGCGTTCGACTTGAAGCACCGCTGCACGCGTAGAAGGATCACTTTATGACATCAAAGTACCACGAGAGCGATAAGAGAGCACACATATCCAATGCATTTGAATCGCTCTCGCGGTACTTTGATGTCATACAGGTGATCATTCTGTGCAGGGCTGCTTCAAGTGGAACGCGCCTAATATAACTGCTCTCCCTCTCTCATAACTGCATATAAAATACTGATACGAGCCGTGACTGTTTCCTACACGTACAGGTTATTTTTCAGCAATAGGAAACCGGGACGTTTGGTCACCCTGTGTGTGTGTGTGTGTGTGTGTTCTTGTATATGGTTTATAAATATCTGAAATAGGTATTACAATGTAAACATGGTTTGTGACAATTCCTGTGCCCTCGTAAACCAAATGGCTTAAAAAAAATACTATAGGCATACAGTGTTTAATAGAAATTTTAAACATGCATTTTCCGTGATGGATAGAGGTATGGGGATATACATTATAGAATACCGTTCCGTTTATGGAGAGTCCCTGTAAACTACATATGTGTGTGTGAGAGAGAGAGCGAGAGAGAACTAAAAAGGCATTGGAACACGTTGCTAGAAACATCATACAGCGCTCGCTGTTCCTGTCAGACTTCAGCGAGTTTATCCTCCTGGTCAATAGTCCACATTCGCCCGTAGCGCTGCCGTCTTCGTCTTTCTTCTTCTGTGGTTTTCCTAGTTCGTGATTGGTCAACTTCAGAAAGATCAACAAATCGGCTCGTTCTACCGCACAAATGGCATGAATTCAAACCGATAGCTCACAAACTTTTTAGACATGTTTAAAAATGATCGGGAGGTCGGGAAGTGCTCGTAAGCCACTCTGCTCGGCTCGTAATTCATCGCAAATGATATGAGCCGCGACCATACGAGAATACGCGATTTCAACACGATTGAAAAAAATCGCATGCGAATTCGTACAACGGCAAAAATCGCACCATGTACACCCGCCTTAAGAGGGGGTGAATTTCAGCCTCTACTACTACTAATTCTATAATGCTTTTTGTTTGTTATTTTTGAGCATCCATCCCCATGCAGAAACACATAAACATAAATGTGAGGTCTGTCAGATTTGATGGTGAGCATGATTTCACCGAGTACAACATGTTCCTGGATCAACATCCTTGCTGTTTTTTTCAGTCAACCAATCAGAATTGAGATATAACTTTTCAGGAAATATCTGTTTTAGGCTTCAAATCCGGGTTAGGTGCTTCTACACCCTTTTAAATCAGCTATCATTTCCCACTGATTTTAGGAATAAATTATGGGTAGGGTTAGGTTTAGGGGTAGGGACTGGGTTAAGTCTAAATTTTTGGACAATAATGTTTATCCAGGAACATGTCTTACAAAATCACGGCGTCACAGATTTTATATGCGTTATGATCGCACGGCTGCATTTATTTGATCATAATACCGAAAAGCAGTAATACTATAAAATATTATTACAATTTAAAATAATTTTCAGCAGTATTTGATCCGTTCAATGCATCCTTGCCAAAAGTATTAATTTCTTTTGAAAAAATAAAATCTTACTTTTTAACTATAGTGTTTATTTTTGTAATTAATCTGATCTTGTATACGGAATAAATCATTACATTTATTAAAAGATTTGAATATTTACAGTACTTAAAATCCTACTTTGCTATGTAAGATTTAAAACTTAAAGTTTTAAAAGTGGTTAAGGAACTTCTGCACTTTTTAAAGGCAGAAGGAAATTGTATGAGTGACTTCCTTGCAGTAATTTCGATTTCTTAACCATTTCTTCAGATTACTTACATTGAAACAAGTGCCAAGGATCCTCCGATGAATGTGGACAGAGCCTTTCATGAACTAGTCCGAGTTATCAGGTAAATGAAACTCATGATCTCACACATGGGTTTGTCTTTTCAAAATGATGTACTAGGTTGATATGCTTGTAAAATATAAAATGGTATCATCTACCTCTGCCTACCCAGATTGTTGGACTCACTTTAACATTTGAATCCATTATTTTTATACTGACGTATTTCAGTCAGTTATTTTGATATTGACACAGGAATGATCTTTGCATTTCTAGACAGCAAGTTCCAGAGTGGAGTCTGAAAAAGAAGAAAAAGACAAAGTGGCGTGGAGACAGATCCGTGAGTTCTTCTCGCAAGCTTCACTGTCTGATTTTGTGACTACCTCTTTTGTCGAAATCATCAGCGTTTGGCAACATGAGCTGCCAGAGAGGACTGAGTAGAGATCTGCACTAATCAGAGGACCACAGACTTTATCAAAAGAGCTGGCATGAAGTCAGACGATCTCTTCCTGTCTCAGGGAAGCATATTCAGTGAGTCCAGGGATCACTGCTGCCAGACCGAGGAGAAGCGATCAGTACTACGCGTCCGAAGTGAAGCACTGCCCGAAACAACAAAAATCAGAGCTAATCAGAATATGATGGATGTTTAATATACTATGTGAGGCTACATTTTTGACCAGTAAGATTGTAATATGGGTGGAGCTACCCAGAAAGATGCATCAAAACCTAAACCATACACCTACTGTACATCAAAATTGTGTGCAGCTTCCAAAAGTTCATGTAATTATGTGGATGATTGTTTTGCAGAGCTTATGAAGGCATATTGTCATTTAACCTTCCAGAAAGACTCCCTTCCTGTAGCTACATTGGAACTTCTTTAGAGAAACTTAAGTGTCATAGAGTGTTTGATACACAATCGAAATGGCCTCTACTGTTAAGCACAAAAAGTACTGATATGATTGAAGGGCCAATTGCACTAGCAAGACTTTTTGCACTTTCAGTATTTACTCATAAAAGGCTTTAACTCGTGTTTAAGGCTCATGTTCTGAATTTTGTTGCACACTTACAGATGTTCTGTCTATCAGTGAAATATGTCCTGAGAAATCACGTGTACAGTGATAGTTCTGTGAAGAAAAAAAAAAGATTGAACCATTTACAAACACTTAGCTTTTTTTATCATTTTGCACTTTCAGATTTGCTGACATTGTTTTTGAAGGAAGTTTTTTTTATCAATAAAGCATGCGACTAAATTAAGCAAAATAGTTAAAACATATACATTACTGTTCAAAAGTTTGGGGTCAGCAAGATAAAAAAAAAAGGAATTAATACTTTTATTAAGCAAGGATACTTTATTTCACCATTAAATATATTAAAAGTGACAGTAAAGACATTTATATGTGCTGTTCTTTTAAACTTTATATATTTTTTATAATAATATTGTTTTTTATATATAAATTATTAAATATATCCTGAAAAAAATGTGATTTTTCCACACAACTAAGCAGCACAATCATTTTCAGCACTGATAATAAGAAGAAATGTTCCTTGAGCACCAAATCAGAATGATTTCTGTAGGATCATCATGTGACACTGAAGACTGGAGTAATGATACTGAAAATTCTGCTCTGCCATCATATAGCAGGTAAAAATTACACTCTAAAATATATAATAACAGAAAACAGTTATTATATATTGTAAAAATATTTCTGTTTTTGATCAAACAAATGCAACTTTGGCAAACATGAGACAACGTGCAATATGTTGCATTGAGTGTGACTGAAGGTTGCCAAGAGAGAAGAGCATAATTCTGCTGGATAGATGGGTTATATTTTATGCTTGAATAATCAACAGTTTGTCAAACCTCCTGTGTCTCAGTGTCCTCTACACTGAAAAAAAAAAAATGTTTCATTCATCCAATTAAAAAAATGTAGGGTAATGATTCACATCTATATTTTTTCAGTCTATGTTGAACCGATTGATGTGTCTGTGCCAGTCTGATAAATAATCAATTTCTTAGCCACTGGTTCCTCTAACTGTTCTTAAAGGACATGCCTGTAAAAGCTGATCCCGTCTGCCACTAAAAGCACGATGGGACCCTAAGCCAAATGACGCTGTAATGTTTTTAAAGTACAGCTTTGGAACCATATAAAACCTTGCTGTTGAATTGGGATTTATATTGTTATAGTTTGTTAACATCAGGTCTTACAATGTATTAGATTTTCTCAGTTTGGTTTAAATAAAGTTCACATAAAAGCAAAATCACAGTAACCTAACAATACATTCCTTTTTGAACCCTTAAAAGTATTAGTTTTTTCTTTAGTTGGTGAATGACATTAAACACTTCATACTTAGAGCCCTGCTATTAGTGATAAACCATTGTAGTAGTTCACTTCTGTTCACGAGATCAGAGTTTCTTATCAATCTAGTTCCGTGTTATTATGTTATATGATATAATAGATCTGGACAAGGTTTGTTGAGCAGTAATCACTGGTTATATGTTAACATTTTTTTTAATTTAGAAAAACATGCAGGTTTGATATTGCTGTGCAACAAATGCTTTGTTTGCTCTTTTTTTTTTTCACCCTGATAAGATTTTCAACATGCGTGTCATTATGAAAAAAGCATGAACATGCCAAGTTTGCTTGGGTGAGAAAGTTACGGATATAACTGTCTGCACTGAATGTAACACTGGATATAACACACCTGGAAACACTCTTGCCTACACCAGCAGATGGCAATAAAACACAGACATTTGCTGAAGCTGATATTGGATTCACTTATGAACTTTCTAGTATTCTACACTTTTAGCATCCCAGTTTTATCTACAATTATAGTGTAATATGCTTCATGTCTTTTGCTATGGATTGCAGATTTAATATTCATGAAAGGTAATAAAAAATTCTGCCTATTCAATACATGTAGAAGGAAAACTTGAGAATTTTGAAGTTACAGTGAATAAATTTTGTATCTTATCTGTTTCCCTCCCAAAATGATGAGGTTTCAAAGCAACTTTTCTAGTTCTTCATTTAACACAGTTCCTTTGAGGATTCACGCTGTTCTCTGAGCCTGGCTCTAACATCCATCATCAAATTCTGAGTGTCAGCAAAAAAAAAAAAAAAAAAAATGGAATAAAATGTTGAATTTTAAAGAGCTCAGTATTTGATTTGTGCTTAAATGAAGCTCTTAAATAATAACTTGATTCTGCCTCGGCCTGTGCAATCGCCAGCTGCTGCTAGTTGGAAAATGGTTCAAATATAATTGGTTTGATGCTCATGTTGCAAAGCCATTAATGGTGTGCTGTGAGTGGCAATCGGCTGGACATGTGATCTCAAAGTCAGGCCCCTTGGTGAACTGCTCCATGCAAAATAAAACATCTTTTAAAGGGATAGTTCACCCACAAATGAAAATCCTGTCATCATTTAACAAAAGCATACACATAAACACACACACATACACACAATATTTTGAAAATTGTTGGTAACCAAACAGTTGACACTAATTGACTTCCTTAATATTAAGAAAAGAAAAGAAACTATGAAGTCATTGGCTACAGTCAACTGTTTGGTTACCAACATTCTTTGAAATATATTTTGTGCTCAACAGAAGAATCAGGTTTTGAATGACAGTTAGGTTAGGGTTAATGTAAAGATTAAATAAGAAAACTGCATTTAGAAGACCATCTGTACTAGTAAGAGATAGTGGTAGTGGAGAGTGGATGTGACTTTAGAAGACCCCTGTGATAGGGAACTAATAGCTCAGAAAAAAAGGGAAAAACTCCTCAAAAAAAAAAAGTAGCATGCATTAATATCTTATTGCATCCGTTTTTAATCACATGGCTTAAAACTCCAGACATTTACACATGCTTACAGGAAGGTCAGGTTCACCTCCTACTGTTACACACTGTAAAAAAAAACTGTAATTTTACGGAATTTTACTGTTTTATTTTACAGTTTTTTCCACGTAATTTTGAAATACAGTTTAAAATTGTAAAATTACAGAAAGAGACTGTAAATTTACATATCTTATGTAAAATCACATGAAAAACATGTCAATGTGCATAACGTCCCAAAAATATTTTTGAAGATTTATTTCACATAATGCGCTATATTTATATGTAGTATGTGCAGTATGTGTGTGTGTGTGTACGTGTGTGTGTGGCATTAATAATATAATGCCATATTTTTTAATAGATTAAAAATATAAATAACAACTGTACAAAAGTTAACGTTCATTATTATTATTATTATTATTATTACTATTGATATAATATGTTGTATATGTAGCCTACATTGCGTGTTTGCATAAAAGAGCAGGTTAATCCTTTTTTGAACAGGTTTGTTGAAAAATCCTTCTCGAAAGAATCGTATTTCCAAAGTACTGTCAACTGACCACATCTTCTTCCGCTTGTCAAAATAGTTCTGCTCAGTTTGGTGTTTTATTACGGATTTATTCTCATAGTACCGTTTCATAATTTGATATAATAATATAATAATATGCTGATATTAAAATAAAAAAAAAAAAAAAATGTAATATTCGAACTGAAGGAATTCCCGCCCTAGCGCAAGGACACATTCTCCTCCAAGCACGCAGTGGAGCTGCTGCGCGCGCAGAAGGAATAACTCGACCTTCAGTTTCACGGTCAATCTTCAATCTGAGGCGAAAATAAGCAGGTAAAGTTCATGTTTTCTCATTTTGGTCATTACTAAATGCTATTTCTACTATATATGAGTTCTAAAATTTAGAATGTTTACCTTTTTGAATCGTTAAACCAGTATTTCAAACTTCGGCGCTGACCAGTGCCGTTAGTCGTTAAGTGTGGGTAACGTTAACTTCTAATGTTATTTTGTCCCTGAGGGAAAAACAGGCTTACTTTAAGGAAAGTCGTTAGCTGGTTGTCTACGATACTGTTATTAAATATTATTATCATTTGTGGTTTAAGAACTCATAAATTTAACAGTTAGCTCAGTTAATGTTAAGTTCGAATATGTAGATGTTGCCAACTTTACCGAACTTCGACGCATAATGCAGTGTTTTTAATCAGTTTTGATATACATAATAGTAGGCGTCGTCTAAAAGCAAAAAAAAAAAAAAAAAAAATCATATTTTTCGAGGCGAGATTGGATGAAAATTCTGAATTTAGAAACAGACTCATTAGGACCAGCGCTTAAAGTGACGCGCGATTTGAAACGTTATGTTCGTCTGCATTTCTCCCTCTTCAAGCACTGGTTATTACGCTTGTATAATGAAATTCACTTAACTACTTTAATTTGTCTGCATGTTTTACTCTTTTACTTCCAGATATAGTCTTATTGAGGGTCTGAAATATCGTTACAGTCAGTATTTAATCACTTTTTAATAAATTATTTCTGTTGGTTACCCTTTATATCTGTCTATCGGTTAAGCAAATATTTAAAATATTAAAAGTGTTTCAAAAAGCTGGTGAAACCATTGACCAGTTAAAATTGTGAATGAAAAAACAATGTCTGCAGTGTGTCATCTGAGAATTCATATAACCTTGTAATCTTGTAATCTACGCCTAGGGAAAAAAGTTTCACAACTTCTGTTTTAATCACCCTTCTATAATTAAAGACTGTTATAGCTTATAGGGATTATTGATAGACTCACTGATAGGGATGAACAGGTGGCGCAGATAAGGTTCAGAACCATAGATATAAAACATTTATCAATATATTTCTTTGTATTTTTGTAGATTTCCTTAAAATTTCACATTTACATGCTTTTTTTCTCCTTACAGATAAGTTCAGTGAGTGCTAAAACCATGGTCAACATGAAAGGGTGAGTTGCAAAATGCAAAGATGTTCACATATTACACTTGTAATAGTTGTGGTGTTTATGGTTTATGAACTTTATGTTTTCTGTTCACCCAGTCATAGTTAACGACCACATCACCATCTTCTGCAACGCTCTGATGTTTGCTTCATACAACTGCTTGAACATTTCATACCCAGGAAACCAAGGAGAAACGCAAGAGATTGTGCAAAGGTAAAAACACACACTCATACACTCACTCTCACACATATCACACTCACACGTGTGTTCTCACACACACTCACACTTTTTCAACACACACTGAATTACGCATCCTTACATACACTCACTCTAACACACACACTCTCACACACAGTCACACACGCACCCACACACAGTCACACATGCCTACTCACACACACAGACACTCACATACACGCAGTCACACACACACATCCTCACACTCACATACACATTCTCTCACATGCATTCTCACACACACACTCAATGTCACATATGCATCCTCACACTCTCACATATACACACGGTCACACACACATCCTCAAACTGACACACTCTCACATACACACACTCACAAATGCATCTTCACACTCGCACACTCACGTCCACATTTGCACACATGCATCCTCACACACACACACACACACACACACACACTCACTCTCTCAAATGCATCCTCACACTTACATACTCTCAGATACACACACTCTCAGAAACGTTTCCTCACTCATACACACACTCTCACACGCATCATCACACACACAGTTACACAGTTTCACATACTCTAACAAATGCATCCTTACACTCACACACTCTCACACACGCATCCTCACACACACTCTCACACACATTCTAATACAAACATCCACACACTCTAACATAGACAGTTACACATGCAACCTCACACACATTCTCTCTCTCACACACACACACTCTCACACGCATCTTCACACACAGTTATACACTTTCACATATTCTTACAAATGCATCCTTACACTCACACACTCTCACACACGCATCCTCTCACACACACTTCCTTATACAAACATCCAAACATTCTCACATAGACAGTCACACACACTCTCACACACACTAACATACTCTCACACGCATCCCCACACAACCTTCTAGGGCTGCATAATTAATCACATGCGTTTTTCAGGCGTGTCTCGTCATTAAAGTCGGTCCTGTGATTAGTAGTAAATATCCATCACCTGTTTTCAAATTAAGCAACATTTAATAAACAGAGCTGTAGTTCACTGACAAGCTATGCAGTATCCTGTTCATAATCTAATGCGATTCATCTGCAAATGCATCTGACAACTGCATGTGGTTAATTGTGCAGCCCTACATGCATCCTCACACTCTCATCCTCACACAACACACTCTCTTACATTGTCACAACCTTCTTAGTCTGCCTCACACACAACTACCTCTCACATACTTCTTCACAACATCCACCACAAGCATGCCCTTTACAAGTTCTTATTGTTCTGCTTTTATTTTAAATATATTCACAGCATATGGTACAGTCCATGTTTTATTACTAAATATGTTTTTTTTACTCAACAGATTCCTTTTTAAGATGAACCCCGAGAAGGGATCGAAAGTGGAGAAGACCACATCGAGAAAGAAATCAGCAGTCAGTCCAAAGGTTCTTTCACTGATTAACAAGATTGCGGACTTTGAAAGGATGGAGTAAAACTTGGAGTGTCAGATCTTCCTACATTGCCTAGCAGAAATTCTTGACAGTGTCAAAGACTTAAAATACTTGCTGATTATTTGCTTTCATGGTTGATTTTTTTTTTTTTTAATGCATCATCTGTTGTCAAGATGAATTAATCTGTTCACAGGTGGTTCAGTTTTAAGGACAAATTAATTCTTATTTTTTATTTGTTTACCAATTTGCTATATTGTTGCAGTTTTGAACAATTCTTTTGTGTGTTGTTGCAGTTATTAAATATATATATATATATATATATATATATTATATACTGTTGCAGTTATGAAAAAAAACTGAATTGTATGTGGTTGCAGTTGTGATCTAATTTAAACTTTTGGGCTTATTTTTTTATTGGAATATTGTTGCAGTTTAGCTATAATCTCTATACTGGTATATTGTTGCAGTTTTGTACAAAGAATATTAGTAAATTGCAGTCCTGAACAAACTATTTGTATATTCTTGCAGATTGGTCAATAAATTATTAAAACACATTTTTGCACTTACGGCTGATTATTTGAATTAAAGCAGTGTTCAAACTTTATGATAATTTAATGGTTTTTTTCTTATTAACTTTCCACAATATTTATGTAAAACATCTTATCAAACATTAAAAGCTGAAGAAAATACAGAAAATATGTAAAATTACAGCAAAAAACTGTATTTTTGAATTACGGAAAATTACTGTTACTTAATGTGCACGTTATTTAACGGTAATTTTCCGGCACCCCAGCTGCCGGAATTTTACCGTTTTTTTACGGGATTTTTTTTTACAGTGCAGTAGAGATGTTGTGAGAGCACTCACACAAACATTACAATCTACAGGCTTTCAGAAGCAGTTCCAGAATGGATGCTTCTGTCGCATTTTTCCTCCATTTGTATGGATCTTTAGGATTTTTTGAAACCTTCACATTTTGTTACCATCTCACCATGATATCTGTTCAGTTCATAACTGAGAATGCTATGAATGGACACAAGTGTGTCTTCCCAGTAATGTTCTTCAAAGCTATCTACAGTACACTTTAGACTGCACACATTTCTTTACTGTTCTTGTTGAGCTGCTGACATTTAACTCTTATCAATAACAAGACCATATGTTGAACATTTGAATATTTAGAAGTCTTTCTGAATAAAACAAAGCCACACAAGTCCGGTTCACAGCAGTTAGCCAGTCCTAGCAGTTACCTAATTGTTAATTCACTGCGAGTATTGCAAGAATTTCCCCCATTAAAATTCTACTGAGAATACTGAGAAGTTTAGTCATGCCACAAGGTAATCTCAAGTTATGATGTAAAATAAATAAATACATCAATTTATTTATTAATAAAAAATTAACAACATTTCTTTAAACTGAGAGAGGTGGCCAAATTAGTGACATTTTGGCAAATGTACCATTTAACACTCTTCACTGCAACAGCTGGAGTCCCAGTGAAAAACACCTTTATGAGCTGGTTCTTTGTAGTGAATGAAAAACAACAGTGCAGCCAATAAAGTCAGATTCCCCAGCAAAATACTCTTCTGAGCCATCTCTCTGTAGTGAATCAAAAACATACAGTGCCACCTGTGAACTCTGACTCCTGAGCAAAACACTTTTATTAGCCGCTTCTTTTTTAGGAAATCACAAACACTTATGATTCAAGTGGAGCAGTTCCTCAGTTATTCTCAGGGAGACACATTACTGCCGTCATTCATTTTTGTGATGTCCGACTTCAGGAAAGTTCTACTTTAATCCAAATCAGTGTGATTACCTGGTTGCTCATGCAACCATTAAAATATTTCACAGTATGAGTGAAAAAGAAATTAAAGTATGAATTGTTTCTACAATTTATCATTTTTACCAATATACTTGAAATGAGTTCAGCATTTGGCAAAGAATAGCATTTCTGCTTTTTGAAAATTCAAAAGCAAAATTAAGAGCAAACGGCATTATTAAATTCCTCACCTCACCGTGTTTCTCAAGAATAAAGCACCTCTGATGTCCACAAGCAATGCCTGATATTTGAAAAAAAAAAAAGAGGTCATGACATATATTTTCACTTACCCTCATGTCAGTCCTTCATTATTTTACAATAGAAAAAACGAAAAAGACAATAGACAAAATTGTACAACCAGAAAAAAAAAAAAAAAAACGGTTCTTAAGGTGAACTCGATAATAAAAAAAAAATAACACTAATTGAAACATAAGAGATTGAATGAGAGGTGCTGCACTGATGAGCTATCACTGTTCCATACTCTTCTGGCACCAGTGTTCCATTAGCTATTTTGTGATTCATATTTAAAAGCACTTGCAGCTGATGTGCCATAAGACTGACAAAAGGCATAATTGGCACGTGCAACAAAAGCTGTGCAGATGCCAGCACTTTGAGAACATGGTCAAATTTACCTCAATCATGCTTGAAAGCCACTTGAATGCGGCTAAAACACCCTGATAGTGTTGATTAAATATTAGACCAGAGTTAAACAAATCTTACATAACATAGTGTACTATAGCTACATCCTAATTAGATATAGTACACTCAAAAGACATGCTTTGCATTATGGGAAATTATTACTTTGTAAGTATTAACAGTTAAATTGAACAGAATTAATTGAACATGCACTGCTTACCATGTTCCTATCTAACTGAGTCCAAAGAGAATTGTCACAAACTCCTCCTACAGCTGTAAGAAATTGTATGCAATGTTATATGACATGTGGAACAACACAGAAGTGTTTTTAACACTCAATAATTAAAGACAAGTCACAGGTGTGGAAAGACGGGAAATAACCGAGGCCATTTGGAATAGCATACTACACTGTGTATTTTATGGTAATCTTCTGTGTTTACTAGAATAACCAGATGACCTTCTATGTTTGATAAATTAGATGGATTCCTGTAACTCATTGCACTAGCAACACCAAGGTCATGGGTTTGACTCAGGGAATGCATGAACTGACTGTCAGGTGGTTCGAGTGGAGATAAAGGAATCTTTTAATAAACATAAACCACATTGACCATAGAAATCAATTCAAGACAAAGAAGAAACAGAAACTGAGGGCTTATAAAGGAAGTCAAACTAAGGAGCAAATGAGATGATTCATATTACACAGGTGGAAACTAATGCATGAGGATTAACTGATAAGAACAGGAAATTAACCAAAATGAGGACAGATGGGAGCTAAAAAGAAACCAAAATGTGACACTGACAAAAATGCTTTAAATACAAGCTTCTACCAAATGCATCAATGTAAACTGAATGGAATACTACTGTATATCCACTATTTTGTCTGACAGAAGAAAGTTTACACATACAAGGAATTAGTTTTAGTGACAGAAGCTCCACAATGCTACAGAATGATGGTGACACGACAGGACAAAGATAATGATAAAGAATATAGAAATATACAAAACAGACAAAACACAATACACATATATATAGACATAGAGTCATGGGTTTAGTTGGTTTTATGGGCTTTCTTAAAATCAGAGAGATTAAGTTATATCAGGAAACAGATTCAAATTTTTTCACCGGTATAACTGGCATCACGTGCCACATCGGTGCTCATTGATTACTCTAGGCAATGTCTCCAGCTGTGTTAAGGCTTTAAGTGGCACAGTCGACATTGCTGGTTAAGCTGGATTGCCTCAACAGGAGACTGCATTACAGACAGGATCTGCTGAAGAACTTCATGCCTTCCAGCTGTGACTCTCTAATGTGACAGTGTGTTGTACAAACGCCGACGAAGCTCTGAGATGCCCACCTGAGATATCAGCCAGTTTTTGCTGAGGAGAGAGATTCGAAAATGAACAACTAACTTGCCAATTGCAACTCCGTAGAAGCACACTCTGCAAACATTTTCATGTGTAATGCTTTATTGTTTCTGGGGGAAAATACATAAATACACTGGCAGTTGCAGGAGGGAGATGATGGATAACAAGGGCACTTGGCACATCGGACACATCACTTTGTCTGATTTGAGGGAGAAACATTGCTTTTCTCCTACTTGGCATTCTGTGCATTGCCAAGCTCCCAAACAACATCATTACTATAGCGCTGTGCCGCAAACAGCATTAATACAGTGTCTGTCAAGGAAACTGTGAGTATGCTAAAAACATAAAAACCATGTGTTCCTGAAGTCCCTGGTGGAAAAATATCTGCCTTCTGCTCCATCAGCATGTTAACAGTATCACCCTGTATTATTATAGGCTGGAACAACTGGTCACACAGAGATAATTGCTGCAGTTGTTTTCAATCTTCATGCATATTCAAGCATATTTTGACACTTTTTTTTCTTGACATACATGATTCTTGACACCCTTTTAAACATTAATTAATGGGGGAAAAATGTTACATGTTACAGAAATTATTAGTTGAGAAAAACTAGCCTTATTATAGCTAGAGTGTTGTGGATGGTTTTCAGGACATTGTGTTATATGTGGTTCGTATTAAAGTCCCTTTTAACGAAAGTCTGTTTTCCCTGCCGTCATATTTATAATACTTCCTGAAGTCTCAAAAACTGCTTGCCACACTTAATTAAATTACATATTTCAAATAAGCAACAAAATCTGAACATTTTACTTGTGTGGGAAGGATATTAGACAATACTTTTCATTAGTTTCAAAAATGCTTGTGGACTGTAACAGTATCTTATGACTTAAATTTCTTTTCTTGGAAGTAGAAACATAGATGATTTCATAAGAGAAGGCATTTGCAAGACAATTTTTACTGTAGACTATTATTTGCCATGCTTTCTGGGAAAACAAACAAACAATTATACATTGGCTTAATGTTATATTACTGAAATGATTTTTGAAAGTATACATTAATGAACATCTCTGTGTACACGGTACATAGCCCTTTGATTATTGTGAAGGGCTTCCTGTGGAGATGGTTATGTCTGCCAAAAGCTCCATCTGAATCCATTCATTAGTAATTGTTGGCCACATTCTTGTTTACTTTGCAGGTATGTGATTTGTCAGGATTGCACTGCTTAATGTAAAATGAATCAAACTAAAAGAAGGGCCCAGTTCACAAGTGATTGTTTCCATTTGAAAGCCTTTCAAACATTTAAACATAATTGAACTTGTGTACTCTTGAGTAGAAACAATCACTGTTGTATAACAAGCAATGATTGTTAAATCGCAGTGGTATTGTGTCTGACACACTTTGCATACATATGACCACCAGCAAAAACATATAAAATTTATTTCATTTTTGTCAAAAATCTGAAATATTCCAAATAGAGTATTATTGTCATTGGCAACACAATGGAAACATGAGCATTTCAATCTGTGAAGCATTGTGTCAGCTGATGATGCAAGGTTATTAACAAAACATACCAACTTATTGCCGAATAAGTAGCTTACAAAATGTGTTTTGCTTCCTCCAGTTTACATCACAAGAGTGGCTTCAAGGCATGAAGCATTTTTGCTCTGTTTGACTTCTCTGCATATATGCTGTTACCGTGAGCATACTTTGTCACACAATTGATCAATATTATCCCACTGTTAAGGCAGTGGGAATTCAGAAAGCATTCATCCCCACACCTACAGCAGGAGGTTCACAAAGTCAGTGCAAATCCTTAGAGAGTAAAGTTTAACCCAGGAGAATCAGACCTGACAAGCTGTCAGAGGTTTCTTGAAAACTTGGAGACATTTCCTGAGCAGTTTTTGATATGATGTTATTATTGGGCAATAAAAAATATTTGGCCTAGACTAACAGTACTTCATATTACACGCATATTACTTTGTCCCACATACAGTAGATATGGTTTGTTTTACTTGTAGAAGTGAATCTAAAACCCATTTCTTTGTGAGTAATCTTTTGTTGTTCCTCATTTGCCTTTGTCTTTTCGGAGAAAAATGTAATGAATGAAAGTAAATTAAATCTTATATTTCTTATGTATGTGAGATATGCCAGAATCTTGGGACATTTGTAGCATTGCTGCAGTTTTTCTACAGTGTTTCTCTGGTTCTGTTATCAAATTCATTTGCATTTTCTCCATGTGTGCCAGGCAGATTGAGAATTAGGAGTGATTTGGAACGGAGCAGTTTGACGGCTGTTATGGAGATGAATTACAGAAAATATGAGTGGTGCTTGCCTAAAATTCACCCCCATGATGCCATGATGCTACGGATGATAGCCAGGGGTTGCTTACATATTTTCTTTGCATTTTATAAATGGTACCTGAGGCATACTGATATTTCAGTCCCCAAATATGGCTATAGTCCCTCTGTCAATGTGAGTCTATAGGATTTTTGATATTGGAAGTCTGATCACTCAGATCTCCTCAACAAGTTGCAGGATTTGAGGTATCATGCCTTATAGGCTGGCTTTCTGCGAAGCCCCTTGGAACATTCTAGCAGAAGAATCAAATCTATAAATGCCTAAAATCTGAAGTGTCTGGAAAAACACTGAAATAGTTGCAGCACATAATATACAATACTTTATTAAATGAAAAATAAACATTTGAATTTGAAAGGAAACTCATCTGCATCTTAGATGGCCTGAGGGGAAATAAATGTTCAGAAATCTAACATTTATAATTTTTCACATAAACTGTTCCTTTAAAACAGCTGTGGACAAGCATACAGAACGTTACGTTTCTTCAAAGTGGGTGTTGGAACTAATTCCAGTGTACATTCCAGTTTATGAAATCTGTTTAAAAGTACACTTTATATACATAATGATTTTCAGCATTTGGCAAGAAAAAAAAGCCTGTGACCTTTATCAAATGCACATGGTGGTCCAATTAAAAATGTGACACTGGACCACAAACCCAGTCTTAAGTCACTGGGGTATATTTTTATCTAAAAAGAGCCAAAGATACATTCTGTGGATCAAAATGATAGATTTTTCTTTTATGCCAAAAATCATTAAAACATTAAGTAAAGATCATGTTCCATGAAGATATTTTGTAATTTCTTCCTGTAAATATATTAAAACTTAATTTTTGGTTAGTAATATGCATTGCTAAGAACTTAATTTGGACAACTTTAAAGGCGATTTTTTCAGTATTTAGATTTTCTTCCAGATTAGTTGTCTCTTGGCCAAATAATGTCATATACTAACAAACCATACATCAATGGAAAGCTTATTTATTCAGTTTCTTGTGATGTATAAATCAAAATTTTGTGATGCAGGGTCACAAATGACATTACCACATAACTGGGGTCAAGAGGGCTTGATATATCATAGCATCAGTCCACTGACAGCAATGGCACACATTTTTGATGTGTACCTAAAGTCTAGGTCTGGCAGAGGTGTATACATTTAAGTGTTTGAGATCAGAATGCACATTTGTATACACTGACTACAATAATCTTTCCATGCACTAATATGCTTTTTTCCCCACACATCTCTAAGTAGACAATTTTGAAACACAGCCTCTCAGACAATCAATCAGAAGTTTAACATAAACATGATGGGTCTCCATTCATTGTGTCATACTTTATAGCTGTTGTGTGTGAATCATTTCCTTTTAAAAGAGCATGTCTCCACTTACAAGGCAATTACTTGGTTTGTTCACACCACTGTTATTCTATAAACTATAATAAAATAAAATAAATTTAGACTGAGGTCTCTATCACTGTTCAGCCTATCAGTTTTTAGCCTCACATATTTGGCTTACATAATTATTCAAAATTGATTTACATTTCACACTTACTTAATAACCTCACAATGTCTTCCATATGTGATGTTTGCTTGCACAAGATTCTTGACATTTTAAACATATCCTACTATTTAAGTTATCCAATATATTTCATATCTGAAAGTTGAGCAGGATAGTGATGGATAGTGTATAATATGTTAATTTTCTGGAGATCATGGAAGATAGGGGGTCTTGAAAAACGTTCTTCTATTTTTGAAAGACATTGGTAGTCCACAAACAGATGACAAGAAACAGTATTAAACACAACTCACTATTTTTACTACAAAAATGGCATTGAATAGTGTGTACATGTCACTTTGTCTTAAGGACAAATTTAAGGATCCATCTCAACTAATGCTGTAAATTATAGGGAATCCTGTGAGTTAGAATATAATTATAATACATAAGGTTAAAATAAATAACTAGTAATAATTATTCTAAATCAATTCATTCAAAATCCATTTATTTTTAGATATAACAATCAACACACATGAAATGGTATAAACATTTAAATTAATTAAGTCAGTTTTTATATCAACTTTTTAATGACACAATCATGTTTCTACCCCAATAAATTGCTGAAATTGAATATTTAAACAGTGGCTGTCATTTAAAAAAAAAATACTGTTTTCATAACTGTTTTATTCAAACATTAAATATAACATCACTAGCAGGTTAAAGTAAAAAAAATATTTAATATGCAATATATTCAGCAAAATACACTTTTTTTCTTTTTTGTTTGATGAGCTTTAGACATGGAATATATGAATCAATGGGCCTTTCATGCAGCTACAGGAATGTAGCTATATGTGAATGTAGACCCAAAATGTAAAACCGAAAGTACACAAAAAAAATATCAAATATAAAGTACATGAAAATGTATTGTCTCCCAAAAGAAAGAATCGACTCTGAACAGCCTAAACGAGTCATCAGTAATTCAAAAATTCAAATCCCACTTACGTGATGGTTATACGTCATGGGGTAACATATTTGCATAAGCCCACCTATGTACCTTGGACATTTTTTCCACTGTACCACAGCAGTACAGCCCCAATCATTTTTGTGTTCCCATCATTTTACTGACATCTGCTTCACTAAAATTCAACACAGGATTCACAAAATACTTACTCTAGAAAGACGGATCAGTCCTGTTTGTTTGGACTAGCTGGCTCCACTGAATCATAACCAGTAAGCATGATAAATAATAGATGTTTATATTTTATATTGAGCATTCATAATGTGGAACTCTGGCAATAGTTGTATCGTTTCTGACATGTGCTGTACGCAGAAGACCAATCACAACAGACTGGGCCATCTGACCAATCAGAGCAGAGTAGGCTCACAGAAAGGAGGGGTTTAGAAACTGACTCTTAGAACTGATTCGAACAAACATTTGAGAATATGTGGAAAATGAGGTGATATTAAAAACATATTTCAAGAAAATGAAAGTGTTTATTTTACATTGCATGTAAACATATTGTAGTAAATTCCCAAAACAAAATTAGGAACATAAAAAATTGCATAATAGGTGCAATTCAAACAAAATTTAAATAGAAAAAATATCCATAATCAAGATTACCATTGCTATCCTGTCTCATCTCATTGCACCCAAACCAGATTGGTCTATTGTTAATTAACCTTCTGCTCTGTTTACACCTGGTATTAAGAAATGTTTTGGTTGATCGGATCACAAGTACACAAGCGAGACACATTCCCATTTACACCCAGTGTTTTTATCCATCTCTTTTTGACCACCTCAGTCCTGATTTGATGGGAGGGTCTACTGGTGAGGGTATATGTGGGCTTTTTCAGATTTTTTGATCTAATATTGAATAAGGCTCACACAACTTACATTAATACATAAAAGGAGACAATTAAAAACAATACAGATAGCAGCAGCTTTCGTTTCTGCTATGATATCTGGAAAACTTTGTTGAACGCTGTGGGTTTGTTTTAGAAACAGGACTGGTAAGACAACATTGGCCTTCACACCGATCTTTCGATTTCAGATGGCAAAGTTTAAAAATGGTCTTCAACAATGTATGCCACAGTGTTTTAGATTTAGGTCAGAAGGCAAAGAAAAGGTGGTCTTTTGTTGCTGTTTGAATTCATTTAACCATGACCCCCACACTACTATTTTTGACAAACTCTGGAAGTGGTTGAAAGTGGACAAGCTCAAAACTTTTTACACCCTGTTAATACCTGTATTCAGTGCATCTTAACACCAGGTGTAGACAGGGCCTCTGATGTGCCTGACATGTAGCTTCAGAGTTTCTGATCTAAACAACCTCAAACCAGGATGTGATGTAAGTGATAAAGTGGAAAATAATTCTTACATTTAAGAAACCAGCACTGTCCGAATTTTGTTATGTATCTGAAATACATTTTATTGAATTATTAAAATTTTTCCTCTGTAGTGGAATACATGACGGACAATGGAGACTTTTTTCACCCCAACTTTCAATAGTTCTTAATAAAAATGATCCTGAGCGTTGATTCTATGGTCTACACAAATATGTGGAAGTCATGCTGTTGACTTGATGACATCTTAGCAACTGAAACCAGTATTCAAAAATAAAAAGTTGGTGTTGCAATTGAAAATAAAAAAATCAAGTATTCACATTGTCCAGATGGCAGTTTAAGAACTGCATGAAGCAACAAGAAACTTTATTCATCAGCATTTCCATAGCTGTGAATACTTCTTGTTAAAGTGATGAGTGGAGATATCTTGCCATGAACATATCAATCTGTCTGCGTATGGCAATGTGTCAAAAACAAAACTATGTGTCACAGCTTGAACAGGAAGTGCTCGTTGCTGAGGTGCTGTTGCCACCCAAAGCAGTGTGTGCTGCAGGTCACAAACTGTCATTTTTGCTCTTTAACCAATGCCCAATGTGCTATTATACCCAATTTGTCTGTATATCATCGCACCATTATCTACAGAGTTTCCTCGTCATCCTCCAGGCCACTGCTGGGCCTCGTGGGCAGGGACTCCTTCAGCAGGATGTCATCGACCTGCTTTGTACTGTCCTCTGGCTCCTCAGGTATGGATGGTGGCAAGCTGTCAGCATCTGAATTGAGCACATAGCCTGGCAAGGAGGCATGGGCACTAATGGTTGGCCCCCCGCTGCTGCGGTAGACTCGGCTGGAGAAGAGCGTGGTGGAACGGGTGCCAGGACCACCGGTAGCAAGCTGGGACTGACTGCTGGTGCTGTTGTTTAGGCCCGTCAACACAGAGCCGTAGCGGTAGCTCCCACACACCACCGGGCCCTTCCAATCAAATGCTAGGTTCCACCGTGTCCATGTTTTCTTGATCTCAGTCTGGACCTGGGGATCAGAGTTAGATGCTAAAGGACACTAGATGTTGAAATGCACACTGACTTTACAGTATTTTTTCAATGGAAAATGATCCGTAATTTAGCCCACTTAGATAACTGTGTTGTTCACTGGATGAAGAACATCAAGAATTGTCTTCTAATTAAGAAATAAAAGGAAATTTTCTACACTGATTTTATCCCTCTGATTTAAAAACACTCTTTAATTGTTAAAAAAAGGAGTCTCTGCTGTAAGACTTCAATGGAAATGCTCATTGCTATAATTAACATCTTTGCATATGAAATTAGCATGAGCACTTCCATTCTTTTGGGAGTATACACTAATTCTAAAACAAAACCACATATTTGTACAAGACAAGTGTGAAATCAATGTGGGGAAAAAAATATAATCTCTGAAATATACAGTCTGAACTAGATGTGAATTTTTACAAAACTGAAAAAGAGTTAGGTTGCGCCCTGCTCTCCCCCTACCTGTTACAATTTTTCTTTCAATTACAATTTAGTAAATTCTTCTCCTCGTCATTCCAAATGGTGCAGCCCAGGGGTGTCAAACTCAATTCCTGGATGGCCGGAGCCCTGCGGAGTTTAGATTCAACCCTAATTAAACACACCTGATCCAACGAATCAAGTCCTTCAGGCTTATTTGAAAATATTATGTGTGTTGGAGCAGGGTTGAAACAAAACTCTGTAGGGCTCCGGCCCTCCAGGATTTGAGCTTGACACTGGTGTAGCCAATTCAATTCAAATTCACACTCAGGAATTGAAAAGGCGCTAATCCTTTAATTCTGAATTTTGCACAAGGCTGAATTTGGCATTTAACAACTAGACAGGGCAACACAGATTAAAGAACAACAGCCTACCCCGACAGCTGGGATGGTGAACACAACTCCACACTTGTTCCACCCACTGGCTTGTTCTGATTGGGCCATTGTTTTAAAACTAACTCAACTACTCAAGTTTAACTACAGTATGTTTAAATTGATAACAATATTGTTACATTTACATAGCATTCACAGCTTTTTAGTGGGTGGTGGGATCTCCATTAACACCTCCAGTTTGTAGCATCTGCCTGGCTGAAGCAAAGACAGCCATAGCGTGCCAAAACGCCCACCACACACTGACTGCTGGTGGAGAGGAGACCAAGTGCTGTAGCCAGTCAGTTTAAATAGGCATGAGTAGGAGGCTATGATGAAAGGAGGCCAAAGAACAATTTTGGCCAGCATGTCAGGGTTGTACTCCTACTCTTCTTGAGAAGCCCCCTGGGATTGCTAATGACCTCAGAGTCAGGGCTAGTTTAACAACTCATCCGAAAGACTGGGTGAGCACACCCTGGCCACCCTAACACCTTTTCCAACAGCAACCTAGTTTTCTGAAGAAGGTCTCCCATCCACATTCTAACCAGTCTCAACCCTTCTTCACTTCAGTGGAAAACAGGCTTTCTAAACAAGACACCATAAAGCCAAGGTCACACTACAAGAATAAAGCGCATCGTCCTTACATGGTTTTGGTACGCAGACAATCCCAGAAGGTAGGAAACAGCAGTTAAACTAGAACATGTTAAGTGTGCAACACTTCTTAGTGTGAGAGATCCACTGCAGCTGTATCCCAATCCACAATACTGATTCATCCTTAATTTCCTGGGCCATAAAGTATTCAAGAAATGGATCCCTCATGACCCAGACGATCTCAAAACTCATTGAACTCTGGCAACAACAGCACCTTTTTTTTTTTTTTTGAGAAAAATAATTGCTGGGTTTGACTTAAATATACAATGGTACAAATGTTACGAGAGACCTTAAACATTTATTTGCATCTTATTAAGATGCTATTTCAGAGATAGTATATACTTTTTATTATGTACATAAATGGACCAAGGTTGAAATATTTAGACAGGTTGTGGACCCTGACTTGTTTTCAGACAACTGAATATAACTTTAAAAAATACAAAAGTCCAGTTCAAACATTACTGCTGCTTGTCAATGCCAGCAAGGCCCCAAGAGCCATACTCCTTAGGCTAGACCATCCCATTTAACAACACTCGGTCTGACCTTCATGGCCTTTGAAGATATAGCCTTTGAAGTCTGCTTCCTTAGAATAATGCAGCCCTCGAATTGCACTTAAAAATAGGTTCCAAAGGGGTTTTTGCAGTAATGCCATAGAATGTCTATTTTTGGTCCCCCAAAGAACCTTTTAGTGAATAGTTCGTAAAATAACCATATATATATATATATAGATGCCAATAAAGAACCTTTATTTTTAAGAGTGTGGTCTACGATTATTTGTGCACAGTGTGCACCAGCATAACAGAAAACAAGAAATAAGAAGTCTTTACATGTGTGACAGGCACTCAATGCAGAGGCCAAAGTGTCCAAAAAGAATGAGAAAACAGCACAGAATACAAAAGCACATGCTGTGATAACCCCCTTTATTGTGAATAAGCAGCTTTGCTGATGCTCACCTCTCCATTACAGTAGCAGTAGATGATAGACACAAAGAAGCCCTAGAAGAAAACAAAAATAGATATTAGTTAAGAAAAATAATTTGATTATTTATGGTGCAGGTTAATGTATGTGGCAAAGATTAATTGGTAACACTTTACAATACAAAATAAAAATTGAACAAACTAAAAATGAACAGTACTTCTACAGCATTTATTAATCTTTGTTAACATTAAATTCAACATTTACAAATGCATTATTAAAATCAAAAGTTGAGCTTGTTAACATTAGTTAATGCACTGTAAATTAACATGAACTAACAAAGAACAACTGTATTTTCATTGCGTCACATTTAGCCGGGTGTATTATAGGGCCCAATGTATGAGCAATATTAATTCATTAGCCAACCGCAGAAATTGGAGTTTTCTATTTCACAATCACTATTTGATTTTTTTTTTTTATAAAGAAACACATGTATAAAGACATTAATTTGTAAGTTTGGTCACAATTTGGTGATAAAGAAGGAAAGATTAATCTCGGGGAAATGTTCATATGTTATAAACAGTTAATTGATGCACTGGTCCATGTTTTTTCTTGGTCATGGATTGTTTTCAGTGAGTTGGCATCATTATTTTCATATTGGGTATTTAAGTAGTTACAGTTGACACTGACCATCTGTTTAGTTTATATATTATATTTAGCAGCATAAAAACAAATTCAATGTTTCTGCATTTCATAAAATCATTTTATTGCATTACCCAGTTCTGTGAATTGTAATTGATGATACCATAAGTGTAAAGTGAAGTGATGTATTCTTGATGTGAAGGACATGCATTGAATCGTGTCATCCAGCGCCAGATAAAAAAAAAAAAAAAGCTCTTAACCTAACCAGCACCTGTCATTTAAGACAACTGAACTTCTCTGACAGAAATCAATGTGGTGTGTCATGAGAAGTCAAGCCTATTTGGAGTGCTGTGAATTGGATTGACCTGTCATTCTCTGTCCTACATGCTAGATTTTATTTTGTGCAGTTTGCAACGATCATCTACAGTACATGTAAGCAAAATTCCCATCAACATCTGTGGGTCCATATTAAACATATTTACTAGTTGTAAACTATTATCATGCATAGTTTGTGTTCTGTATTAAATATCTGAGTTTTTCCCAAATAAACCACTTTTTTTTATTTTCCTTGCAATATGAAAAATTTACAAAATTTTTAAGAGAAGATTAGCCATTCATTTCTTTAGCGAAGTTTTCTCTCTCTTTTTCCCTCTGCAACAGTGGAGTATTTTTATAGTACAAGAAATGCTTTGAATGCACAAAAATGTTTCATTACCAGAGCTTTTTTTTCATTGCACAGGCTTGTAAATAAAGAGTGTTTTTCCCTTTTATTTAGTTTTTCCCTTTTATTAATGGATAATATATCCATATTAATCAATGCAAAATATATGCACAGTATATGTATAATTGTATACAAATTTGAATTTAAGATGTTGGATTATCAAAAGAAAAACAAATCCATGTTGACTTGCAGAGATCACTGATTACATTAGCCATTCATGAAATAAAGGACTCGTTTCCTGGTACCTGGAAAGAATTGAAGAACAGCTCACAATACATCCGCACCTCC
This sequence comes from Carassius auratus, assembly GCF_003368295.1. Taxonomy (NCBI): domain Eukaryota; kingdom Metazoa; phylum Chordata; class Actinopteri; order Cypriniformes; family Cyprinidae; genus Carassius; species Carassius auratus. The sequence continues at coordinate 11,995,367 of NC_039276.1, read as the reverse complement.
CAGCCAAGACCTGCGAATGTGTGTGGCATTCCAACAAACACAATGTAGTGCACACCAAATACAAACACCAACACAAGTGTAGATTTGGCAAGCTTCCTGAACAGAGAGAAATGAAAATATGTTGTGAATGAATGGGATAGTTCACTAAAATATTCTGTTATTTACTCACCCTTGTGTCAAAACCTGTTTGAATCTCTATCCTTTGTGGAACACAAAAACAGATACCGAGCTACATTTGCACAGCAAAATTCAGAGAGCGAAATGCAATCATCTCATTAGGGATCAGCGCAATCTTGAAATTACATGAGGGACACAAGGCGACAAATTTCCTCTTGCACATTTCCCATCGGATTCAAAACTGTTGAACTGCTTGATTTGGAAGTGACCTCTGAGTAAGCAGTGCAGCATGCCTGATGCACGCTTTACTATTGACAATGAACCTACTTTGGAACAAAGTTTCACAAAACTTTCACTAATGTGATCGCACCTGTAGGAATTAATGTTCAGGCTGGTATTTTTTCTTAAGGTAAACAGGGGCAGATTATGTGGAGCTCCAATAAAAATATAAAATCATCGTAAAAGAAGCCCATTTATTTTCAAGTCTTCAGAAACTACATGATAGATCTGTGCCAGAAACAGACTGATAGTGAAGATGTCATTTACTATGAATCATCCTCTCCACTGCAACGTTATCATATGGATATTCAGATGACTAGAGGACACAAGACCTTTTATTGCCTGTGTGTGATGACGCAGTTGCTATATTATGAATTCAGAAAGTCTGTCTTTAATCCTTGTTTGATGGATTGCATCCCGCTCAACTGTCACCTCTGTGTGGCTTTAATCAGAATAAAGACATGTGCAACATCTAAATTGCTACACCTTGCCTGCCAGACAGGTTAAAATGTCTTATAAATAAGTCATGAAAAGAAACATTCAAAATAATTGGGGAAAAGTAATGCTGGAAGATCCTGAGGTATAAATCCTCTTTTAATTGAAGTGTTCCAGTAAAAGTAGTGTCAAATGAGAGTCAAACGATGTGATGTGCGAGCGTACAAGGTCATTTGCATTAAAGATTCATTTCTATTCGATTTATGACAAAGCTCTTTTTGGCTGAGCAAAACACACTATTTGCTGATGTGTTTGTAAATATGACTGTCTGTGTCTTCATGTGTGTTCTACTAGCTCTGCAAGCTGACACCTGTGGTTCTTTGTACTGTTTATTAGCAGGGAGGCAACAATGATGATACTGTTATTAGCAAATCAAAATGACATCCACTGGCATTGTGTTTGCTCCAAACTGGATTCTTTCAGAGTGCATCCAGAATAACATTTTGACATGCAAGATCCAAATATGCTTTTATAGGGTTTAAAAGCGTTGTTTTTCAAACGCAGACAAAGATGGAAGCCAAAATTGTTTCTTTCAGCATGAAACAAGATCAAATCTATCATAGCCAGTGTCTTTAAAAACGTGTCACAGATTTCAGCATATGATGGAATGAAAGAAAACACAACCTGAATCAAACTGGAGAATGAGTAGGTGTAGGGGAAGCTTATTATCGCATCTCTTAGCCACAGGCAATTCTGCCTCCAAGCTGTCAGATGAAAGATTTTGCCTAAATTACATAAGGAAATAAATAACTGCTGTAGGGACAGTTTCCACTCTCAGAAATCTAATAGCAGAGACAGTGCCACTGTAATGACAGAAACAATTTGGGCTGGTACAACACTGCATTAAAAAATTCAAGGCACTTGAATGAAAACAGGCCCAGTGGGAGTGAAGGCACAAACCTGTACTGTTTCCGTGTGTCGTATCTGCCTGCGTTAGTCTCACGGATCTTGGTGGCAAGAACCCGCACGATATTCACAAACAGGAGGAAGTTCAGCTGAAAGAAAAAAAAAAAACAAAGAGAATGAACTGAGTAAAAGGTAACAGCTAATAAAAGCCCTTCCCTGCCTAAACATACTTTGTGTGTCTTATCTTCCTCTTCACAATACCCCTTACATTCTCTGTGAAGTTCAGGTCAGACATGTTGACTCATCAATCAAGCACAGTAATATCATGGTCAGCAAATCACGTTGGTTTTGGCAATGTGGGCAGGTGCTAAAGTCCTGCTGGAAAATTAAATCAGCATCTCCAAAAAGCTTGTCAGCAGATGGAAGCATAAAGTGTTCCAAAATCTCCTAGTAGACGGCTGCATTGACTTTGGACTTGATAAAACACAATGGACCAACGCCAGCAGATGCTACATCTCCCCAAATCACCTCTGACTTCGGAAACTTCTGAAGCCCTCCCAAGTTCTTAAATCGGCTTTTCTTGACAATCTTCCCAAGGCTGTGATAATCCCTGTTGCTTGTGCACCTTTTCCTACCACATTTTTTCCTTCCAGTCAACTTTCTATTAATATATTTTGATACAGCACTCTAAAAACAGCCCGCCCCTCCTTGTGTCAATGATCTTGAACTGTCAAGTCAGCAGTCTTTCCCATAATTGTGGTTGCATGTTTCTAAACGAGCCCAAGAGGTACCCAGTATTTATACTCAAAATTAATCAAACTAATTAATTCAGAATGAAATATTAATTTTTTTTTAGATACTGATTTTTTTATTTTACTAAGCTTCGTAACCATCAGAATTAAAATAAAATATTTCAGTTTGCATTGTGAAAGTTATTTTATGAAGACATGAAAATTACTAAAAAGACAAAAATAAAATGTTTGTGAATCATTGAATGATTGTAAATCAAAAATGAATACACTGTATCTCTTCTTAAACAAAAACCCACCACATTTTTCCATTCAGGGCCTGTGGTGCTCTTCGACATGCAACAGAAAAACTATGATATCACTTCCAATCAAGACAATCACACATTTAAATGACCCCTTCTGCAGAATATTGCCCCACACTCACCATCTGTTCAGTGGGAGTATGAGACAAAATGGAAATGTGCTTTTATGGTTTGCAACACATGAGTTTAAACTGGCCAAATTTTACTCTGAATCTGCTATTAATTGTTATCCATATTACATATGGACCGAGGAGAAAAAGCACAACCATAAACTTGTTTCACTGTCTTTTAATGATATACTTTTGAGGCAAAAGGGAAGAAAGAAGGACATATTAATTCACTTCTTGCTCAGTTTCTGTCTCATATTTTATAACCATTTATTTGCAAAAAAAGTCACAAAATATGAGATGGCAATAATAATAATATTTCAAAAAGTTATTCAGTGGTTAATCTTTCAGTGTGTTAACATGTGAAGCTGAATGACACAGTGTGAAATTTCGTCATTTCAGTGTCTGAGCAGATCAGCGTGAAATGGAGCTGAGGAACATTTAGTCATTTTCAGTCTTTTTTTGGGGGGGCAAAAGTCATGTTGGTAACATCTTTTTACAACCACGCAGACCAACTTCAATAGCCTTGTGTGTGTAACTTGTAAGGAGAAGTCCAGTTGTGCTGCCTGACACAAGTTAAACAGAGCTATGGAAAAAAGTAGTTGTGCCGAGGCAGTTCATCATCCCCCATAGAAAACTACATTTGCTCGATGTGCACAAAAAGAATAGCTGGATATACAAAATTTAATCTCTGACCAGTACGGAGATTACTAAAACCTAAACTAAACTAAAACCAGAATTTCCAGTCTTTCGTGGGCCTTTTAAGTAATTTACTCAAACAAACAAGCTAACCTTTCAGCAATGCCTCTGCCTTTGCCTCTGTTCCTGCCTGCCTCTGTATCCTTGAGGATGCAGTGATGGAGAATGAGCTGATTGTGCTGTAGAGCATTATTCAAAGGTCCGATAGAGCAAGATTCTTTTCAATTAAAAATACGGCGAGGAATAAAACAAGTATGTCAGACACATGTTAGGTGTAAGATATCTATTCCACTACCACTACATTTGCAATTAAATAGATTTTATTACATGGGGCTATTCACAGTAAGTATAAAAACATAGATGCAGTTTGAATTAACAGTGGCAGATTACGTTTGCGCCAAGTAAAAAAAGCATAAATCTCATTTTATTTGCACCAAGATGTAAATACTGTCAAATGATATACACAAACAGTGTATGAAAATTGTGCTATTTGTACTAAAAGTAGCATCTACTAGCGTTGTCAGTGAGGTTGATTTCTAGCACTCAGTGACACTACCTAAAAATTCAGTGCCTTCACAGAGTAATTGCTGGTCCCGGCCCACTCATTCCTGTCAGAAGTGCTGGCTCTGCCTCTGCCAGCATGACTAAGAACAACAAATAGTGTCACTTGTTATCGGCCCAATCAAAGTCCTTTAGAAAGTTTGTAACCCAAGAATAAATTCTTTAATATTCCGGTTCTGTAGAGAACCAACTGTCCAGAGTCAAGTTCATCCCTGCTCACAGTGTCATGAAAGGATCCATTATGACCCTCTCTGCTACATGGATGGCAGTAGATTGCCCAGAAAGCAGCTAGCAGCAGGCAATCAACAGCAGCTGTGAGGTCCAGAGCCTTACAGAAACAATGGTGTCATGTGACCAAGCATCAAACTGCTAGACCATGCATACTAGTGATAGACCCATCTGCGCTAAGATTTGCTGAGATATATCTGAATCTAGAATGATAACAAATTAATACTAAAGTACTTTTGTAGTTTGCTAGAAGTTTGTTTTTAGAGTAGAAAAGGGGCACTAATTACATTTCAATGGCATAGTTTGAAGTCTGTAATTTTTTCTTCTTTTGAAAGAAGCCTAAAATGCTCATGAAGGCTGCATTTGTTTGATCAAAAATACAGTAAAAAAAGTAATGTTGCTAAATATTATTTCAGTTTAAAAAAATTGTTTTATTTTATTGAAATGCAATTTATTGATGGCAAAGCCGAATCTTCAGCAGCCATTACTCCAGTCTTCAGTATTACATGATCTTTCAGAAATCATTTGCTGATTTGCTGCTCAAGAAATATTTCTTATTAGTATCAATGTTAAAAACGATCATGTTGATCATTATTTGTCTTGGAAACATGGTAGTGTTTTTATTTAGGATTTGATGAAGAATAGAAAATTAATTTGAAATTATATATGTGTGTATATATATATATATATATATAATTTCAAATTAATTTTCTATATATATATATATATATATATATATATATATATATATATATATATATATATATATATATATATATATATATATATATATATTTTAAGTGTTAGTGTTAAATTTTCAAATGTTTTTGGGGGCCACTGTGCATCACTTACAGTAAATGTATGCATGGCTTGGTGGTCAACTATCTTAATAGTCAAAACAGCATCTGAAAACCATTGTGTTCAATGTGATAAATCCTGTTTTTTAATTCAGCCTCAGATTGTTAAAGAAACATAATGAACTAGAAAGGAGAAGTGAGGTTAACATGTAGGCACCCCCGCTGAGACGTTTCAGGCTCTCCTGACTGTGCCCATGCCTGAATCATGTTATTGTCTGCATCCAATAATTGGAAAAACTGGTAGAAACTCACACATTCAAGTTGTAATTATGGTAATGTTCTTGCCAGTTCTTCTGACATTTGCCCTCTTTGGTAAAATGCTTTTCATCTTGCAGTGGTGAATAACAAAAGAATAAAGGTTAACTAAGATAGACAATTTCTCCCTCCTCAGGGAAAATTGCCTCAGTCTTTAACTGTTTCTTAGTCTATCACTTGGTTCTCACGCTGTTCTATTAAGATCCAGACAGTTTTTAATGTCAGTTTCACTCACCCCAATGGCTGTCAGAATGGGAACCTGGTAGATCCATTTGATGTTTCCTGCACTCAGCTCCCAGCACCTGCACACATAAGGAAAGATCGAATGAGAAACTGGCACACACAGTTTATGATTCAAGGGAAATTTAAAAGGCACAGAGCGAGACAGTGGCAGATAGGCAGATAGGTTTCCAGTCCCAGTGGCAGTGCACACTGTATAGATCAAAAGGACATAGTTTAGTCTCTTTCCCTCTCATTGAAATCACTGACCCCCTCCTTCACTTTAAGTAAACCAAGGCATTTTATAAAACTGTTTGTTTACCATTAATTTGTTTCATCCATTCATAATTACATTAGTAATGTTTACTATGATGTGGATCTGAATAGATAATCTGCCATTCAGAGGATACAACCCATAAATAGGATATACTGTAAGTACTCAGAGGGAAGGAGAATGCATGCAGTCTGGAGACAAAATAAGGAAACAACGAACATTCATTATTAATTACCTCAGAATGATAAACAGATTTTTAATTATCCTAATTCAAGAAATTTTAGTATCACAGATGATTAATAAATATGGGTACTGCAGGGAGTGTATCGTGTCCACTCTAATATAAAGGAACAAATGAACGAGTGCTATTGTTTCTTTCACATGCAATCCAACAAGGGCTCATTAAAATATGACTAGTCACTACTTTTTACATAACACAAGAAATAGAAAATAACACAAGCTTCACAGCAGAAAGACATCAACCGGGAAACACCAGAGAACTATATTTGTGTATAAGCCACATGATCAATGTTCAGAAAAAAACAAACAAATATAATATACATTGTTCAATAAACAAAAATATTAATAATATAAATATTAATAATAACAACAACAACAATAATAATAATAATAATAATAATAATAATAATAATAATAATAATAATAATAATTATTATTATTATTATTATTATTATATGAACTATTTTAGTTCCCTTTCAGTCAGTCATGTTCAACGTTATGTTGACACTGACGTTAGGGTCTCACTTGGGAGTTTTAATCACCTCTGAGTAATAAAAAAAACAGGACAATGAACATTGGCGAGTGGAATTTGCATGTCCAGGCACTCCCCCGTACACACGGGTAAATAACAGGGCATCGTGCACCCACTCATTCAGATTTTTGCTTCGGAGCAGAGTGGTTGCCATGTTTGAGCAATCACTCTCCCCTTCATCTCTAAAAGAGTAGAAGAGAAGTGAAATATCTCTTGCTGCAGGTGATTCTGACAGCAAATTCAGCGGAGTTTAAACAGTGTTTGGCACAGATAATTGCAGCGAATCCCCCAGGGTGCCTCAAAAAAAAAAAAAAGGAAAAAAAAGGAGCAGTTTTCCCCCAAAAGAGCAAGTGGTACGCGTCTTTTTAAACATGCAAAAGACTCATGGCAGATAGAGTGCAAACCAGTTAGTTATAAACAGTACAGATATAATGATTGTATGCACCCTACCACACACACAGTGATGCAGCTAGTCAGGATGCTCTCAATGGTGCCTCTGTTAAAGCTGCACAAGATTGTGGCCGGGGCTCTGGCTTTTCTAAGTTTTTGCGGAGGAAGTAGAGATGCTGCTGTGCTTTCTTGGCTAGTCCTGCAGTGTTGTCAGTCTAGGAGAGGTCCTCTGTGACGTGCATACCCAGGAATTTGGTGCTGCTCACTCTTTCCACAGTCGCACCGTTTATGGTCAGAGGAGCATGCTGAGTGAGCACTCTCCTGAAGGCAACTACAATCTCCTTTGTCTTCTCCACATTTAGAGAGAGATTGTTGTCACTGCACCACCCGGCCAGGCAGCTCACCTCGCTCCTGTAGTTTGTCTCATCTCTGTGGCTAATGAGACCCACCAGAGTCATGTCAACCGCAAACTTAATAAGGTGTGTGGAGTTGTGTGGCGGTGTGCAGTCATGGGTCAGCAGAGTGAAGAGGAGGGGGCTCAGCACACATCCTTGGGGGGCATGGCGAGTGCCGTGATCACTACTGTCCTTCTTCATGAGGGTTTGAGTTCCCTCTGCCTCTACTCAGCTATGCACTGATTTGCGCTCTGGGGGATCAGAGGATTATAGCACAAAGTTTGCGCCAGGGGTTATGCTCCTGAGTGATGCCACTGATCTGTCTTATGACTGATCTTGCTTGTTATTCTGGTCTCCGAGGAGGATCAGATTTCAGTCACTGCATCAGAGTGTGAGCCAGTGTCCAGTGATGATGAAGCATCAGCTCAGTGTCACCCCTTAACCCTTTGGGCTCAGTGAGTTGATGGCCGTGTTTCCCCAGGCTCCCATAAATATCAAGCTGGAGTGGAATTATCCACCCTCTCAAATTCAAATTCACCTCTTTTCTGCCCAAAGCTGCTTCTCAGCCTCCTCCACCCTAAATGCTCTTGATGGTGGGGCCACCTGGGAGTTTTCCTCTTGGTGAATAAGGTCACAGCACAGGCCCTCATCCAGACCATATTAACCTTGGTTGGCTCGGAGCACCATCTCTGACTGAACCTTGCAGAGATGTGCAATGCTGAAAAAGTGTGCTTTCTTTATGCACCCATCTCCCGAGCCGGCCTTTTTGGTGACACTGTCATAGACACTGCCCTCTTTTCATCGTACAAGAAAAGTGGTGGGTTGTGACAAGTCCTGGATCTTTGTGTCTTGAATCGGGCCCCTACACAAGCTCCAGTTTAAGATGCCTGAATGCATTCAGGAGGAAAACAGCAGTTCCACTGAAACAATTTCAGAGGCTCCAGGGGCATTTGTCATCTGCAGCTGCAGTAATGCCACTCGAATTGGTACGTATGAGACTTCTTTAGCACTGGCAATTCAACCGAGTCCCAAGATGGCACACTCAGCATGTCGATTATGCTGAGTTGTAACCAGACTTTCAGCTCCTGGTCATAACTCATCTTCTACAGGTAGGATTACCCTTGGAAGTGTACAGCCATGTTATTTTTACAAAAGACACCCCAAGACAGGCTGGGGTGCCGTGTGGATGGACATGCAGCCTCAGGCTCCTAAACAGGACTTCGACTGCAGAGACTGATTTGTTGCCTAAAGTTGTGGGCAGTACTACCTGTCCTGCGTTGGTTTCAACTGTTGCTTCAGGACAAGCATATGCTGATCTGCATGGACAACAATGTGACCACTGTGTACATCATTCATCAAGGAGGTCAACGCTAAAGTAGCATATCGCATCTCGTCTCCCATATCCTCCTCTGAAGACAGGCACGACTCAAGTCACTTCACACAATTCCAGGGCAGCTCAGTCATGCAGCAGACATGCTCTCTCAGACATGCAGACCCTGTGCAAGGTCAGGGAGGACAGGGGGCAGTTTTTGTTGGTTGCACCTTCCTGGCCCACTTGGACCTGGTTTTCTGACCTAATGGGCAGACTGGACTTTTTTGTTTTTTTAAATTAGAGTCAGAATGAAACCTCTAAAAATCTACAATATTTTGAAGATACCTATAACTTTCTTAACATTTGCTTTTCAGAGTGGACCATCTTATGATCATGCAGAAAGCCATTAACCCACCATCACTCATAACTGACAAATGTCTAGATACATGGTAGAGTTAACTTTGAATGAATAGAAGACCAGCTAGACGCAATATATATATATATATATATATATATATATATATATATATATATATATATATATATATATATATATATATATATATATATATATATATATATATATATATATATAATTGTATCTTTATTAACAAGGAAGTTGATTTACTATATTTTATTTTAGATTATGATTTATATTACTAAAAATACTTACAGTACTTGTTCTTCAAATGTTTGTTCATTTATGATTTATAATTTATAACATTCAATAAAGTACATGTGAAAAATAAGGGCAGCAATTACAGATTACTCAACAGTTAGATTCTAGTCTAATAATTTGGTTTACGGTATTAAAAAAAACTACTTTATTTTCACTCTGTAAAATAGTTCCATACGAAGTCAACTAAAACACAGACTGGAACACAGTATGTGAATGGAGTGAACTCTTGCATAAATTTAATTTGAAAGTTTTAGGAAATGTATTTAAAAGTATGGACTTGCACACAAATAACATTAAATACAATCTACAAGACTGTTTTTTTTTTTTTTTTTTTTTGCTGACATGGTTTTAGAAGTATTATGTATTAACTGAGAATTCTTATTTCCATGTACGTCTAGTTAATTAGTCTTGTTAACCCGTTTCCTTTTATATAAGATCTCTTGTTTTCCTTGTTCTTTATAAGTTTTTGTGCCATTTAAAAATAACAGTATTAACTGGTTCCCTAATTTCTGAGCACGTCACAGATTAAGTTTTCAGTTCTAAAACGTTTTACAAAAGGTCAACGAATTTGTGATATCTCCTAATATTTCAAAAGATTCACTGATTTCATGATACCTGTAGATACCGTATGATGCCCCTTAAATCATATTATGCTGTGTGGCTTTTTTCTTTGTTTCATATTTTTTTAAGATGCACAAAAGATAAAAGATACAGTTTGTGATAAGCTAACTAGGCCACCATAACAACACCAGTAAAAACAAAGACAGACTACAGCTAGAACAAAGCCTTATGTTTATGTTCTCCCCAGAGAAGCAGCAAGATATGGCTTGAAGACATTTGCTTTTGTAACATCACTAACAGCCTGTAAGCTGCAAGAATACTACTCGTGCTCTCGAGGGGAGTAAGACAATGACATTCATCAAGTGTTTGAAAATAAAACAGAGAAAAGATAAAGCCTTAGGCATGGTCCTACATCAGTGTACATGAAAACACTACTTCATTAAAGGGGGGGGTGAAATGCTATTTCATGCATACTGAGTTTTTTACACTGTTAAAGAGTTGGATTCCCATGATAAACATGGACAAAGTTTCAAAAATTAAGTTGTACGTTTGAAGGAGTATTTCTGTTCCAAAAATACTCCTTCCGGTTTGTCACAAGTTTCGGAAAGTTTTTTTCGAGTATGGCTCTGTGTGACGTTAGATGGAGCGGAATTTCCTTATATGGGTCCTAAGGGCACGTCTGCTGGAAGAGTGCGCGCTCCCGTATAGCAGAGCACTGAGAGAGGCTGTGCACAGACAATCACTGATCAGAGCGAGAGCGTCGCGAAATGTCACAAAAAAGGAGAGTGTTTTTGGTTGCCAGGGCAAGACAACCCTGCACAGATTACTAAAGAAAAAACAGCATTAAGGTATCAGTGGATGGAGTTTATTTTTACAGAGCATCAACGGAGTTGTGCAAGTGTTTGTGTTTGTTCCCTGCATTTCTAAAATGCTTGTTTTACAAACAAAGCCCAGTTTGACGACGGATTTGCGTATCGTTTATTTCTTAAGGATGATGCAATCCCAACGAAAAAGGGTCACGATTGTGTGTTGGAACCACAGGCGGTGAGTAAAACTGCTTCAAATTTCTCTGCCTCCTTGTTAGTGCGTCCGCCTCCCATCTGAGACCCGGGTTCGAGCCCCACTCGGAGCGAGTCCTTGCTGCTGCTGCTCTCGTTCAGTTTCAGCCTTCACAGCTGTCACAGCTTCCAAACGCTCTCAAAGCAACTGGCGCTAGTGATTATTTAGCTCCGCCCACACGTCACGCCTCTAGGCGCTCGTGTTTTTCCGGGAAAAATCGGTACAGACTATCTTTCTCTTATGAATATAATAAAACTAAATACTTTTTGGAGTTATGAAGGATGCAGTACTACTCTATAGGTACTCAAGATTAACATGATATTGAGTGAAAACGAGCATTTCACCCCCCCCTTTAAGATGATCTGGTGATAACACTGCAATGCTGTTTTAGTATAAAAACACAAACATTTTCTTGAACTTGAACTATAGGGAAGTGCAAATATTTATGATATATTCATTATTTTTGTTGAGAATGAAACAATACTGTGACCATTGCACTTTTTATTTGGCTAATTCAAAGCTAGCAAAAAGAAAACGGTAAAAAAAAAATATATATATTTTTTTTAAAATACTGATACAGTATTTTCCACTGGCATTAAACTTTTTCAGTCTACTTTGCAACCAACCATGGCTGTTTGTTTGAAAGGTGGCACTTCAAGCACTTCACTACAAAGGTGATTGAGATATGAGGTCAAGTTTTTGAGGATGAAAACATGCAATCACCTTGCATCTGCCAGCGTTGCCCTGACAACTGCCCATGCTGCAACAAAAAGAGCGGGAACACCTGAAATGAAACAAAGTAGAAAAAGTATATTTCAATGAACAGTTAAATTATATAAAATCTGAAGACAAATATGCTGCAGGTGATGATGTTGCAAATATACATCTAAAGAAAGTCAACTAAATTTGTAATGTAATCAGGGAACCCAAACTTTAATGACATTACATTCCTTAATATTACGTGGACTGTTCTAACAAGAATGCACTGCAATTTTATTTCCTAATTTAGTATGCATTCCCGTAAACCACAATAAATGGCATGAACAAAAGCTAACATCATGCAAATGGATGTTTAAATGTTTTAGGACATTTTATCCTCCATAAAATGTCCTAAAACATTTTAACATCCATTTACATGATGTTAGCTTTTGTTCGTGCCACTGAAGCATTATTAAACCTTCAACATTCCCCCAGGGGTTCAAGAGCACCTGCTGAGAATTGCACTCATAGATGGATATCCTGCAGCATAATCTCCATAAAATACAGCTTGTTTACTTATTGCCAATGGAGTGTTTTCACACCAAACTGGAAAGAAAGCAACTGTTCTGTCTGGTACAGTTGAAACTTTATTTTTTTTTTTTTTTTTACTTTGAATAGTTTGCCTTCAATTCACAATCACCCATTCATATAAAACCACTTTCTGTCTTTTAATATAAAGCATCCATATACCCTTCTTTAATTCATTACAAATAGAATGAAGTTCAAATCTACAGGTGACTACAGGACTACTGTCAGTAATATGCATGTATTATATAATTGAATAGTTTGATAGATTTGAAGGCACATATTAGGCTGCAAACCATAAAAATGCTAAAATTCAAATTTGAAGTATTTCTCTGCTTTTGGATAACCCCTAATGATGGTACTATTCAACACAATTTAATATTAACTTATTTTATCATGCATATTTAATCTTGAGTGGCTCAGCCACTAAGAAAAACCAAGATCACATCATGCATATCAAGAAACAAAACTGCCTGGATCTGAGGGTGCCCTCCTCTCAGACAGCAGTTCACATGGCGATGATGGGGTAACTGTGGGAGCCCGGGATTATCTTGCTGAAATACTGTGTGCCTTGACTCATACTACATTCTCTTCATGATACCACTGATGGAATGGAGCTCATTTCATGTGCTTTAACAGGCACACACGCTTTTATGGATCTGCTAGCATGACAATCTACTTACAGTTTTATCATTAGGACATTTTCCTGTAGATCACAAAAAAAGTATGTCAGAAGTTATTCTCACCTATACTCTCAGTCTCAATTGTATTTTCAACTGTCAAAGCATTTGTACTTTCATCTGTCTATTGAATCAATTCTTAAAGGTTGACACAGCTGGTTTTTGGTTTATGTTCATGTTTTGGTTTGTTATATTTAGTCTTTTTCATAGTTATGGTTCCAGCCATGTTTTCCCCTTGCCCTTATGCAATCATGAAATGTGTTGCCTTGTTATGTGTATTGTTCTTATTGGTTGATTTTGGCATTTCAAGCTCAAACCAGTGTGTGTGACGAGTGTGGAGGGGCCGAGAACTGTGCAGAGTGAGGCTGGTGGAGCAAATGATAATGAGTGAATGAAAGCAAAATTAGAAATGAATTGGAAAATAAAAATAAATTCACACAGGTTTAGAAAAACATGAATGTTGGTAAGTCATTGATAGACATTTGAGTGAACTATTTGCCCTTATTTGGCTGAATACCTCATAATTTTAAGACTAAAACTGTCATTTGCCACAATGATTACTGCATCACACAGGATGGTTCAGTTCCCTTTTCTCAGCAATGGCTCCATCAAATAAATATGAATCATTTATGTAACACATCCATATTGTGCCCTTATTTTAAGCACTGAAAAGTAATGAAAAAATTACTTTCAAATTCACAGCATGAATCACTCAATCCTCTGGACACAGATGATTTTGCCTCATTATGACTATATTAACCCAATAAACGTGACATTATTGTGTAATCCTTTCACAGATTTAACTCGTAGGTCATTAATAAGCCATGCCGAACACATTCACCAGAATGTAGTGAGCAGCCGCTCCTATAACAGGGAATCTGCATATCAAAGGTGCTTCTATCTCTGCCCTTCCGGTAGGAACACATCAAACAGGAATGACAAATAAATAAAGAACACTTCAACTAGAAACCACTTGAAAAGGAAGCAACCTCTCAAAACAAACTGCAGTGAGCTATGGTTGTGCTGTGTCTCAGCGTGGGAGTGGAGGGAAGGGTATGAATACCACTCGCTATAAATAATAGCTGATTGGGTTCCATGTAGACATTTCTCAAAGGAATAAATATATATATTCAAAAGGGAGCCATTTCTGAGGGGGGAACTGAATGTTTATTATATTGAGCAAAAGAAAGAAAGTAGCATTGCATCCCTGGATAAACAATGCATTCACAGCTGCAGAATATTCCTGTTGAATTTACTTTGCTGCTTTGACCGACATAATGAACTCAGTCTAGAGACTGGTTCTACTGTCAGCAGTTAAAACTGTTCTTCTGTCTTTTTAATAAGATTAGTCACTGTGGTAAAGGTAAAGGAAATTAGGAATGATGGAATGAGATCTCATGTGATTCAGTGTAACAAAAAAAAATCTTCTCAAACTTATTTAAAACAAGAATCATAAGATGTATCTTCTCAATGATGATTCTAATTCCTGTATAAGTTCATTAAAGAAGAGAATGTTGTTTGCTGGTTTTATAGCTGTAAAGAAGACAACAATACAAAACTGGTTTACTCTGAGCCACACGCATGCTCACAATAGCCACTATACAACAGCAGCCAGCTATAGGCCAAAAATGTTTATACATTTGAAAATAATACAAAAAATAAAAGACTGGCCTTGTTCTTTGATGAGAGTACAATTACATGTCATGCAGCGGTCCATGAACAAAACCAGATACCTGGGCCGAACAAAACCACCAGCAGAAGCATTTCATTTCCCAGGAGATTTTACAAACCCACCAGAAGCGAGAATATTTATAAATTGCCTTTTCCAAGAAAAACACTACCATGACATACTCACCCCACCCGATCAAAGTGAAGCCCCACAGGTACTTTGAATCAGACAAGAAGGCCATGAAGATGAGACTGTGCAGGTACAAGCCCTCTACCAGGATCCAGTAGTAGTTTGTAGCCAGGAAATAGATAAACAGCAAGACGGTCACTTTACAACCCATCTGAAAATGAAAAGCAGAGCAGAAAAATGAACACTCATATGCCAGCATGGTAGTTTCAATGAAATATAGCTTAAGTAGAAATATCAAGCAGAGTGTTTAAAAACAACAAAAATGCTTCAGTTGAGACTGACATTAGAGCAAAACAAACCAAGATGCTTTGGTTTGGTTTGCTGATTTAGTACAATCAGTACAATCACATGGGGTTCTTTAAATAAATAAAAAAATACTCTCTAATGTGCTAATATTTTTTTAAACACTGCATCAGTGCATGACATATAATCGGGCATAAAAGTGCAGATTTAGTGATACATTAAAGTATACATTTAAATTAAAGGGATATCTAAACAACAAAAAATTAAAATCTGTTCACTCACAATCTAAATTAATCTAAACCTGTATGACCTTGTTTCTTCTGTGGAACTTAAAAAAAATATGAAAGTAAAGTTCACCTTTTGAAAGTCAAAGCAGAATTGGACCCCACTGACTTTGATTGTATAGAAAAAAAAATATATTCTTTTGTGTTTCAAAGAAGAAAGAAAATGTGAACTGTCAACTTTATTCCACTCTGTTATATTCTGCAGAAGTACTCATTGTCATGAATCCTCTTCTAGAATAATTAGGTCATTAGCTTATTTTAAAAATGACACACCGTTAGTTTCAAAGAAACTCTTCAGGAAACTCTTCAGAAACTCAGAAAACAGAAACTCTTCAGGACAGTAGAAGTGTGACTAAATGACAGCCTTTCACTACCGTCAGCTGACTGGCTGTAGTTGGACAGCTGCACTTTAAAGAAGCTATTAGCTCACTACCATGACAAATCTCTGTGGATAATGGCCATAAAGCATTTCCAGACCAATGAACTGAATTAAAAGGGATGTCACATGTCAAAACACTATCAAAGGATACTGATGTCTTCTCTCATTAATATCAAGAATATGTATAAGGTTGTTTTACTCTGAAAATATTTTGGAATCAAAGCACATATGGATGCACAAAGCACATACTCATTAGTACTCGTGCCACCAGCCTCGCTCTGTTTCCACAGCTCTCAGCCCCTCTCTGATTGCCACACAGTTGTTTTAAACTGTAATAATACTTCACAATATTATTGTATTTTTGTTCAAACAAATGCAACCTTGGTGATCATAAGTGATGTCTTTCAAAAACTTAAAAAAATATTAGACAAAACTTTTTAACGGTATGTCTTAACAATTTTTGGTAAAGGTGCTTCACAAGAAGTCTTGGTTGTTTTAAGTCAATTGTTGTTGTTCATCCAATACCTTCTGAACATATCTAATAATAATGACTGTGAAGTCAAGAGTGTCAGGGTTCTGTCACTTCGGGTTTGTTTTTAGTGTGGTGACAGAACCCTGAGACTCTCATGCATCATCTTGTTTTTGTGTGAGTGTGCTCTGGCTCTGCACTCTCGTCCATGTGATGTTACATGTGCGGAGGATGGTGTTTGGATCCCAGACCTTGTGTCTAATTTGATTTTGGTTCAGTGATGGGGTTCAGGTTTTCATGCTCCGTGATTTGTCCTTCCTTAAGGGCGCAGAGGTTGAGTGTTCAGTCCCTCACTGTGCTCTTGTCTTGGACAGTGAGAGCTCTCATTTGGCACCTGTTCTTGTGTTGTTTCATGTGGGCACATGGCTTTGTTTTGTTCATTTGTTTGTGCCATGTGTTCCCCTTCTATTGTCTTAACCCTGCCCCTCTTGTTATATGATCATTGGTTCACTTACCCCACCTTATACAATATATTCACTGAAAGTGGAGACAAAGTTTTTTAATCATCTTTCATTCGGTACCAAAAAGCAAGTGTACTGTACCTCTTTTGAGTGTATTTATCAAGTTTGAATAATAGTCTGTTGGATGACATTTCATTTATTTTCTGCCTGGTCACTAGAAATTACATAATGTTAAATGGTCAGTTTATATACTGTCAAAAGTTTGCATACGCAAATGTGACTTATTTTACAAAAAAAAAGAGTGATCTAACAAAATGCATGTCATTTTTTATTTATTACTGACACAAAAAACATATTTCGCATTAAATAAGTTTACATATAATCCACAAGTGAAAACAATATCTGAAGTAATAAAAATGATCCCATTCATTATAATTAATACTGTGTTGGATGATTTACAGAGTTTTTTTGTTTGTTTGTTTTGTTTTATTCTAGTTTTCCATGAGTTCCATGCTTGTCCTGAACAGCTGCCCACTGTTCTTCAGAAAAATTCTTCAGGTCACACATATTCGTTAGTTTTCCAGCATTTTAACAGTATTTGAACCCTTTCCAACCATGACATGTTTTTGAGATCCATTTAGTACGGCCCTTCAGAAGCTACAGAAAACACTTACAGTACATGTTTCCTAGAAGACAAAATAAATTCAATTTACCCTGATCTTCAAATTCAAAACGTTTTCACCAACAGCCTCTGAATGCATCACATGTCCTTCTGAAGCATCAGTTAGCATTTCAGCTTTTTGTAATAGTTGCATGAGTCACTCAGTTGTCCTCAGTGTGAAAAGGATCTCCAAATCAATCAACAGAACCCATTCAAATTTGCCATTTTGGTGCTGATTGTGTGGCTGTTTGATACGAATTTCCCCAGTCGTACTACTTTTTACATAACTTACAGAATGCTGGAATATGTATATGTATGTATTTATTTAGATAAGTCTATGGGATATTTCATCTCAGCAGGTGATAATCGTAAGTCTGGTCGTGTAGAAAGTTAATAGCACACCTCTCCTCAACAAGCTGCAGCATCTGAAGTATCATTTAGCCCAAATGGTCTAGAATTAGTTCCCCACTATAGTTTAATACCTAAGATTAGGACTTAGTCTGAAATTCCTAGTACCAAGTATGATCAATAATAGTGATCCTGGCTGCTACAGCAACTACTGATCGATTCTTAAGACATGTCTTTTTAGCTCAGCTTTCACTCTACACTTTAATTGTGTTTAACTGTTTGATAAAAATGTTTAGTAAGGTTTTTTAAAATAATTAAATGAATATTTTTATTTAGCAAGGATACATTAAACTGAACAAATGCGACATTAAAGACAACAATTCAAATGTTAGAAATTATTTCTATTCATCAAAGAATCTTAAAAAAAATGTATCATGGGTTCCACAAATATATTAAGCAGTTTTAATTGTTTTTAACATTGAAAGAAATGTTTCTTGAGCAGTAAATTAGCATTTTATATTACTGGCTGAAAATTCAGCTTTGCCATCAATTCTTTTTAATTGTAATACCATTTCCCAGTAATACTGTTTTACTGTATGTTTGGCTAAATAAATGCAGCCTTGATGAGCATAAGATATTTCTTTAAAAAAAAAAAAAACATCAACTCCCAAATTCAGTCTCAGATGTCTATAATATTCCTTAGGAGAAATACAAATCAGTTGAGGCTGCTGACGACCATTAAGAGTATATAACTATTAAATTACGCACACTAGAGCTCACATACAGTATTTTGGTCTTTGATGATATTTGAGTAAGGTTTGAGATTTAAGGAAAAGATTATATTACAACTGTAGACTTTTGATAGCAGACTGATATCCCTGCAAATCTGAGCATAATTTGTGACTGTTGAGATTTTCTCAGAAACTCAAATATGCACATGCATGATTACTGGAGTCTATTTGTCAGGAGAAAAATTACAGTAAAACACTAATATAAATCTCCATTTGCTCTCCATTTTATTTCATTGTTTTTCCTTTGTAATTTATACACTGTATAATACACTGCTTTTTGTTTCTCTTCTTTTTCCTCACTGTTAGTTTTTATATGGACAGATAGAGATCCTACTGTATGCATAACTCTATATTCATAACATAAAAATGTAAGTTTAATTTGTAACTTGGCATGTGATGTGGCAAGTTTAAATATGTGTATTGTTAAATAGGATTACAGAGCTATTGTGGAAAAGAAGACTTACACTCAGTCTGTTCCTCACACAAAGCTTGCGTGGCTTTTAAGACCTGAATACAGTGTATGAAAACAGTGTATGAGTCATAAAGACTTATTTTATGCACATATACAACTACATCCTCTGTATAACTTTAGGAAAAAGAGAAGCATGAACATTATGCTCAACATCTTCTTTTATGTTCCACAGAATCAAGAATGTTTAACAGTTTTGGAATAACATTAGGGTTAGTAAATGATCACAGTCATTTTTGGGTTAACTTTCCCTCTCTTTTCTCTACTGTTCTTACTTCTCCTTCAATGGAGTGCATGTGGGACAGCGTAGTACAGCAACCCAGTGAAAGGGCTGCAATTCTTAGCACGGACAACAGCAGATGCATCAACTCCAGACACATGAAAGTGCCAGAAACTAGGGGTAATCGTGAGAGCTTTAGTGCTTCTGACATATGATCAAAGAGGCGCCGGAGAAAAGAAAGGTGCAGATTATTTAGTCGATACACCTGGAGGATCTGAAGGACTCACCTGAACACCTAAAACTTTTGTTCTGTCTTTTCCCTGCCTCTCTGCTGACGATGTACTCTTAGAGAGCTCTGCCCTCTTTTCACAGAACTGACTGAAAACACAATCTCTACTGTAGTCCACCACAGTGAAGCAGTAGGGAGGCTTGCTATAGGAGTAAAAATGTTATAGAAATCAAATGAAAACATAGGTCAACAAGCTACTTCTGGAACACATAAACCTAAAAGTGAAAAAATAAGTTACTAAACCAGTACTATTTACTAAATCTCTTTTCAGATTACATTAAATCATCATCTTTACATAACCAAAAATTACACTTTTCAATTTGTTTAAGGAATGAATGGGCAATTTCCAAATCTTGCCACATGATGCAGATCCCAGTTATTGTAATGAAAAATAATGAATGCTACAATTTGGCGGGGGGTTGGGGGGGGGGTTGCAGCATTCCCTTCTGTTCACACAAAACGGAGGGAAGCATAATGGGTTGAAAATAAGTAATTTCTACTTTCAGAATTTCTGTCATAGTAGCCTTGGTCATACAATATTAATAATTCAAGACAAAATGGCCAAAAATAACATAAAATTATAATGCAATATCAAACATAAGTCACTCTGAATCCACCCACTATGTAGTATCACAATTTAATACCAAGCATAGACATTAGCTTACTTGGATGGTATTTAGGAAACTTTGTGTCAAAAGTAAATGCACAGTATTCACATTATTGGTTACTTTAATTATATTGGTTAATTAAGTCATAATAATAGAAAGAAAAAACAAATGCAAGCCTGGTGTCTACACTGAATAGTCCTTACAAAGATTCTTAATATGATGCAGAAAGCATTTTTAACTTTTTATCCAAAGCAATTTACAGTGCATTCAGTGCATTTTTTATCATTATGTGTCTTCCTTGGGAATAGAACAAACAACCATTTGCACTGCCAACACAATGCTCTACCACTGAGCCACAGGAACAGAGCATATAAATAGAGCAATTATTAATTAAGTTGTTTCTGCTGTCATACTGTTCCACTTAAGATAAAGGAAGGACAGGATGTTTTCTGCATGCGTTTTGAAATGAGAAATTTTACAGTAAAGGATTTTGGATCATTGGCCTATTGAAAACGCAACACACTTAAGTTAGTTGCTGCATATTGTAGGTAAACAAATGGATCAAAGCATAGCAGTTGTGCCTTTGATGTCTGAAGACACATTGTTTGCACCTAACCTAAGCATTGCAGCTATGGATGCTAAACAACTGGTTTGCAAAATCCTCCCTCACATTTTTACTCCACAGCACTTATCTCCTGCAATGCAGCTGTTTGAAGAAAAAGCTGAGGGCACAGTCAATGAGTCTCAGAATGGGAACAGATACAGTTTGATTCTGAGCGTAGGTGGGAATGGATAATCATTTCCCACCCAAAAGACATCAAATGGGCACAAGTGAGCTTTTTTAACCTCCACGCATGGATTGTCGAGGCTGGCCATGTTTTAGCTCAGACAAGCTATGTATACAAGATTTGGGGTGGAGATTGGAAATGCATGAAACAAAAGCCCCCCAGTAAGACTATGACACACAACACAGGATGAGACTATAGAGCACTTACAGCTTATTGCAGCCCAATGGCCTTTGACTTCTAGCTTTGGCATTTCTTCCAACAATTTCAGTCCAACAATGTGTCAAGATGGGGCACAACCTTGGAACAGCATTAAAATATTTGTTCCCCGCCATAATTAGAATTGGAACCAGACCTCACCCAGATACAGACCCAATGTCACTCCATGCAGACCCAATGTGACCCCTTTCAATTTCCGCTCTTCCTGGCTTGTTTAACACTTCACTATGCCTCCATGCAGTTTAGCTGTTATGGATGACATTCTACAATGATTTGTGTGTCTGGTTATTCAAGAGTTATGAATTCAAATGGCACAGAATGATTTTAATCTACATTTAGTCATTTAGCAGATACTTTTATCCAAATCAACTTACAGTTGAGGACAATAGAAGCAATCAAAACCAACAAAAGAGCAATAATATGTAAGTGTAATAATATGAAAGTCTTGGTTAATCTAATGCAGTACATTTACATTTATTAATCATGCAGACAAAGTTTCAGACATTGTTCAAATTAGTACAAGCTAGACAAGGGGAGGGGATAAGGAAAAAAGGAGCAAAAAATGAAGTGTTTTTTTTTTTTTTAAGGATGCAGTTAAATGTTGAAAAAAGAGATGAGTTTTCATTTGTCACTTGAAAATTGTCAGGGTTCCAGCATTCTGGATGGGGATGGGAAGATCATTCCAACAGCCAGGAACGGTGAACGAAAATGTTCTGGAATGTGATTTTGTGCCTCACTGTAATTGTACCATGGGGCATGAGTCAAAGTAGGACGTTGTTGAGCCTGTGACTGTTCTATATACAAGCATCAATGACTTGAACTTTATGTGAGCTGCAACCGGTAACCAGTACAGGGAGAAGAAAGAGAGGTGTCATGTGGGCACTTGGCCTTGTTGAAGATCAGACGTGCTGATGCATTCTGAAGCATTTGAAGAGGTTTGATTGCACTTGATGGAAGTCCAGTCAGAAGAGCATTGCAGTGGTCCAGCCTAGAAATGACTGGATAAGAAGTTTTGCAGCGTGCTCTGTTAAGAAGGGCCTGACTTTGTTGTGCAATGCAAACCTGCAAGATTGAGAAGTTTTTGCAATGTGGTCTTTGAAATTCAACTGGTCATCAAAGATTACACCAAGATTTTTTGACTTAACTTTCTGACCTTGCTGGATGGTGAAATCATGTTGAAGAGTCAGAGTGGCAGGGAAGACGAGAAGCTCAGTATTTGACAGGTTGAGATGTAGGTGATCATCCATGCCGATATGTCTGTCAGGCACTTTGAGATCCGTGCAGCTACCGTTTTATCATAGCGCGATATGTAGTATTACCGCCGTTTCCCAGTGGATGATGAGACTCTGATTGGTTTATTGCATTTTACGCACAAAAAACACCTATTACTCATTAAGAGAATCCTAATAAAAGTATATAAATAACTAAAAAGAGACTTACTCTCTGCTGAATAAAGTGCTTCATTCTTATTCTGAGGAAATCTCAAATACTGAGGTAATCCTCATCACATCTTCTTGGGTGAATTATGTCTTATTACTCTCATTGCGACGCAAACAGTAAAATAAAAACAACTTAGGAAACAGTCTCGCTGCTTTGTTTTCTGTATGGGCGTATTCAAGCCGTGCGTGAAACATAATAATCTCAATAGCGTGTTCAGCGTGTGGTTGCATTAGATATAATGAAGGGAGACGTGAAAGACTGGACATCAAGTTGTTTTCATAAGGATTACTTTATCACAGAATATTTGTTAGTTTAAAAGTAGACATGTGAAGCTTTCTATAGATGTATCTCTCATGTCTCTTCGTTGAGTATTCACTGAGTTACAGTTCATTTTATGGCGCGTTTCTAAATGAAGATCACCGCAGACCAAGGCTGCAGACAGCACACCTTGTTTGTTATCTTTATTTTATAAATACACTAATTTTGTTGTTATTATGTCTGTATACAAATAAAAGTAAACCCTTTAAGGATTCAGTATGTATTGCTCTTATCTGTACGATCAAAAAAAGTGAAAGTATAATTTAAGTTATTTTCGGGGTTGTCAGAAGAAAGTGCCTCATCACGCGTATATGCGTGAATTGACTCCAGAGGGTTAATAGCTTTTTGATGCTGACATTGTATCTCCAGCAGCTACAGCAAGAGAACAATAATGGCGGACTGCAGCTTCTCACTCAAGGCTGTGTATATACTCATAGGGCAGAGAGCATCACAAATGGGCGGGAATTTCACATACTATGTCATCATAGTACTGCTAGTGTGGAGAGACTGTTGACTATGAGTGGGTGGATTTTTACCATTATAGGCTGGTTGTTTTTACACACTGCAGCCACACAACTGTGATCAAATACCTTTTAAAGTGATTTTTGAGAAGAACACGAGTATACAGTACAGACCAAAAGCTTGGACACACCTTCTCATTCAAAGAGTCGTCTTTATTTTCATGACTATGGAAATTGTAGACTCACACTGAAGGCATCAAAACTATGAATTAACATGTGGAATTATATGGAATTATATACATAAAAAAGTGTGAAACAACTGAAAATATGTCATATTCTAGGTTCTTCAAAGTAGCCATCTTTTGCTTTGATTACTGCTTTGCACACTCTTGGCATTCTCTTGATGAGCTTCAAGAGGTAGTCTCCTGAAATGGTCTTCCTACAGTCTTGAAGGAGTTCCCCGAGAGATGCTTAGCACTTGTTGGCCCTTTTGCCTTCTGTCTGCGGTCCAGCTCACCCCTAAACCATCTCGATTAGGTTCAGGTCCGGTGACTGTGGAGGCCAGGTCATCTGGCGCAGCACCCCATCACTCTCCTTCTTGGTCAAATAGCCCTTGATGCCTTCAGTGCAGGGGCGTCGCACCCGTGGGGGATGTGGGTGTTTTAACATCCACACTTTTCCCGGTGAGAGGGTTCAACAGCCGCCTGTTTCTGCAGTTTTTCCGTAGTTTTGCACAAACGCCTTACTACAGTCGCTCCTCCGTTTCTCTGGCCGCTCTATGTCTGTGCTCGCTGAGGAGGCGGGAACTTATGGTTATTTAGATCTCCCTTTTCCAGGTACTTTGAATGAGTGTTTATGGTTTCGATTTTTTTTTAAATAAGCTTGATATGTGTTTGGGAGGATGTTCTGTTATCGTTTTGTTGACATGTGGAGTGTTTTCTATATTATATTTTTTAGACTAATGCTAATTGCTATTATTGGGATATTGTTCAGCAGCTAGCTAAATTCGGTTATGTAACGTTATGTGGCATGCAAAGTATAACATAACTGTGATGAAGAAGGAGGGGACGGCAAACTGCTATTGTTATGCAGTGTTTTTATGGGTTCATTGCCAGTGCAACTGATTTTGATATTTTGAGTACTGTTTGTTGATTAGCTGAATACTTTTGTGGATAACGTTACCTGTTGTGTTTGATTGTAACATTACCTGTTGAGGAGAAAAAAGTGAGAAATGATGACATTGTTTGCATACCTGCTGAAGAACTATGAAAGAAGTGTGTATATTATTTTAAGGTTTAAAAACAGTAAATTGTTACATTATTTTTACCACCAGAGAAAAATCTTTGTGTGTGAAAGTGAGGGTAGGTTATGTAGAAATGTGACGTGGAAGAGTATATGCTGTGTCAGGGACCACGTTGAAGTTTAGAGTGAGGATGAAGTGATCCAAGATGTGCAGTGGAATAACCAGCACATGATCAGTGGAGCAGTGGTGTATAAATAAGGTCAAATTGAACACCTGATTTGTGAGTAGAAGCACTTAACACTCGCTTGAGTTCAAAAGAGTGTGGAAGTATTTTGTTCAAATTGTGAATAGATTAAATACAGAAAGTGAGCAGATTGCTCCCTTTAATATAATCACTACAGCTGCTGTCAATCAGTGGCACAGCAATTGGCTTCAGTGCTCAGTGCTTCATATAGAGCAGGGATCCTCAAATCTGGACCTCGAAATCCACTTTCCAGCAGAGTTTAGATCTAACCCTAATCAAACACACCTGAGCATGCTAATCAGTGCCAATCAATGTCTTTGGGCTCATTAGAAAATCACAGGCAGGTGACTTTGATCAGGGTTGGAGCTAAACTCTGCAGTGCATTGGACCTCCAGGTAAGATTTGAGGAAGGGGGATATAGAGCATGAACACAAGTATGAGACCATTTAAAAGCAGTTGTCTGTCACAAGTGTGGATTAAGTCGAAATAGACTTGTCTATTGAACCCACCCATGACTGTCACCCTTCGGACTCGCACCCAACAAATAAATTATTCTATCCATTACATCAGATATTAGCAGTTTACCGATCGGGTAGCTGCCTACATGCAGGACTCTAGCCTGAGGTTTACCTAGGTGCACGTTGAAGTCTTCAAGTATAATCAGAAGAGTACCATCCTCAGGGATGGCTGAGAGCAGCACACCATACTCCTCCAAGAATTTATGTGAACATCTGAATGTGATTCAAAGGAGCTGATGATACCCAGATATGGTAAAGGATTACATTTCCAATCGTTAGAAATAAGCAGACCAGAACCTCCACCTCTTTCAGTCAAATCAGGCTGTGGGAAAAAGAGAAATTATTGGAGAGGGCTGCAGGTTTAGCAGTGTCTTCTGGTTTGATCCATGGTAAGGGCCATGAGGTTGAGCCTTGAATAATTAGTACTAGATGTAATGAAGTCTGCTTTGTTTAAAACAAACTGCCAATTCCAGAGACCAATAGGAACAGAAAGTAGTGTATTAGCACACATAGGCAAAATGCGCAGGTTGTCAGAATAATGCTGCCTACAGTGTGTAACGTGTGATCTGCGAGAGTTAGTAATAGTAAGGATATGGAAACAGTAAATATCGGTCTTAAAATCTGAAAGAGAAGTTAAACAAGTTTCAGGAAAGAGGATGAATAAAAAGTGATACTCATGTCCCTTGTCGGCGGGCTGCTTGGTGGAGTCGCTGGCCTTTTTATATTTCTCTGACAAACTGTAATTGAACTCTGCTGAACATGCTTTACTGTTTAACACAACAAAGGTCCAAGCAAGCACACAAAACTGACAAGGTACATGATGCAACATGATACCAAATGCAACTTCAGCGTGTCTCAGTACAGCAAACAAAACAAGCATTTTCTAGCTATGACAACTGCTAAAAACTAATGAGTCAATAAATACACATACATGCTGCTTTCAACTTCTGCTGGTTGACTGCTTCTCTCAAAGAGTATTTACTTACACTGTTCAAGTCTTTTTGCAGGAATATGCTTTACTGTTTAACACAAAAAAGGGCCAAGCAAGTGTACAAAACATACCTACTAGTTTACGCCAACACCCAGAGATGTGGCTCAAATGTGAGGCTGTAATGTGTAAGTGTTCGACCCCCATAGATGTTAAGGCTACGTTTACACTAGAGTTTTTGTTTTAAAATGGCAGTTTAAAATGTGTTGGGGTGGAGGGGGGAGGGGGGACCTCAGTACGTACCAAGAGTAACGTGATACATATCCTGGGTAGTGTATAGTTTTTTTTTTTTTTTTTTTACATTTTAATTTAAATGATTCATCTTAAAATTATCAACTTATATGTTTGCTGGTAGTGAAAACTTACCTAGCTATAACTACCTAAGTCAGTCAACTTGCAAAGTAGCACAATGCTTTGCAATTGCATAGACTACGGCAGATATATTTAACATATATCTATTAGCATATATCTAAATCTCCCATATATCTAATCATATATCTAATATCTATATCTAATATCTAACCCATATATCTAATCTAAATCTCCCACATCTTGCACAAAAACATTTAGCATTTACTCTCCCTTTCAAGCGCTTGGGAAATAGAAACCCAAGCCTAGTTTCAGTTAAATTAAGTTAATCTGAATTAAAATAAAAGTGTATTCATCTCTAAACTCTGAAACAATTAAGATTTAATTATTTAAAAAAGAAAGTTCTAAATCCTCGTAAAAGTTGATTTGATTCAACAGATTTTTTTCAATATAAGCCCTACTCAAACTAGTGAATTACTTTGATCATTAGCGTTTACAGTGTATAAAGTATATTTATCATTTAAAAATGTATGTCATTTACCCTTATATAACCCATAACCCATACTTAATATAAATATGCATTACATAATCTGTAATGTAGCCACATTAGATACTTAGAAATATTTGATGAAATACTTTAATACTAAGATGCATGCGATAGCACTTGACTCACATACTGTGAGGTGTCCACTGGTGCCACATCCACAGCATTAGTGAAGTTATTCATAAGCACAGCATCAAATTCCTGCAGCCTGGCACTAGTATGTACCACGTGATCCTTCACAAAGATGCTGACAGCACGCAGCATGAAGGAAACAAACAGGTGCATGTGAATGTAGTTCCTGGTGCAGTGGAGACGCCTGTAGACACACAGAAATACATTTGAGGCTTGTTAGGCAGAAAATGGAAAAGATGTTGACCTCAGAAATAATATGCATTCTGGGAAATTAAGACAAAGAAGGTTTACTAAGTAATGTGCTTAGGTTATTTCTACACAATGATAAAATTCTTCTACTGTTTATTATAGACAAGATTTATATAAATTATTTGTACCTCGTAATCACTACTAACTGGATCCCACTTAATGTTATGATGTACTGTATTTTTATTTAGTCTAGCCATCCCATTTGAATCTGTTCTCTATATTTTGTATAATTTTCACAGGGGACACTTACAGAATAAATGCAATATTAATACACTAAGTGACCTGTTCACAAAAATCCCCAAAGTCTGATGTGGCATTTTATAAAGGCTTTCTACATTTAGTACCCTTTTAACATTACTTTAGTAAATGAAGTATTACAGTTTTCATATATCTCTGGGTATTTCTGATCATAAGTGTCAGAAAGAGCACTATATGTTGAGAGCAGGCAAGACCCCTGTTCTTCAACATAATAAAAACTGCCACTTTCAAAATTTTGACTCAGGAAAAAAAAATGCAATGATAGGTGTATTTCGTCAACACTTGCTGTGTTCAATCCACTCAATCAGACACTTCAAAGTACATAAGAATACTCCTGTACACAGCAGCTTGGATGTGATTGCTTTGTCATAATTTATTTAGCTCAAATGTGTTTTTGCTTTGCTACATCTCACATATCAAAAGTTTAAACAACTTTCCCACCTCATCCTGTTTACATTTTTCACAAGAAGGCTTCTTTTTTTTTCTTTTTTTTAATTAATGTAAATTAATGTCCCAGTCACATTTTCCTAGGTAAAATAAACATTACTTACACTATACCAGAATAAAAATCTATTTTGTATTTTTACATGAAGAATGTTTTCTATTTATTAAAACCAACTATAAAGCTCATCAGTTATTAGTTTTTTTAGCATTTACATTTATTCCATAATAACTCATGGTAGTACCAGTAATAATTTAAATAATATATTTTATTTAAACATTTATTTTAAAGTTGAAAGACTGGAAATCGAAACATAAAATCCTGAGAGAGATAACAATGGACATAAATTATAATCTACAGTATGTATAAATACATGTCAGCATGCATATAAACAATCAAACTAAAACAAAAGAAAAAGTAAAAATTGTATTTCCCAGACTGCACTCATCTTTCTCTCTAAAGTGCTATATGACCCTGCATGTAGCTGTCAGTAAGTAATGTTCAGAATTGTTTTGCGATGTTACATTGCTCCCCACAGCTCACCTGCAGTGCAATTAATATTGACATTTTGTACCATTAGTTTTTAAATGCACATTTTTTTTTTCAGTGGTCTATCTTCAACAAATATTGAGAAAATGTGAGAAGGCATTTTCTTTACTGTGTGTGAATAGTTTTGTCTCGTCGCACTCAATGAAGCTGCTTTGTACTCCATGTACAAAGAGAGAAAATAATATTAGACTAATCTACGAAAACTATTTAAAGCAAAAAAAAAATTTTTTTTTTGCAGTTTATGAGATGAAGTGCATCAAACACATACATACACGCTTAGTCAGTTACTCACCTGAAGTATCCAATAATAAAGATGGCCACTAGAAGAGAGCTGAAGGAAACTGCATAGCCTACTGTGTACATGATGTGCAGCCGTTCAAAAAAGACCTGCTGTGGGGACAAAGAGGTAGTGCATCAAGCCACCTAGAAAGTGATCTCAGTCCATTAAAGACAAATGACTGTAATGAAGCTTACTCTCTTTTTGTTGGGTTCTGGGGATTTGATGCATTCAGTGTAGTTGACCCAGGTCTTGTTTGAGCTCTCTGCAAGCACCCAGGATCCATTAGAGTCACACCTCCTGTAAGCGTGTCCTGGAAGATTGACAAAGACTTACCGAACACAGCCGGTATGGAACAGTACACATTATGCAGCAATACAAATGTAAAACTGTAGTAAATGTTAGTTTATGTTACATTTGTAATATTTCTTTCTATGTTAATCAATCAAACAATGAGTCAAGAATGATTCAATATTAACAAAAATGTTTTTTTTATTACACTGAAAATTGAAGTAAAAATCAAGAAAGTTGCACTGTGGGTATTCCGCGTATCCAGATAATTTACAAATGCACATAGTATACAAACTGTACACTTATTCACTAATTATAGATGGCTTTGAGGTTAGACGAGGTAATGAATTTAACACGGAGGAAAATGAAAGCTTAATTTCAAAACTGCTTCATGGAGTTTTTGTCTACTTTGTCTAATTTTTAGTCTTTTTTTTTGAAAGAAAAAAAGAAAGAACAATTGGTTTATGCACTGTACCTCTATCTCTCACAGCCTTGTTCATTGTGGTCAAAAATTAAACATGGTGCTACACAAACTAAGGTAAAGAGGCCCTAAGAGGCCATGGATTATTATTTTTCTTTTCTTGTTTTCTCATTGTCAAGACTTCAATTTCTCATGACCTTGACATAACAAAAGCTCCCATGATGTCTGACTCATTATCTGACAGCAGTACTGTAGACTAAATAAAATAATAAAATATATAAACATCATTAAGTTAATTAAATTTCTGAGTAAATAAAGCAGTACTGATGTCATCAAATCACGAGTCTGTTTTTTATCGAACATGTCTTTCATGTAATGGTCAGACAGACTAATAAAACCACAAACAAGTTATGTAATATACACATTTTATTTCAAACCGATGAAGAAAAGAAAGTAGGCTGAATTCAAGGAGCTCTGAAAGGTTTTGGAAAAGTTATCTGCTGCATCCATCTGAAGACCATTTTTAAAAAGTTAATTACACAAATATTATTTTTAGCATACTGTCTCAAAAAAAATCAGCACTGATCAATTTGACTATATTCATTAATTTATTATTAAGCAAAGCAAATGTTTGGCTCTCTAAAACTGCACTCTCAGCTACATCCCAAGCAATGCCAGATTACAGACTTCTCATTTGCGTAGCCCTATATGTGGTTTTGTTGTACTTCATACATTTTTTAAGTTCAAATTAACAAATATTTAATTGCTAACAATGATGCATGTTAACAACTGGAAGAAAAAAACTAAATTTGATGAGACACGGAGAGAGAACAAATTTTTCAAACCTGCATGGTTGAAGTCATAGATATATCTGGGACAGGGGGTCTTCGTCAGAGTTCCAGGGAAGCCTTGCAGCCAACATATCAGACCATCCCACTCTGGGACACACACACCGACTGAGAGCAAAACAGTTTTAGGGCGGAGATGTCAATTCACCATTGGACAAGATCAGATACAACACATGAAATCACCGAGTCTTGTAGCATAACATGATACCATATGAAAGTCTAGCACATTTTCATTCCTTCCTGATCTTTAAAGTGTATCCTGCAGCAAGATAAAAAGTAAATGAGCTACAGTAAAAGCCCAGTAGGATACTGTCATACATCCTTCCCATCTCCAAATAAATCATTTATGCTTTTCTTTGGATAAAATCTGCTCAATTAAAAAATATCAATCATAGTATCATCTGAACACCTATGGGGCATGTTTTCTATTTTGTGCATGGATACTGGATAACATCCATCTGGCATGGCCTAACATGAGTGCCCACGGGCTCACACTGTGCTTGTGCAATAAATGATGTGTTAAATTAAATTATGAACACTGAACTTGATCAATGTACTTATCATTTTGTGCTAAAACAATTGAACAGTGTATACATGACCGATGATTGATTGAAATAAAACAATGCTAAAAAAATGCTCTATATATCAGTAATGGTTTCAACAGAGTCCATCCAGCAGCCACAGATTTTTGCCAACATCAGACCACAGAAGCAATGAAGCTTGAAAACAATAGGCCATTAAGTGCTTTCAAACTGTTAATTCGGATCCATTCTGAGAAAGTATTGAGCTGTTCTAATGCTACTTACAGTTAACATGAAACAGTAATTTGTTATCCATTTTCAAGTGAAACAGGAAACAAAAAGACAATATAGAATGGGGCTTGATTTCATGCATCAGGAAACAACTGATATGCAGCTGGCATCTGCTTTTGAGAAAACTTTTTGAATGGAATGAGGAGGCTGAAGTTTCAACCATAACAACATCTTGACATGCCAGCAAGCAACTAGGTTCAGATATGACACATTCGCCTGATTGCGGGAACAATCGGTTCTTTTCAAATTAGCATATTTCAAAATTTTTAGGGTTCTTACAATTTAAAAGTGAAGTCACATTAGTGAAATTTCAGCTAAATATTATGTGCAAATAAAGGTCTATTGTGCTATTGTCAGTAGTGTAGCAATGTCTAAAACACAGCTCACACAGAAGTCACTTTCAAACCAAGCAGGTTTCTGTTGGCCAATGTGTTCAATTCATGTTACCAACCCTCATTTTTTACTTTCGTACAAAATTTCTGATTGTGTGGATTTCTAGTAAAATGACCAAACTATTTGACTGTGAAAATTTAAATGTGAGCGCACATTAAGCTTACATAATTTAATGACGAGATGACCGCATACTCCTAGTTTAATGTTTAATTGTAAAATAATGTTTAGCACATCAACTAAAAAATGCATAAAAAAGATCAATTTTGATATTTTAAGCAAACAAATCAGATTTTTTTTCACGACATCTTATGTGGCATAGGTGACGTCAGCTGAAAGATACCAAGTCTTTAGAAAATATACAGTATACAGTATTTATTAAGAGAGCATTTTGATTTTCATTTAGATTTTATGTTGACTTATGTTGGCAAAATGAGTTCAAATACCAAAAGAACACTTGTACAATATAAAATTAGTTGCAATTCTACAAAAATGTATCCTAGTGCAAATTGACTCTTATAAATGTGGATTTGTTGTCATATGATAGTTTAAAACTAAACATGTTTCGCAATGTAGATAGCAGTCATTGCACCCTATGTCCTCTGCACATAATTTCCTTGTACACAACATAATTATTTTCATCCTTCTGAATTACACATAACCTATGGTGTTAAAAAAGAGACATGGGAGTAAGCCAAATTAATATTTTTGAGTTGCCAAGTCACTAATGACAAAACAGCCAGGAAGGCCATTTTAAAATAAGTCATCTCCAACAGCTCTTGTTTTTTTCCCCCTTCACATGTTCTTCCTAATCACCTGTGACAAGTTTATAATGAAACTAAATGAATTAATAAACTGTGCAGTGCCTAACCAAGAGTCGTGCCTAACAAAGGTCTTGAAGGAGTCTTAGCTGTCTATCTCAGTTTATTTCATAAAGTATTATTCATGTGCATGAGCCGACTCATGAAAGCTTTATAGAAACTTTTTTTTTTTTTTTTTTTTTTTTGCTGAGGTGAAGATGGTCATACTTTTGGTGAATATTTTACTATTCCTAGGTGAACTTTAGGTGGTGCACAACAACAACATGGCTGAAGTGGAGAACTGAATAGGCCACTTAATTAAAAACTGTGTGAAAGAAACGTTCAGAGGAAACGGTGTCTACCTGCAGGGTCATCTGTGGAGACCTTCTGAAGACATTGCAGCTTCGCATCCAGCAGCATCTGCACCTGCTCTTCAGCTGTAATCTCACCATCTTCACCTGCCTGTTCAAAACAAAGGGCTCATTTTATTTCTTGATTGTGTACTATATCTCCTGAAGTCCCATCAAGACACATTTGGGATCAATACATAGAAACACAAATGATTCACAAATCAGATTTTAAGTCTCTCTCAGAATGATCATAATGTGCTTTCACTGAATGGAAAAGAACAGATCTGAGATTTTCTGCAAAAAAAAAAAAAAAAAAAAACTGTTTACGTGCTCCACAGAAAAATAGAAAGTCATACAGAGCAACATGAGAGTGAGAAAATAATGACAGATTTTTCAAAAACAGTCCATAAAAATAGTCTCATTTCAAAAGAAGAGTGCATTATATAAAACTGAGTGTGTGTTGGTGTGATTATCAAAGGGTTAGTGGTGACTTTTCTCTCTCTCCATCTCATTTCTGGTCGCTTATTGAGTCTGTGAGAAGAGTTGAACTTCTAAATAACCTGAAGAGAGGAAAAAGAAATTAAAAAATTCACTCTCTGTAATGATGAAAGAAAGGTTTTTAATTAATGTAAAAGTGTATCAGAAGGGTGATAGAGCTGTCATTTCTGCTTGATATTCTGCATCAATTAAAGTCATTTTCTCAGTCATGCAAAAGTAAAGATACAGTTTTCAATGTAACATTGTGCAGGGTGATATTAAAATGCTGCTAGAATGACAAAAATATTCATTAAGAAATATAACAAGAATTAAAGCAGAATGGAAATGCATCCATTAATGCCTTACCTTTGTATTTTCTACATTAAATAAATGTGGAATGGACCTTGGCCAGGTTTGATTTCATACTTAATTTAATAAAAGTGTGGCTGTGTGAGATGGGTAGCCGATGGGAGATGGGCAGCCTGTCCACTTGGGTTTACTGTCATATGCCTGTATTTTCAGATTTTAGATTTTGGGCTGGTTTATATATTATTAAGTGTTGTTTACTGCTGAAACCCAAACTCTGACATTTGTGACTCTCTAGAGTAAAGCTGGTTAACAAATCAGTTCATCTTTCACATTTCCATTAGGCCTGAATTTGCTCTTTCCATTGTGTGGTTTAATTGAGAGTGCAAGACTGTTCTGAATGAATGACTGATTAGAGACTTTCACATCTTTATGAAGAAGCTTTCTGCATAGACTTCCAATTTACTATGACCTTCCATTCACTAGGGAATTGATGCATACAGCTTTGTAGCACAGAAACGTATTACTCAAAATGTATTACTCAGAGATGCCAATAAGATAACCCTTCATCAAAATATTTATATAAAAAAAATACAAACTAACACACACAAAAAATACATATTTCCACATATTAGAAAGCCATTTCTAAAGTATCTAATAAATAACTTCCTTCATATTATCCACTGCTACTTTAAATAATGCACTGACATTATGAGTCAAATTTCCATTAAAATGATCGTGGGACATTTTTATCATATGGGCTCAGGGGGTTCAACGCGTGGGGAATTATAGGTCTATGATTATGTAACATCCTACACCCTTGAAAATAAAGGTTACAAAAATGGGTTTTCTCAGCAAATCCATAAAGGAACCGTTTTTGGCTCTCCAAAGTGCAGTGCAGCTTCACAAAGTCTTCAAGTGGATAGTCTGGTGGTTCTTCTGCAGTATACAATTTAATAATAGTCATGCAGCTCCCTTGACATCATCAAGCAACACTGTGAGACTGCTGACAGTGTTCCAGTCAGTTGGGCAGAGATGCTTGTGCATTTCAAATACCTAAAGAGATTCTGAACGAATCTAAACAATCAATATGTGATTAAACCCCAGAATGTAAAATATTCTGATATTGATTGGCTATAATAAAGGTCCTCCAATTTGGCATAGATAGATTATATGTCTGTTAGTGATTACCGAAAATGGTAGCAATTGCAAAATTGTATTACTTTAATATAAAACCATGTCTGTACTGTGCATACATGTAATGGAAATAAACCATAACTATCATTCAAATGAAAATTTGAGAAATAGGCTTACATCTTGTTGCTAGGACATCAAATTTATTTTTGAATCTTAGTATTTGCATGATTATTGCTGTTCATCTCTTAAGCAATGCATCTGACATTCTCATCACAGTTGGTGTTTAGGTCAAAGAAAATCAGGGGGGAAAAAACATGTGCGCTAAAAATTGTAAATGTGCACTAAAAGGCACTAATTTTACTGGTCTGACCCTTAAGGCTTTGGTGAACTCTGCATGATTGAGTCTTATTTAAAATGTATTTGAAAACATTTTTCTTGAATAAACCCACTTACATCAGTGATTCTCCAGAGCCAAACCTCCAGAGGGGGCCAGAGGATGACTTAAAGCATTTAAATCATTATTGTAATATATTCAAAATAATTTAAATGAAACTGTACTCTAAATTAAAATGCTAAAGAAAAACAACAAAAATGTAAAATGCAATCATATGTAAACAAGCAAATTTACAATATAAACAGCAGAAATACCTGAAATATTGTCATATTTGCTGACGATATAAAATTATGGAATATTTTGTATATTGCGACACTGTTAAAATGTAAACTTCTGAAGACAGTAAGCCAGTGTCCCTCATGGGCCTTTCATCACCGAACGCAATGAACACAAAATGAAGTTTTTTAGGCGTAGTCTGAGTATGAAACTGTCATCCAGCATGCTGTTTCAATTTGCAGCCGGTTTGTACATAGATACTGTAGCTAGCTTTGAATAAGACTCCCTCCAAGCCATGTATGGAGTCAAAGGCAGCAATTTATGCATCTTTTGTCAACATGCCCCACGGAACATAAGGCTGGGGTGAGCAGTAGTAGTAGCAGTCTTGCCACACTATGCAACACTATGTAATATATAATGGTTTTCTTTGTTCTTCATGTGTTTCTTTGTTTGTCAAAGAACTCACTTTGTTTTTGTTCTTTGCAACATCAAAATTATTCTTTGTGTCAAGCCACTCTTGAACAACAGACAGCGTCAGAAGCGTCTCAATTCAAAAAGGACTGGACTGCTGCTCAGTGGTCCAAAGTTATGTACATTTTGCATTTCCTTTGGAAATCAGGGTCCCAGGGTGTGGAGGAAGGGAGGAGAGGAACACAATCCACGTTGCTTGAGGTCCAGTGTAAAGTTTCCACAGTCAGTGATGGTTTGCGGTGTCATGTCATCTGCTGGTGTCGGTCCACTGTGTTTTCTGAGATCCAAGGTCAACACAGCTGTATACCAGGAAGTTTTAGAGCACTTCGTGCTTCCTGCTGTTGACCAACTTTATGGAGATGCAGATTTTCCAACAGGACTTGGCACCTGCACACAGTGCCAAAGCTGGTTTAAGGACCATGGTATCCCTGTTCTTAATTGGCCAGCAAACTCACCTGACCTTAACCCCATAGAAAATCTCTGGGGTATTGTGAAGAGGAAGATGTGATATGCTAGACCCAAGAATGCAGAAGAGCTGAAGGCAACTATCAGAGCAACCTGGGGCTCTCATAACACCTGAGCAGTGCCACAGACTGATCGACTCCATGCCACGGCGCATTGCTGTAGTAATTCAAGCAAAAGGAGCCCCAACTAAGTATTGAGGTCTGTACATGCTCATACTTTTCATTTTTATACTTTTTAGTCGGCCAAGATTTCTAAAAATCCTTTCTTTGTATTGGTCTTAAATTATAATATCATTTTCTGAGATACTTAATTTGGGATTTTCCTTAGTTTTGAGTTATTATCATCAAAATTAAAATAAATAACCAGTGTTGATTTTAAATAGTTGTTGGTGAGTGGTGGGTCTTTGAGTCAAAAAGTTGTGAACCACTAATTTAGATGTAACACATTTAGATGTAACTACTTTGGATGTGCAACATTTAACACATTTTTTTTTTTTTTAGATTATTTCACAGGATGAGCACATGCATGCATTCATGACATGAATTTATTATGAATTTATTACTGTAACTTGCTGACAATGCAATAGGAGTAACTTTTAGATGTTTAAAGGTAATAATTAAGAGGGATGATACTTTCAGTATAATCAAGCCTTCCCTCATAAAATATCAATCTTATGAAGAATTCAGTTTAACTGTGCTATGCTGATTACTGCACAATTGTAAGATGAACAAGCATCATTTTTAGTGTGTTTTAAAGAACAAACAGTAGCATATTCAGACCTTTCAGGTTTATATGACAGAGTGCATTAAACAGAAATCATTCAGCAAAACGATACACAATTTATTTAGTTCATTAATGCATGAACAAAAGGACAAGCCATTCAAGTGTGTTTTTATGTGTCATTTCTTCCACAACACAGGTCTATATATGCTCATTCAAGTGACTGCATTTACTAGTTTTGTGATAGCCAAATGAATGGCAGACCAAGAGTGAACAATGTGGCAAAAACATATAATGGAGGAAAAAACATGCATGCATATTGTATGCATTCCATGCGCACTGATTTTTTTTATTTTTCACATTTTTAAATGTGCAGTACCGAAAGTGTCTATCTCCGCCGAATTTAAGTTGATTCAGTTATGTTGAATAATATTGTTGAATGAAATGTAGATGTTTCAACATAAGTCACATTTTAGGTTACCTTATACAACACATTTTTATAGGCAGTAGCAACTCTTTATTAAGTAAAAACAGTATTATGTTTGGAAAGAGGATAAGAGCTGTGAAACACACCAAGCTTTCATAAAAACCTCCACTGTTACATTGGTGTGTAAAGATAAAGTAACACTTGGTAACACTTTACAATAAGGTTCCATTAATTCATGTTAGTTGATGTATTAACATGAACAAACAATGGACAACACATTTATTGCGCTATTTATAAATTAATGTAAACAAGCACAACTTTTTTATTTTAATAATGCATTAATAAATATTGAAATCAACATTAACTAAAACTAATAAATGCTGTATAAGTATTGTTCATTCTTAGTTCATGTTAAATAAAGTAATTAACTAATAAGCCTTATTGCAAAGTATTACCCAAACATTCACAGGCTTACATTCTTTCTGTCAAATCAAATCGTAATTTCTTCAGATCGTTTTCTTTAAAGACATTTTTTATTATTATAATTTATAAAAAAAAAAATAATAATAATAATGAAAAGGAATTGATATAATGTAACACAAAACAAGTCTTAAATATGTATATGCACTATTAAGTTGATTTGGTCAGTGTTTTAACGGGTTAATCTGGACTGCCTCAGGTGCCCTTACAAAAGAAAAAAGAAAAAAACATTGTCATGTCACTCCTGCAA
Source organism: Carassius auratus (assembly GCF_003368295.1). Lineage (NCBI taxonomy): Eukaryota > Metazoa > Chordata > Actinopteri > Cypriniformes > Cyprinidae > Carassius > Carassius auratus. The sequence goes on along the minus strand of NC_039276.1, from coordinate 11,956,936 downwards.
AGACCCAGCTCTTACCTGAGCATCAACTAATGTCCAGAACAGAATCACTTTGGCGAAGTTCCACAGGAGACAATCCCTCATGATTCTGAGGTGATGCTTCTGTCGAGATAACAAGCAGTCCTCTTCCTTTAAGATTTTGTGTATCTCCTTACACCCCCCAGCGACCATGATCTACTCTTGTCATCACTGAAAAACATCGTTTAATCTCCCCGAAATATGTTCTTCAATGTCTGATAAAAAGCACAGGATCACGAGGCGTCGATGTTCTACTAAGTTCAGCGCGTTCACATCGCATTCAGCAGCTGAAAAGTTTGCAGGTGTTGCCTACTCCACGAAGAAACCTGTTCGGTCAGTTTTGCTGACTGACTCACCGTGAGTGAGATGAAGCGCTTGAATAACAGACGCTCCTCTCGTCTCAAAGAGCGGATCGATCTTAAATTACAGTATTTGATTTATCGCGAGGACCGATCATTCTCACATTAATAATATCGAAACTAAGTGTTTTAACTAGTGCTTTCTTTCTCTCCTTTTTTATCTGAAAAAATGAATCAGAATCAAATGAACAAATAGTTGTGTAGGTTAGTTAGGAACTAGTTCTTCTTCCGCTCATCTCTCAATGCAGACAGAAACAAGGAGGCAGTAATAAGGAGCGCTCACTCGTGATGTCTTCAAAGAGCTGAGAGAGAAATGCTGAGATAATGACATAAAATAATAACTTTCTTCAATTTTCTGTAAGTTGATTCAAGATAAATGATTCATTGTGTTATGCAATGGATATCAATAAATTAAAGATCTGATCTCATTTGCAATTTAATTCTACTTATTATGGCTTTCAAAACTCTCAATAATCTTAACAGAGAGTTCAGGCAAAAGTTAACAATTTGTAATTCCAAACCTGACTGTCTTTCCTCTGTGAAACACAAAAGCGGACGTTCAGCAGGTATTACTTTTATGACATCTCTTTTTTATACTATGAAAGAGAATAAGGCTCTTTGTAAAATAAATAAATAAATAAATAAAAACCTGAAGAGTCCGTCTCTTTATCCTCCTTGAGCAGAGATGGATTATGACACAGCGGTGCCCTGGGCACGGACTGATTGAAGCCCTGCCTCATCTTTTGTTCCCTTTTTTATTCAAAATGTCCCCAAACTTAATTATATCATAAAACATCACAATTCTTAAATATAAGTAAATACATTTTGCACCTAGATCATGTTAGTTTATGGGCTATGGGAAACGTAGCCTAATATTAGTGTAATCTATTAACTAGCCTACGCATAAAACCTTTTAACTTTAATTAGATATGGGTGTCATGTCATAAAATATTTTTACTGACTTTGTATTTAACATAAATTTAATAAAAATATTATACTAATTATAACACTTTGCACATAAAGAGAGCAAATAATATTTGCATTTTCAAAAATATATATAACTTCAGTCTGGACATAGTTCAAGCACTTTCAACATCGCTCATTATAATCACTGAAGCTGTTTACACACATCGTACACACATCTACACTTTGTTTATGAAGAGATAATTCTCTGGAGAGCAGCATTAAGTCGGCGAGCGCGCACACAGAACAAAACACGGGCTTTTCATCGATGACTCATCTGAATGTCTCTGATTGGCCATTGCATTCATAAACCGAATCCTGTGTGATTGGTTATAACGCACAGCACTGTAAAAGCGGTCTGGTTCAGCGCCAGCCAAAGCACAAACGCAGATTTGAATTTGGCAGCTGATGCTGTGCCGTACTGAACGCTATAATCGTATCAAATATAGGCTACATATATATTTTATTCAGCCATTTTTGGTCTTTTGGAAGCTGCATTCAAAATCGACTTTTCTTAAAAACCTGAAGGGGCACGGTTGAAATCGCGTTCCTGGAAGAGCATTATTCCGTCCCTGAAACAATTTTAAAATTGTTAAAAATATGTTTTGGTATCCAAATGACTAACTTATAAGAAATCACCAAACTTACATTGAGTAAGCAATAAGATTAAGTTGTTTGGAGGACCTGTCCATGGTGCTGAAACACCAACTAGCAAGTGCATTTCCCCTTTGACCACTTATTTTGCCACATCTTTTATTAATTTCACTATACTGTAATTCCACATTTCAATAAAATGAATGTGAAATAGTAGTTTCTTATAAAATAAATAAAATCAGTCTAGAAAAGAAAGCCTGTGTAGTAAAACATATGATTAACCATTATAAAAAGGAATCATGTGGAGCAAAATGCCAACACATTCTCTCTCGCAGCACACAAGATATTCAGAGCAGCCTTGAGGATTCAGCATAACTCTTATCAGTTGGATTCAATCTCTTTGAAGAGGAAGCGACAGGCCACCGCTTAACCATTTCAGAGACTCAGCTCAAACATTCGGTTTTCCCTGAGCTGCTTCAGATGTATTTGACTTGATCCAAAAGTGGCTAAAATATTTAATGAAAGGCAGCATATTTACATTTGTGAGATGTTACATGAATAAAAACCACGTAATGAATGATGACAGGAAACAAATCAGGTTAATTTGTCAGGTTTGAGAGGAAGTTCGATTTAACAATTTTAGTCAAATTACTTTGGGTCTCAGGTGGGGATCATTACTGTAATATCAGTCACAAACACAAAAGACACATTATGTCCATAAACATATTGATTATGTCATCATCAATCACCACTGATATGTAAGCAAGAAATATACAAGGTGGTCCATGGAGAAACATAGTGTCTTTCTTTCAATTCTCTGTCCATCTTTTTGTAAATACAAGCTGTTCAAAGAACGATATTTTAAATATTTATTGTTCTTTTGTTGCAATGCTGTTTTTGCTTTTGCTGAATATATTCTGTTTTTTTTTTTTCTGTTTGTTTGTTTCCTCTTTTTTGCAATCATACAAAAATAATCTAAGAATCTAATAATAAAAAATAAAATAAATATTCTACCCTGGAAAATTCAGACTATGATTTAAATTTTCTTTGTGCCACTTTTGCAATTTTGAGTTTTTGCCTAAACCTAAAGGATTTGCATGTGAATTAGCTCAGAGAAATAACTTCAGTTAAAATTCCATGACAATCTCATAACCATCTTCTATTCTGATTGAGTGAACAATCATTTCCTCTCCGTGCAAGTGGAGTATTGCGCTTCACAACACGCACCATCTAGAAAGGTGTGCAGTCTAGCAATGTTTAAAATTCATAAAAGGCAGCTCATCTGATGCAATTATTTCAAGAGACTGATCTTCCTATCAAAATCTTTCTTCTGCAGACATTAACTTATAACTTAAATATTTGGCTTGCTTAGTTGAGGACACATTTTCTGGCCACATTGACTTGACTGCACAGACACTATTGGAAGAGAACTGAACTGAGCTGAATGATGACAATACTGAATCAAAAATTAACTGACTTTAACTGATAAACTGACTGTTTTCTATTGTCCTCTTGAATTATCAGCACACGTTTCCTGTTTAACACTGCTTCGACACAATCTTTATTGTATAAAGCGCTCTCTCTCTCTCTCTCTCTCTCTCTCTCTCTCTCTCTCTCTCTCTCTCTCTCTCTCTCTCTCTCTATATATATATATATATATATATATATAGCATACCGATATACAGTACGGACCAAAAGTTTGGACACACCTTCTAAGAAAGAGTTTTGTTTATTTTCATGACTATGAAAATTGTAGAGTCACACTGAAGGCATCAAGGGCTATTTGACCAAGACGGAGAGTGATGGGATGCTGCACCAGATGACCTGGCCTCCACAGTCACCGGACGTGAACCCAATCGAGATGGTTTAGGGGTGAGCTGGACCGCAGACAGAAGGCAAAAGGGCCAACAAGTGCTAAGCATCTCTCGGGAAACTCCTTCAAGACTGTTGGAAGACCATTTCAGGAGACTACCTCTTGAAGCTCATCAAGAGAATGCCAAGAGTGTGCAAAGCAGTATTCAAAGAAAAAGGTGGCTACTTTGAAGAACCTAGAATATGACATATTTTCAGTTGTTTCACACTTTTTTTGTTATGTATATAATTCCATATATAATTCCACATGTGTTAATTCATAGTTTTGATGCCTTCAGTGTGAATCTATAATTTTCATAGTAATGAAAATAAAGAAAACTCTTTGAATGAGGTGTGTTCAAACTTTTGGTCTGTACTGTATATATATATATATATATATATATATATATATATATATGGGTGACTTGACTTATATTCAGATTAAAAAATAACTAATATATTTGTATTTTATGTTGGTGTCAACTATACAAGCTTTTGAAAACATATTCAGTGGAATAAAAGTCCAAGTCATCACTGAAATGCTGGAATTTAAAATCTAATTTGAACAGAAATAATTTGTTAAGATTTAAACCAAAGAAACCTTTTGATGAACAAGAAACCTTCAAATGAATAAGAAATATTTAAGATTTTAATAAAATTTTAATCACTTTGAACAAAAGGTCAGAGTTCCTGCCTCACATTGCATGCTAAAAGTAAAAAGTTGAAAATTTTATTATTCTTAAACTGTTACTCAAACTGTTTTGCAAAAAAATAAAAATAAAAAATATAAAAAAATGACTAACTAAATAGGAAAAATACTAACTGAAAACATTTTCACTAATGGACTCAGACTTTGGGCTCCCACTGTTTGAGATGCAAATAGCTCCAATACAGAACTAGTATTGGCAGCATTGCAGCATTTAACTGACACATTGCTACTTCTTATTCAAGAGTCTTAGAAGTTGAAGATTTTGTGTTTGCTGGTAAAGGCACCAATGTTGAGAAGGATTTGTGTTTAAAAAAAAAAAATCTCAAGTAGGGGATATGTCATGTCTGTCTCAACACAACCAAATTAGCTTTTACAATAAACCCACCCAATTAGGGCAAATTCAAAACTGCTCAAAGCTATGTGAACTGCTTGAAAATTTTATACTGTTAAATGAGTTCAACATTCAGAAGATTTCCTTGAATTGTTTTTTCTATTGCCCTTAGCTTTTTTTTCCTTGCACACATGCACTGCACCAGACTAGACCTTATTATTGTCTTCAGAGCAACCTTACAGCTTCTCTTCACAAACTTTTGACAATATTTTTCTTTTAAATGTTCATATCCAAATTTTCACAGCACCATTTACAATAAACCGTTAAGAAAATGACAATAAGAAACACCAGGCAGGTATTTTATAAATGCTTCATACTTGTTGAAATGTGCTGCTCTTAATGTGCCTTCACAACTGGAAATAGTGCGTCAAGCAGGCAAGCCACCGTTAAATTCAATTCAGTTCAATTCAATTCAAGTTTATTTGTATAGCGCTTTTTACGATACAAATCATTGCAAAGCAACTTTACAGAAAATAAAGTTTCTGCAATATTTAGTAGTAGCTTATAAGTGGTGACTGTCAGTTTATGTGCATATGATAGGAATTTTCAGAAAAATTAATTCAAGATATAGTCAACCAGACGATGAACATTATTAACAGCAATTATTATGTGATTGCATAGTAAGTAGCAATATTTATTAGTTCTGTATGTTGTTTCAGGGTTTGGCATCATCTGAGGTCCTCTGAGGGGTTGGCATCATCTCTTCTCAGGTGTTCTGGATCCAGACTGGAGCTTGTGTAAATCCTAAGGCAAAACAGAGAAACAAAAAGAGACGTGATTAGCGTAGCTGCTGTTCCAACCAAGTAAAATTAATTAGTTTAAGCCAAGCTAAAGAATAAGAATGAGCATTTGATCTGGTACAACTGCAGTCACAAATTATGAGAAACATTATTCAAATGCTTGGCGAAAGAGATGTGTTTTTAATCTAGAATTAAACAGAGAGAGTGCGTCTGAAACCCGAACATAAACAGGAAGGCTATTTCAGAGTTTGGGAGCCAAATGCGTTTTGTGACCTTAGGGAGCATGATGGATTGTAGCGTGGTATAAGGCTAGTTAGGTACGCAGGAACTAAACCATTTAGTGCCTTATAGGTAAGTAACAATAGTTTGATACGGAACTGATACGGAACTTAATAGGTACCAAGTGCAGTAACTGTAGAATTGGGGTAATATGATCATATTTTCTTGACCTGGTAAGGACTCAAGCCGCTGCATTTTGGACTACCTGTAGCTTGTTTATTGAAGATGAATTAGCTATGCTGATACATTTCTTCTTTGTGAGAACATGTTTCATAGTTTGGCAGTGTTTCTAAGATGGAAGAAAGCTGTTTTTGTAACATGGGAAATATGATTTTCAGAAGACAAGTTGCTGTCTAATATAACACCCAGATTTTTGACTGTAGAGGAAGTAACAGTACATAATTTTTAACACAATCTGTTAGCTTAGATAATTTAGAAGTTTCATCTGATGTCATTGAGATATATAGCTGAGTATCATCAGCATAACAGTGGAAACTAATACCTTATTTTCTAATAATATTACAAAGCGGCAACATGTATATTGAAAATAGAAGAGGACCTAGGACAGATCCTTGTTGCACTCCATAATTTACTGGTGATAAATGAGATGACTCTCCATTTAAATAAACAAAATGGTAGCAATCGTAATGGTAGGATCTAAACCATTTTAGAGCCTGTCTTTGAATACCTGTATAGTTTTATAATCAATCTATGATTATGTCATGATCTATGGTGTTGAACGCAGCACTGAGATCAAGTTAAACTAGCAATGAAATGCAGCCTTGCACCATTAAGTCACCAACGACAGAGATGTCAACTGGTAAATCACCAAAATTATAAAAAAATGATAAAATAGTAATGAAACTTTCATGTTGCATCCTAAGACCCAAAAAAGGACCATCTGTCATCTTATAGGGGGAACAATAGTCTAAGTAAATTGATCAAATTTTTATTTAAAAAAATTACATTTATTAATAATCATAATTATTAAAATAATAAAAATGAAACCATAGCAAACAATTTTTATATTTTAACCATTTTAACCATTTAATTGAACCATTTAGAAACATAAACGGATAAGAGAGATTGATATAGACATTTTAAACATTCAATGTTAATAGAGCCCAGACCAAGTCCAAAAAAACACACACACACAAAAAAAAAAAAAAAAAAAAAACGGATAAACTTCCTCATCTTTCATTTTATGTGTACTATCATTGTAATTAATTACATTGCTGCATGATGATATATGTACATAAGTGATGTGATTAAAAGTCACACCCTCAAGCCAAACACTAAAATTAAATGTAAACATGTCAACAAAAATATTTTTTCAAATCATTCAACAGAAATGCCGGTCATGCTCAAGACTGATATGTTGAATTCTGACTCCTTCATCTGTGCTTTTAAAACCCAATTAAAAACTCTGCACTATTCACTATTTTCACTGACTCTTTAGGTCTCTCTCTCTCTCTCTCTCTCTCTCTCTCTCTCTCTCTCTCTCTTTCTTTCTCTCTCTCTCTCTCTCTCTTTCTCTCTCTCTCTCTCATGATCTGCTTCTTATGACTTTCATTATCTGTCTCTTAAAAGTTTGTTCATTCTTTGTTGTGAATGATCTATGAGGAAAGCATTCAACGAACACAATGTTTTTTTTTTATTATTATTAAAGAAGGTTATTATTAAAGACAGACAGTTGAATTAGCTATGCTGATACATTTCTTCTTTGGCATTTTTAATAACTTTCTAATTATAATAGTAATCACTTACACCTGGAACACTGATTATCTCTTTCCACATCCAAAAAATAAACAAATAAATAATTAAATATATAACTAAATATATAAGAAAATTTGATCTTGCTGGCAAACTCATGTAAATATGACTACATTTGTCAGATATGTCAGACGTGTTGAAAAGGTCTTCACAGCAGTGCGCAAAGCTTCTAGATGCTTACAAATCTGCAATCCCTGCTAAATGGTAAACTGCAGGGGAGTGTTTCCATTTCATTCTAAAAAAATGGATGAGATTGATTGTGTTTCATCTCCAGATGTTATTGCTGTTACTTTTAACCATGACAGGAACACATTTCTAATTTACACATAACCTTCAATGATGAGGGCCAGTTTTCTGTCTTTGTTGGAATAATTGGTTCTCTTCTCCTCTGACCTCCTAAGGTTAAGACAGAAATTTGATTTCAACTCAGAAGCTCCAGACAAACTCCTTTAAAATGTGTAGAAAATTACAAACAGTCAGATTAAACAATTTTTCAAGATCTTTATAGAGTAAAATTCAATGCATGCATTAAATGGTCCTAAGTGATAATTTTATGTTAAATTATTTCTTTATCAATTACTTTTTTTATTTAGTATACATATTTTATTTCACACAAAAAAGCAAACATTTTAGGGTGAATTATTCCTTTAATTGTGATATTAAGGATATTAGATAATGCTTCAGGTTCTGATGCCTTGAAAGTGAGAATGGGTTGAAAATGTGTTGTGGCTTACAATTAGCTAAAACTAAGAAGGGGGAAGGGGGAAGGTAGTCATTAATATTTAATGTAATCATTCTTAGCCTAATTAGAATGCTTTCCACAGGCTATGGCACTATAGATATCTATGGCAGAAAACCAATTATATAGAGTCTGTTATACACTCTCATGTTTGTTCTCATCACAGATGCTTAGATAATTTATTAGATAGACCTGTTATTTGATAGTTTTGCTGCTCTCTGCTCTTTTGTCAGATGTTTGAAACAGTATATGATGCATTTGCATTTGATTTCTCAACTTTTATTGTGCTTTTTTCTACCTTATCTAGAGATTGACCAGAGGACGTACAGAGTAAAAAAGCATTTCAATTGTGTTCACATAACACAAATCCTTAAGTTATTCAATGCTAAACTATACTCCAAATTCAGCTTCAGCATGCTTGCACGTTTAACCAAGTTTTTTTTCTGCATTGACATTTTCCCATAAAATATGACTGGGAGCATTCCCAGCAACACTCTGCAACGTGAGTTATTTTAATCATAAATAGGCTATGCTCTTCATTATCCTGCACTACTTCTGCAACTTATGTAGGATCTGTTTTCTTTCATGCAGTCTTTTAGAAGGCGTAATTGTTTACTTATTCCATGAAACTCTTCTTTTTGCCTTTAGCAAAGAAAATTATTCTTAGATGAAAAAATAAAATGTAACATAAAAGGCATTTGGCTGAATTAAGCAAAGCACATGTAAGAAGATATTTGGCAAGAAGAAAAATAAAAGTTAGAAAGATAGATGTGTGTGTGTGTGTGTGCGTGCGCGTTTACAAAACAAACATGATTCTTTACGTGATGAAACACTTTTGGACATTTGTACTGTTAATGTAAAACTCAATTACATATTGTTAAATATTATATATGCACTATAAATATATATTACATTCTAGTGTTGCTTGATTTCTTCAAAGCATTTCTGGAAAACTCCTGCTTTATAATTGGTGAGCCTCAAGTGCTGCTTCACTAAAATGTCAGCCTTGTTCTACTTACCACAAACAGTTTTGTGACTTCTGTTAAACCAAGCAGTTCCTGTAAACACTCAACGTTCCTATGCGCACTGGGTCCCATTGTATAATTGTGCTGACATTTATGCTCATTTGTATTCAAAAGAAAGGGAATGAAACTTCAAAATAACTCCAAGATTCTCTGAGTGGAAGCTGTAACATTTAATGTACTGTACATAGAGGATGATGTTTATCATTCTTCTGCTCTGATAGGTAATACTGTCTGTCTTTTTATTTAACAACAATGCCACAACAACAATGGAGGAGGAGGAAGTGCATGAGGAAGGTTATTGCGAAGAGTTGATTTGAGGAAATTGTTTGGGCCAAATTTTCCAGGTTTATGGCAGCAAATTCTTTGAAATGCTTTTTGCTGCAATTAAACTAGATATTCTCTTTGATTTCTGCACATTAACTCTGATTACCAAGTAGACACAATTCTGTTCATTCTTTCTGTGTTTTCTTTGCAACAGAAGACAGACGAGGACAATTATTTGCAAATATTTGACTCTTGCTGTGATAATTGTAATTACTGAGTTTATGCGAATCTATTATTGTGATGTCAACCATTTCTTATTTAAAATTCAAATACAAACAAATCAAATTGTGGTTGGTAACTTAACATGTCAGATAGAAACTTCCTGTCTAAAGTGGTGTTCAGCAATTAGTAATGACAAAGAAATCGGAAATCATTCGTAGCAGCAGTTAGTTACTCATGTCTTCTAAAAAAAAACATATGTAAAGGAGCAGCAGTTGACCAACGGAGAGAGTCTGGTGTGGGAAAGGCACAGAAATAGTGTGGCTGTGATCCGTTTTATTGTTCCATTTGATCGGGCTCGGCCCACATACAACGATTTAATAAAAATGCATGTTGAATGTAACAAACTTTTAGCATGTTGGGTGAGTTTGATTCATTCATTGATGATCATTCATCTTCCAATAATGTTAGGGTTTCTTGCAGTAGGAATATATATAGTGAATTACAGTGCAGTAACCTGGTGATCTGAAATGATCGAATCACTGTCAGTGTTGATGCTCTTGGAATCATTTGAAATCTAGACCAACCTTCATGCCGACAAAAGTCTGGTTATAAGAGGTTACGTCTAACCCAAACATACAAATACAATCAAATGCTACAATGCAGCTGGACTGCAGTTATCATTAAATGATAGAGATGTTTATTTCTTCTTGCTTATCGTTCCAAAATGCTGTGCGAAAATAAATAAATAAATAAATAAGAAAATAAGTAAATTAAAAAAAAAACATTTCTTTCTGTCTCTCTCATGCAATCCTACACATTGGTGTTTTCAGTAGAAAGCAAGTGACTGTACTTTCAGATCAGCGAAGCAGGTAACTGTCAATCAAAGCAGCTACACATCACGATGAAAGAAATCTGACTGATCTCAACTTTTCAAAGACTTCATGATTCTTTTCCCTTCCCCGACACACCTACTGAAAAGAAGCCTGATCATAGCATATACATCCATATTTTTGTAACTAGCCAAGAAAGGGCAAAAGCTGTGAAAAGCAGGATAGGGGAATGATGAAAAAAACTTGTTCTGTAGATATGAATTTGGAAATAGCATGTCCTTGAAATATGAATAAATATGTACAAAATCCTATGCACATTTCTACCTTTTCCAAAATAGTTTTTTAAACGTTTTTTAAAGGGGTCATATCATGCGATTAAAATTTTTTTGAGTGTTAAATGCTCTTGGTGCATAATGAAGATCTGTTAAAGTTGCAAAAACTAAAGTGTCAAATTCAAAGAGATATTTGAATACAACCAGCATACAACCAGGTTGAATACAACCTGTTCTGAAAACAAAACAGCAACGCAGTTTATGGATGACCATTTCGTGTACTTAAGAGAGGAGGTAATTCTGACTTTGCTACGACAATCTGATGCTTCTGAATCAGCTACATTAAGTATGTTTTGTTATTAGTTTAAGTATTTGCTATTGACTGTTCAAATGCAGAGTTTTGCACGTAACATGTGTGTGCGCATGTGTAAGAGATTGGAGTCAATTTTCTTTACCGTCCATGGCTTGTGTAATGCAAGCACATCAATGTGTCTGTCACTTTACTCTGTTCCCCTATCGGGCTTGAAGTGATGGGAAAACTAAGGACATTATTAACTGTCTTTACAATTATTTTGAAAGATGAAGCTCACGATTATGGAAAGGGATGTTACATTTCCTACGAGTGCTTGCAGGGATCAGCCAATCACAATGCACTTGATCAGCTGGCCAATCAGAGCAGACTGCGCTTGTCAGAAGGAGGGACTTTGTAGAAAGACGCATTTGAGAAAGTTGGGTCATAGAGGACCTACAATAATGTACAGTATTTGAAAAATAATGTGTTTTTTTGAACATTAAAGCATGTAAACATTTTCTGTTACACCAAATAATGATCTTTAAAAAGGCATCATATGACCCCTTAAAAAACAAATGTTTTATAAAATTCATTTGAATAGCTGTCTGGCCCTGGGTTTTTGATATTCTTTTAAGTTTTGAAATTGCTTCCCAAATCTTTTCTATAGCGATGGTTTCTCTAATTCAGCTCTCATGGAATCTGTTAATTGAGAGAAACTTAGGCTATATTTTCAGTTCAGTAAATATTGCAGTATTTGGGACCTGTTTAAGTTGTTGCTCTAATTTCATAATGGTATTTTCTAATTGTTGCTTTCTACGTTTAAGCCCCCCCCCCCCACTTTGTTTTATTTATTTTGTAATTGCAATTATATGCCCTCTCAGATAGGCTTTACCACAATCACAACAATATTACTGAGATATCTCTGGGGTAGCATTTGTATCTAGGCAGAGCTATAATTCATCTTTTATAAATTTGATAAATGTGCTGTCATTGAGTGTTAAATCTCCACTGCCTGTAAACTGGTCTAAACCTTCCCTCTATATCTTCAAATCTTTCCTCCATGAATTTAACTTGATTTTCATGTTTGGTCAACTTTGTTTACAACTTCATCTAACCGTGACGACAGACCTGCCTCCATGCATTTGATGTTAGCATTCACTTGTCAGCCTTGTTCAGACTCTCAGTGCAAATACGATTATTGTGAATATCCTATTGGAATCAGATCTAGATGACTGGCTGTCCACACTGTGTATCGCAACTGTTCAAATCTGATTTGTGTGTCCCGTAGCACTCTGTAGTTTTACTGAATATCTGCATTGGTTCCTATGGTAATGACATTGTGTTGTTATGTGTACACTAAAACGTCTCAGGTTACGAATGTAACCATGGTTCCCTGAGATGGAACGAGACACTGCGTCCTCTGAAGGGACACTATGGGGAACACCTCGTCGTGACCCGTGTCTGAAGCATACTTTGAAAAACGCCAACGTGTTGGCCGGCGACAGCCTTTGACGTCGTTACCGGCGCGACTATAAATACGCGCCCGTAGGACCCGTCACTTATCTTCTTCGTGAAGCTTGCGTCCGAAGCATGGCAGGGAGCTAGAGGACGCAGTGTCTCGTTCCCTCTCAGGGAACTATGGTTACATTCGTAACCTGAGACGTTCCCTGTCAAGGGAACTTCGAACTGCGTCCTCTGAAGGGACACTATGGGGAACAGTATACCCACGCCGCCATGCTGAGGGGAGTGCAGGCCAGAATCATGGCAAACGCTAAGTACCAACTCCACCATTTCACCGGGAGTCGCCCCTGGGACGGTTCGACGGCTGTCCATGACATTATCCCTCATGATCAAAGGCCTAAGCTACATACCCAACTTACCTGAAGGGCCTCGGCCCGGGGTAGAGCTGAAGGCTTGGAATCACGAAAGATTCCTTTAAAGGGATACGGCTAAGAACTTAGCACTGTTTATTACCAAGTCTTGCCTGTCACAAAGGAGGGGCTCTCGTGGCACTCTGATAGAGCAGCTCGTAGATGGAATGGCCCAGGAGCAGAGCAATTGGAGGACGGAACGTACAGATGAAGCCTCGGCCATGCCTGTACCATGGCGTCCAGCCCCAATGGAGCTGGATGAGTCAGAGGAAGCCAGAGGGGACAGTGCGATGCTCTCTTGAGCTGCAAAACTGATCCACCCAGGTCTGGCCAACCTCTCTAACTCTGCTTCAACACCTTGGTGCGAAGGCGCCATTCCCCGAGCCTCAGCCCCTGCCTCAGCAGGATGTCTGCTCTCACAGTGCGTCTCAAAACAGTATGTAGTACTGGAGCGCTCTGATGAAAAAACCGAGAATTCAGTCTCCCATGAGAGGAGGACTCCGAGCTCCGAGCAGCATGCTCCTAGGCGACCCTTTTTGAAAAGGGGAGCGCTGCTAAACTACCGTGAGAATTGCCCACACAGCCCCCCATGTTGAGGGGCGGTGCTTGAGGTGTATAACAAATACACACTGGTTGGATGAAGCCCAAGGAACCCCGGGGCTAATCATCTTAAGAAAGGGAACGAAGCGCAGCACGTAACCATTACCATACGGTATTTTAGAAAGTGCGCAGAGCCTTGCGTGCACACTTACCACCATGTGGATTTGAGAAAATACACAGGCTTAGCGTGTGTACAGAAAAGTGACCTGACAACCACTGTATGTGGGAGCTCACCTTCAGAGAGACCTGTGAAGCCTACTATCTGATAACCACAATATGTGGGAGTTCACCTACAGAGAGGCCTAGAGAGGCCTACTACCTGTTACCAGATAACCACCTCAGTGGAAGGTAATATGGAACTCGACTCCAGGGCGGCCTAGTGAGGCCTACTACCTGACAACCACAAACCGTGGGAGCTTGTTTTTTTAGTGGAAACGCACAGCATGTGGGAGCTAAATCTCCAGGGAGGCCTGGTGAGGCATACTACCTGACAACCACAGTATATGGGAGCTCGCTTTCAGAGAGACCTGGTGAAGCCTACTATCTGAAAAAACCACAATATGCGGGAGTCCACACAGCCCCTCATGTTGAGGGAAGCGATGCTTGGGTTCTATAACAAATACACACTGGTTGAACAAAGCCCAGGGAACCTCGGGGCTAATCATCTTAAGAAACGGAACGAAGGGGAGCGCGTAAACCTTACCGTACAGGATTTTAAAAAGTGCGCAGAGCCTTGCATGCACACTTACCACTTACGTGGATTTGAGACAGTGAGCAAAGTGTTCACGTGCACACTGACCACCATGTGGTTTTGAGACAGTACACAGGCTTAGCGTGTGTACAGAAAGGTTCCTAAGCATCGCAGATGTGCTGGATCGCACGGGAGAGGCGAGCTCCAACCCTCAAGCGAGGGGAGCATCACCTGAGGCAGTACATACAGAAGGACTCCGTAACTACCACCTCCCCGGATGCGCCAAGCGGCCCCTCAGGGTGACCTGGCCGGATATCCATGAAATTCCCTGCAGTGCTGTGCCAGTTCTGACGATCAGCCAGGCTCTCTACACTCCTCAGCGAGATCCACCTGTGATCCCCACGAGCTCATTCTCCTCCGTGCCTCAGCAACGGCGGGTCCTGAGCCGCGAGATCCAGATGACAAATGAGAGCGGAGCTTTTTCACAGAAAAACGCTCGCAGTGCGCGCAGATTGCCCCCTCAAGGACATCGCGCGCGTGCTCTTCGCCCAAACAAGAGACGTAAAGACTGTGTGTGTCATCAGGTGTCAAATAACGCTGACATGGATGCACACACTGTTTAAACGCCTTGCTAGTGGATGCCATGATAGCTATAATAGATCGCTCTTACCGTTCTGGTCGTTTCTCAGATGCACACTTCAAACAAAACAGTCAATGGAGACGAAGAAGATAAGTGACGGGTCCTACGGGCGCGTATTTATAGTCGCGCCGGTAACGACGTTAAAGGCTGTCATCGGCCAACACGTTGGCGTTTTTCAAAGTATGCTTCAGACATGGGTCACGACGAGGTGTTCGCCATAGTGTCCCTTCAGAGGACGCAGTTCGAAGTTCCCTTGACAGGGAACAACAATAACAGCAGCACAGTTTGCAATACAGATGTTGTCTTACAACATGACAACAGTATAGTCAATAGTAGTTTGATGCCATAATGGAGTTTGACGATGTCGCCGTTGAAACTTTGCCCTTTTTTAATAACTTGATATTCCATAACGAAATTAATATATTATGCCTTTAGATTGAACCTGAAAATTACATTTCTGCCTGAGCTCTCAAAAAATGCAACTTATGCCATGCTTTGTTCACAAGCTCCAAGAATGTGTTCTAATTTCCAATTCAGTTAGTGAAGTTATTGAACCACTGGATGTAATGTATGCATATTTAATTTTAGGAAGTAGAGTTAAAAAGGATGGAATTTGCAGAAATTCATGAAAAAAAGTCTAGAATACAGTTAATTTTCTCATGAACGTTAAATATTAATAATCATTGTTTGAAATGCCACCTACAGAAACTTGTGTTTAATTATAAATCTTGTACATAGTTTTAATAAAATATATCTCATTTTATGGACCATGGGGGAAGAGCACAACCTTAAAACAAATAAATGAAAATAAGATGTAATATTCCAGAATGCTCTGATTTTCCCCAATGTTTGTAAAATCGAGCAAACATCAAGCAGCTTACCAAACAGAAACTTTAAAAATCACACAGTTGATACTTGTCCGTTTTGTTCTGCGATTAATTAAAATGTATTACATTTCTATTCCTGTCACTCAACATCCATTGAGTGATATTTTCAACTAAAAAATTCCAAATTCTTCTCTGTATACTTCACAATCCTGGAAGTAAAACACAACCAGTCGTTCATACATACTGACCTTCATACATATGCTTCATACATAACGTTTTGCATTGTACTAAATATTCACACTTGCACAAAGAGCAGAATTTGTGCATGCAAATTGTGCATGAATTAACTGAAAGGCATAAGTTATGAATCATTTAGTTTTTTCACTAGTTAAAATTCATTGTAAGCACTAGCATTAGTCTGATGAATATTTACATGTTTCGTTTTTCATATGGGCGTAACAGTGAAATCATCACCATGGACCATTCTGAACTTTTACTAAGCTTAAAATACACTTGATCTAACAAACATGTTGTGTTCTTGATGACAAAAATTATATGCCATCCGTTTAGACTGACAATGAGAGTATAATAAGGAAAATCATTTAAGGATCAGTTACATAAGCTCCTTTGTATTAACTGCATGTGTCCTGAAGAAAATAGTACCATGACCTTTAAAACTATTATATGTGGGCAGTTTATCATCCCATCTTATTAATACAATAATTCAGACACTTTTATCAGCCTCTAAATAATTACTCTTTTCTTTAGTATTTTTTTCCCTATTGCATTTTATTCAGCTGCCTGATGTTAATTTGCTTCCAGGCCCAAAAATAAAAAAAATTATAAAGCATGAACTGAATCAGAACACCTTTTCCATCTTTCACAGCTTAAAAGAAAGTACATTACTAAAGCATTCAGTATTTAACTATTTTATTTATTAATTTCATTATTATTATATTAAAGCTGCGGTAGGGAACTTTTGACGCTCTAGCGGTTAATAAACAGAACTGCTTGCATCTTGCGGAAGAACATCGTAGCCGGAACTACTTCTCTCTGTTTATGTCTATGAAGAATCACAAAGGTACTGGGTTACTCCGCTGCGGTATCCCCGAAGCAATCTAAAATAGTCAGAATATAAACACTTATTATAGGTGCACCCTAGTGATTCAGGACAAGCCAAAAACACGGTTTGGAAAATGGATTCATGGTGTACTCGCTTATTATATACATTTGTCTACATTTTGAACACAAACAAAGTTACGGACCACAGCTCTGATTGGTTATTTTTTACCGGGAGCGATGGAGTTTCTGCAAATGGCAATAGGAGCACTGGGAGGAACCAGAGGAGCTTGATTTTTTTCACAGATTATCTGTCTCATATTCTACTGTAAGGACATAATGACAGGTTTAATAAATATGTAAAAAAAAAAAAAAAAAAGTTTCCTACAGCACCTTTAATTTCATAGAAGTTTTTCTATGAAATATAATTTTCTATAAATATAATTTGTTGAATCATGTACAATGTTAAATGTTTTGACAGTTGACCTAAATGTGCTTAATTCAGTAATATATAAATTGCTTATATATACGGTATATATATACTTTCATTCATATCAAATTTTCACAACAGCTGGTACAGTTAGTAGAGATTAGGCACTTATTATTTAACAGATTTTCCCATGCCATTGAACAAAGATTATTTTTAATGTAAAAAATGTATACTGCAGATTTGACTTGATAATCACAATTACAACAATTACCACAGGGGCATGTTAAACTTCCACAGCAATTATAGTGTCAGTGTCACCAATGGACAGCTCAATCACTGAACAGAAACTTTGGCAATACTGTAATTTAACAGGCATCAGCTCTCATCAAAGCTATTATTCTTATAATATTAACAGAACAGCACACTACAATGTAAAGGTTGTAGAAGCCCTTAGAATGGTAAACATACTGAGAACAAAAAGCCAGAAGCATCACCAAAGAACCTCCTACAGGTAATTTAAAACTTCTAAACCTCATTATGCATCAGCATTCTAAGCAATAACACAAGCCCGGTCCTTTAAATACCTAGTTTAATTCAAACTTTCCTCCTGACTGCAAGATAATTGCAAGCAACACTGCGTTACCTCAGTTGCTGTAGCAACACTCCATTAATCGCATGTGCGAGAAGTTGTTTGTTGGTGAAGGAGCTGCCTTATCTCTCTCTCCTCTCCTTTGTGCTTGTTGCTTTGCATTGGTCTTGTGCTCCTGCTATTAGCATAGAGCTGTGATGATGATAATCATCTGCAGGCCTCGGCTCTAGAACAAGGGTGTGGAGTTGTTCTTTTGTAAGCACTGCATCCAATCCTTATCATTATGCTCTTTAAGCTAATGGTGCCAAAAAAAAAAAGGCTTTCTGCCCTTGGACCTTCGTGTCTTAATCAAACAAATCAGAGAGTCCAGTCACTGAGAGTGTCCATGTGTGGTCGTTTAAAAGCTCTATGTTGAATAATTACTAATAAAAATGTGTTTTTCTGTTGGAAGGAAAGCTTTTAGGATGCCAAAAATTGAGAGCCATTTCCCCAAACACATTTACATCAAATTAAACATATATGCCAACATTTAAATCACGTACTGTGAATTTCTCCAATGGAAATGTTATTTGACATGGCTAATTTATTTTATTTAAAAAATTAGACAAAAAAGTAACTTTTTAAACTTAGAAAACCCAAAAAGCACAACAACAAAGCATCTTTATCTTTTCCGACAGAAGCACCTGCTTTTATTATTTATTTATTTATTTATTTACTTTTCATCCAGCTAGAAGAAAACAAACATTTAAACCAGCCTTGCCTTTTTACTTGGACAGCCAGCTTCCTTCCAGTCTGATCAGTTTTAAAAGAGACCAAACCTTTTCCAATCAGCCCACAGACCAGTATAACCAACTCAGAAAATAAACTAAGACCAGCAAACAAGCTTAAGATGCTTTAAGATGTTTTTTAAGCATGGCTGCAAGGGCATCACTGAGTATGGCATCACAAGCAAACAAAACTATAAGCACAAATCACAGCTCAGCAATGAATGGCTTAAAACATCCGTGATGTTCTGTTCTTGAATATTTTTTTTAAATGCGTGAATAATGTGTCAACATTTTTGTCCTTATTACAGTACATTTGATTATATTTTCATCATATTCATCTGAGAAACAATATTATAAATCATTTTACTATTGGTAACAAATAATGCAAATGTGTTTGCTTATGTAAATTAATGATCTTGCATGAACAATGAGAGTTGCCAGGTCAGAGCTCTCAGATCTTTTTTGGTTCCTCCTCCACTAAACTCTCAATATCTCTAACAGTGCTTATCTGAGTGGTATTTAAGACTAGGCTGGAATACACTACTACACAACAGATGTTCAGACCTAAAAGTCAATGTAACTCACCTATCAAGAAAAACCAAAGCAACTTTGGTATCCAATTCCAAGCCTTCCCGCTTCTTGACAGAGATTGTCTTACTATAGGGAGATGAGAAGGTCTATGTTACTTATTGGGGAAATAATCACATTACAGCCTTGACGTAATTGAATGTCAGTCAGAGTTGTGAGATGCCGTAAGATGAATCCCACCTCAAATTTGCAGACTGACTCTGACTTTAAGCAACATGCACTGACTTAACTGTAAATCATGTAGTGTATTCCAGCCTTAATGGGATAGTTCTCCCTAAGATGAAAATGACCCCATAATTTACTCACCCTCAAGCCATCCTAGGAGTATGAAGACTTCAGATGCAAAAACCTTTAAGTCTGTCTGAAATTTTCCTTTCACATGAGCAATTTTATCAGGCTCCAATGAAAATTTGACACTTTAAAAAAAAAGGCATTCCACCGAATGATATCCTTTTCATTGCCATTAAAGTGAAATTACTAAACCTAAACATATGACCCTCTGCATAAGTTTTGATGTGACTTTCTTCTTTCAGACTAATGCAATCTGAGTTACAGTATATTAAAAAAGTGTCCTGGCTCTTCCAAGCTTAATAATGTCAGTGAATGGGCGTTATTTTCTAGTATAAGTCCAAAAAAATCACATCCATCATAAAAGTGCTCCACACGGCTCCGGCAAAAACCTTTTGTTTACAGGACCACAGGAAGCAAAGTTTCCTTTCTTTAGCAAACGAAAACCAGTCTCCTGTTGGCTTAAACTGAAATCCACCCAATTTTTTTTTGACAAATCCTTATTTTTGTTCTTCTCATTTGTGACCTGTGTTTTGTTTTGCTCTGTCTGTGTTTGTCTTGCCCAGAAATATAATTCAAAACAAAAGGGAAATAAATACAGAATAAAGAGCATAGAACATATTGGGGAATACACAGAAGAGAAAAAAATAAATGCCAATTTACTTAAAAAACATTCTTCAGAGCTTTTTTATTAGAGAAGATTTTTTGAAGTTATGACAATAATAAATGTAGGTCAGAAGCAAATATTTAGCAGCTGGGTTTAATTTTAAGGTATCTAGATTTGTGGATATGGTATTTACCCATCATATAAATAAAGTTTAAGGCATCATCTAACTCCTTATTCTCAGAAATATCAAAATGGAAAAGAACCTTAAGGAAATAGTTGGTGGAATACAAAAAAATAGGGAAGCTGATATTTGAAGCCAGAGTTGTTTAATAATAACAGAAATAGAATAAATGTGAAATAGAGTGGGAAAATATTATGGTTTAATTGACTTAAATAGCCTGTGCATAGCACTTCATCTTTTATAAAATGAGATTTGACAGAAATGACAGAAAACAACTGAGTGGCCACATAGTTTAATAAACTCTATGTTTATAAGTTGATGCAAATGTAATTTGATGTAATTCTAATGACACAAAAATATAGCCAGTGTAGAAACCTCGTAACTCAACTTGAGCTTGATTTTAGCAATAACTGAATAATATAATGATGAATGCAAGTGTCTGACCATATATAAAGCCAGAATATCAACTTTGACAACATGGTGTTTAATTATGGAAAAAAAAAAAAATCCATTGCCTTAAATTGTATGTTCTACTGCATTTTAAATTTTTAACAAGCAGAATAATACAGCATCATGATACACACATTCTCATTATTAGTTTAGAATGTTAGATATTATTGTTTTTCAAAGGACAAAAACAAAAACTTTAAAATGATTGGCTTTACATCAGGAGTCACTTTTCCTTGGAGCAGCACTTGAGACAGTTCCTGAATACGTGCCATATTTTCATCTGTTTTCCTGGAAGAGATAGACTATAGGTTTTAAATATGTGTATCTGTTAAATTGTAAATGTGTTTATTATAAACTAAATGTGTCATAATTAGGGAAGAAATTTCTAACAATACTGTGCCCTAAAACATTGCGTCTCAAAGCCAGGCTCACGACAGGTGCTCAAATAACGTTGTTGCACATGTGGTATACTTAGTAATTGATTAAAAACAGCGTGCGCTTCCACATGTGCTGTGTTCACAGCTGTCACACAGTTGAAGAGAAGGTGCAAATGATATTCCCAGAGTCCTATCACAAAGGCTTATTAATGCACATGCACACTCCAAAAGGAGAGAAAAGGGAAAAATTTATAACAAACAAAAAATAAATAAATAAAATAGAATTGAATACTTTGAAGTGTTTTTTTTTTTTTTTTTTTTTTTTTATAAAAGTAAATGCAGCAATAAACACCAGCTTATTTTTTAAGAGTTTACTCAAGATGTTGTAGAAGGAATTTTAGATGAATCTGCACACAAATCAATCCTATCTTTTGCAGACAAAAGAAACAAAAGCTAAAAAATACAAATTTAAAACAAAAATTGGTAATTTCAATACTGTAATTTAAGCATAAACAAAATACAGACATATAAAAATATGAAAATAATTAGGTTGAATTTGTTCAGAATAAAAAATAATTAGCTCTTACTTTAATTTAATTGCATCTTTAATTTATATTCTAGTCTTGGTAATGACCCATTGGAGTGCATCTCAGTGATCTGATAATCTGACATGAACATCACACTTAAATTTTTTCAGATACTTTGCTCACACACTCCAGCTTTTGTCTGGAGAGAGTGGACACAGAGTAGCTAAACAGAAAAACACGCTAAATCTGACATCATATCAACCGCACAGCAACTGCCACTAATGAAGTGTCTGTCCTTTCAGAAAAGCTGACACCAGTCCAGTCAATGTAGCCGCTGAAAATGAAGTAAATCCTTTGCTAGATTTTCTTGCAAGATAGGGACCAGTCTTACAAGGCCGCAGATCAAAGAAGTGAATGCTCTCTTTTTCAGTGTGTTCTGGAATAAAACATCACTGTCTGAAATGAAATGGCTCTTTCTTTCATCTTGGTGCTTGACTTCCATAAGAAATAAAAATCACAAATGAGTTAACATTTCATTGTTTCTCCAATAGCAATGAGATTATAACAGAGAGCAAATGGAAGCTTTTGATTAAGTCTGTTGCTGCTCACATTTTTCTTCTGAGAAAAAGACTCTCACATGCGTCTCCTCTAGAGATTCACTTATTAATATCTCAAACTGCACTTAAAGTTACCAAGATGGCAAAGTCTGTGAAAAAAGTCCAAAATAAATTCAAAGTTAAGTTAAGAGTTTTTGTCACCAGTTCGATTCCAGGGGAAAGAAAAGTTGAGGATGTGATATGTGTAAGCATGCTCAAAATATTTGCTTTGCATTTAACCCATCCAAGTGCACACACACAGCAGTGAGTGTTGAACACACACACCTTGAACACACACCCCTGACAAAATGTACATTTAAATGCCGTGTACGTTGCTTTGGATAAAAGTGTCTGTCTTATGAGTAAGAGTATGTGTGTGGGTATATATACTGTACACTGAATTATGTAATTAATTTAATTATGAACACAATGTAAATTATTGTTTTAAGTCAACTTTTCTCCATGTATTGGGCACAAACTGTCTGACTGTCAGATCAGGTGGTTCTAGGTGAATGATCATGTGATGGGAATAACAGTTATCTAGGAATTGGATTTACTATGTTTTTAGTAATCAGAATTATTAAGATCACTGGAGTTTATTTCACTGGTTCATCCATAACTTATAAAATAGGGTAGGATTTATTGATTTATGTATTTTATTATTTATTAATGCTTTCCTGTATTTTATTTTATGATGTTTTAAAATACAAAATACTAGCAACTGGGTATTTTTTACAAACTCAATACTGCTCGCCATCTAGTGGTAACGCACGATTAGTGAGCTGTGCACAAAAACGTGTTGTTGGTCTGTTTTTGAGCAATATGTGTTTAGTATTATCATCTACTGAAAAGATAAACAGCACATGAGAGCTTATTCAGGTTAAATTACACTTACAGAGTTTAACATTGACTCTTTATATTAGAATGATTTTCTGCAGGATATTGTGACACAGAAGACTGGTGTAATATCTAAGGAATACAGTAAATTGCATTCTAAGGTATATTCAAAAAGAAAACATTTATTTTAAATTGTAGTAATTTTTCACAATTCAACTGCTTTGTTGCTGTATTTTTGATTATTTCACGATTCATTTTTTAAATGCAGTCAGTAAGCATAAAATGCTTGCTTAGTTGGGGACGCTTGACTGATTACACAGACACTATTGGAAGAGAGCTGAACTGGATGATGACATCACTGAATCATTAATGAACTGACTTAAACTGGAAAAATGACTCTTTGTTATTGTCTTCTTGCATTATTGGCAAACTTTTTTCCTGTTTGAGACTGTAAAGCTGCTTTGACATACTCAGTACTGTATAAGGCACTATAGAAATAAAGGTGACTTGACTTGAAAAGACTTATTTTAAAAGCATTTTTAAAATTCTTACCAAAACTTGTGACTACTTTTTCATTTATTCAAATGGGCCTTGTGTCTCACTTACTCTTAATCAACAGATATTTGTGAAGAGGAACCTTTAGCTGGGTGAGCACACTGATTTCACCCACAATAAACAAACGTTTAAGACATTCTGGCTGTTTCCTCATACCATAAGGTGTGTTAAAGAACTTCCTGGTTCAATCTATAAAAACATAAACTTCTAGGTGCTTTAACAATACATGTGCTCATGTGTATCTGATAACTCAGTTTAACAGACAAACATACTGTAAACTTGGCTAATTATTTCCACACAAGCTTTGCACATGCAGGTGGGTCTGCTTGAAACAATGTTGAGAACTGCAGTTTTATGAGTGTCAAACGATTCATCTCAGACCTTCCACTCCCAGTACACTGTGTGGGCTATAAAGACTTATAAATTCTCATGATGTGTTTGAGGAAATGTGAGTGTATCGGGAAGTTACAGGAAATGTTAAATAGTAACTCAAGGCATAATACTACCTTCTGTGTTGAAGAAAGTGACTCACCCCACATGCGTGTGTATCTAGGGAGCGAAATCAGACAATACAAAAACACAGATGACACCTGATAGACAACCACACATCACTGAATCTCTCTAGTGATGACCGTATGGAGCCACGATAATACATACATACATACTCAAAGGAGAAAGTGATGGATCAACAACACTTGGTGAGTGAAAATGAATGTAAAATGCCTTTTGTTGAATAATAATAACAACAATAATACGAACTGTTTATTTGGGCATTTACTATGGAATTATTTTAAAATGGTAATTTGGTACTAAATACCTAGATGGCACAAGCTTGTCTTTCTGTTCGGCATATTACTGTTTTTGTGTCTTGATGAAATTCACATCCTGAAAAAGGCCAATAATATATATATATATATATATATATATATATATATATATATATATATATATATATATATATATATAAGGCTACATCTATTATTCTAAGTTTCTGCAATTTTCAGTGTAAAATATTTAAGTTTTTTTTTTGTATTTGTTTTTAGAAGCAACAGAAAGCAATGGCGGGTCTGGAAAAGAATTCAACTGACTGTCTTCCTATTGACGATTACGTAAAAACATATTATCTGCCAGTGATGTACAGCATCATTTCTGTTGTTGGACTTATGGGAAACTTACTGGCAATCGTAATTTACCTGGCAAAACTAAGGCCCTGGAAGAGCAGCAGCATTATAATGGTGAATCTGGCAGTAGCTGATCTGCTGTATGCGTTGAGTTTACCTGTGCTGATCCAGTTTTACATAACCAGAAACTGGGTCTCTGGAGAGTTCATGTGCCGTTTCATTCGCTTCTGCTTCTACTACAACCTCTATGGCAGTATCCTCTTCCTAACCTGCCTTAGCATCTTCCGTTACATTGCAGTGGTGTACCCGCTGAAGGCTGCTGAGATTCGGAGGAAAAGATGGGGCACTTTGGCTTGTCTGGCAGTCTGGGCCATTTCCCTGGTGGAAATTGGCCCGATGCTGGGGATGATAACAGTGCAACAGAAGGACAACTTGACAAAATGCCTTGATTTCGCCAGTAATGATCCACAGGTGGTGTGGTGGTATGGTTGGATACTCACAGTGTTTGGATATGTGTTGCCATTGCTGGTGGTGTGCTGGAATTACACACACATTGCAGGCTCTCTGGGCAGCAGCGTATCCAGACACAGTCCGAGTCGTTCCAGAGTTCGCATGCTTTCCATTCTGATTCTGGTCGTGTTTGTGCTGTGCTTCTTGCCATATCATATCATGCGTTTACTGAGGGTGGATAGCCTGCGCAGAACTGAAGTGTCATGCATTCAGAGGAGAGGCATCCATGCAGCCTACATATTGACACGACCCCTGGCTGGCCTCAACACTTTCTTTAACCTAGCACTTTATACATTGGCAGGGGACAAGTTTCAACAGGCTTTCTGGAGCTTTGTGCACGGGAGGGAGCGCACGAGCAGCACAATATCTGTAATCCACTCTCCAAACATGTCAAAAACAGACCTTCTGAAGATCTGATACATTAAGTGTCTATATATTATGAAGTGTGTGCATACTGTGTATGTACTATGTCTTGTAAGTCTTGTGCTTTTTATGCTTTCTTTTTAAAAGAAAAAATCTTGCTGACCCCAAACATTGTGTAAATATGGATATTAATACTGGTCTCATTTTACAAAGACTTCTTCAAAATATAAAATAGTGGATAATAGAATTTGAACTACTGTACGACTTCTGTTTTATCTTTTACTGTAAATATTATGAACATTTTTAATGAAAATATATAATACAATTAATAAATAACATATAAAAACGATGAAATTGTTACATATGAACTGTTAAATAAATATCTAAATTATAAAAATGTGTAGATATATACATAACAGACCCCAAGAAAAAGGAAAAAAAAATCTATTTAAAGGTACAAAAATATTTGGGTATGTTTTGCTTGAAACACTTAATTCCAGAAATTAATTCTTTGTCATTTGGGTAAGACGTTTTTCTATTCATTTAAAAAGATTCTCCACTCATCCGTGAGATTTCATCCACTCTTGGGAAATCATATTCTCCACCACTCCACGGATGAGTGGCCACACAAAACAAGACATCCTTCGATTACCTGGATGACTAATAATCTTTACAGACAAGGAAACACACTGGTATTTATGGGGAGCAATTTCAATCCCAGAAGTACTACAGTAGACATTAGATAGGTTATTACATTACAGTAAGGAAATATTATAAGCAGCCTGACATTCCTTCAATTCAGTCAGTTTAAAGCAATCATCAACAATGAACATTGCTGTCTGATGTTAAGATGTGTTGCTCCATTGTAATGTCTGTAAGGACTGTCAAAACCTTAAATGAGCTTTTAAAAGGCAGAAGACTTCGTACACAAAAGAACAATTGGTGTGGAAATGAACAAAGCTCATCCTTTGTACACAAGCATCTGCTGATCAATGTTGTTTGTTCAGTTCATCATATCAACTGTGTTGACTCAATTATTCATTTTTAGGTACTTACACTCTCTTGTACCCACTCACATGCAACCTTCACTTAGTGCCATTGACTGAATCTTTTTCAAAGCATTTGAGTCACTGAGATCAAGAGAATCAAAATCCCCTCCACTATCTTAGGCATGCAAAGGTATTACCATGTTTGGACTTATGCTTCTACTTTGGAAATATTTTTTGAAGAGATTAGTATAATAGTATTAGAATACTGTTTTTCGTTGATGATTAAAATAAAATCTCAAACAGGAATTTTGAAACTGTGATTTAAACTTAAATTGCCAGCAAGGTGCTAAAAGAGATTGTCCAATCAAGCACAAACTGGACAGTCAGACAAGTTTCCCTCTTGTAGTTTGGATTCATATTCGAAATTCCCATCTATGTCTTTACCTTATGTTGTAAAATGAAATGTGAATTTTAACACTGACTTTACCCATAAAACAAAAATGACATATAAATATTAGAAATGCGAGCCTGATTAGCCAACTGACAGCTCTGTTGTCTTCCATGTGCATATGGTGATGGTTAAAAAAACTTGCACAGAAACAACAGTGGCAAAGTTCATCTGTTAATATTGCAGGTTAATTATTGACATTGTTGTAGGCATAACAACAATAACAATCACAAAAAAACAAAGTTTGGTGCCTTTTTTACTCCGATTTTTCCTCCTCACACGTGAGTAACAAAGACATTAAAAACTTTTAATGAAAAGGCTATTTCAAGTGTTCTTAAAATTTGATTCCTAATGACCTTTCTCTAGCAGGTCACTCCAACTTTTTTGTAAAGGTGCACCAAGTAATGTTTTTCAGTTTTGAGTTTTTCAGTTACCAGCTCTATTTTAAAAATACCACAAAATCACCTGTGTATTTGTCACCATGATTAACTTAGGGATAACTAAAGGGATAGCTCACCCAAAAAAAAATTATATTTATCTGCTTACCTCCAGGGCATCCAAATGTAGGTGACTTTGTTTCTTCAGTAGAACACTCAATAACACAAACCGTTGCAGTCTGTCTTATTAAGTCTTATAAAGTCTTATAAAGGAGGTGAATAGGAAGTGGGGACCACTATTGTACAGAATAAAACTGATTTTTCTGGCATCTTCATCTTATTTTAAACATGCCAGAAGCGCAATTTGTTTAGGTCTATAACTTTTTAAGGTAAATACTCCAATAGACTGTAAAGCTATTTAAATACAATTATTCAGTTATTTGTTCACATGTTATGAGCAATCAATGCAGAATGCATTCTTTACACAACCCTGTGTAAAGAATAGGGAACATTAAAAACATCGGTGGAGTTTCTCCGCCCTCTAGTGGTTGAGTCACAAAAACTTAATGCTTCACCCCCTGGTTCAATATAATTAAAATATTTAGAGAAATACATCATATTTGAGCATCACTTTAAGACTACATTTTAAGTGTATTTATCAAACAAGACAAAACAGCAAAAATTACATACTTATTAACATCTGCATTTCCCATAAGGGGTTGTTTTTAATATCATATTGCACTTTAGTGAACAAAGCAATTAAAACACATTGCAACACTTTTATTCATTTCAGATCACTCACATACACACAGAGAGAGAGATACTCACAAACTTGCATTGGTACATAATCTCAGGTCTTCTGGCCTCACACAATAAAGGCTCAGATGTGACCCTGGACCCTGGTCTTAAGCTGCTTGGGAATATTTTTAGCAATAGCCAAAAAAACACTGTATGGGTAAAAAATTATAGATTTTTGTTTTATGACAAAAATCATTAGGATATTAGGTAAATCATGTTCCATGAAGATATTTTGTAAATTTATCTTCCGTAAATATATAAAAACGTAATTTTTGATTAGTAATATGCATTGCTAAGAACTTAATTTGGAAATCATCAGAGGCGATTTTCTCAGTATGTGGATTTTTTTTTTTTTTTTTTTTTTTTGCACCCTCAGATTCCAGATTTTCAAATAGTTGTATCTCAGCCAAATATTGCCTAATACGCATAGATCAACGGAAAGCTTATTTATTCAGCTTTCAGATAATGTATAAATATCAATTTCGAAAAATTGTCACTTAAGACTGGTTTTATGGCCCAGGGTCACAAATAATAATTACAATAATAAAACACACACACACACACACACAAATAGCAGCACATATTCAAGTTAACAACATATGGAACAACATATACAAACAAAACAAAACCGTAAACTTCAATAGTCATTTTTGGTCTAAAATCATAAATTTCTTTAGCATTCCCATGTTCTCCATAACCATGATGAGCAATACCGATTTTTTATTTATTTTAGGGATAAATGATAACCCATGATCCTAAATTTAGTTTGGATGTGATTGATATGAGCAGTGTTTATATGTGTTATTCATTTGCCTAAGAATACGAGAATCAAGTTTTTAATAGGTGCCACAAAGCACAGACCAGAAAAGGCTTTCTTTTAACCTGCCAGTGATTTAAGGATGTAAAAAAAAATCCACAAGCACTTACCTTTGACCTGGAAGTTCTAGCTTCAGAAAAATTCTCCCAGACAGTAAAAGTTTTAGTGAGGACTACAGAAATATGTGAAACAGCAATGTGGATGAAACAAATACTCACCCATTCATTCAGTCTTCCTGAAACAAACACACTTCTCTCTTGCTGCATAGTGCAGTTCATACAGGATTCATCCTGTGTACAAATATTCCTGTAGTATTTTTCATGCTCCATTCCAGGTCAAATGTGAACTATTGATACAGGCAACTGACCTATTGTTAACTGTGTACAATCTTTTTTCTTTTCTTCTCTTTTTTTTTTTTTTTTTTTCTTTTGCTTTTTTGTTCTTGTGAATTTTCTTTCACCTTTAGGCGGCATACAAGCTTCAATTGTTTTCACATTCCAGCTGTGCTATTTTTAACTTTTTTTTTTTTGCATTCCTTATTTGCATCATCTCTCAAGTCAGGAGCATTGTTTTAAGTGAAAAATTAAAGTGTTCCATTTATTACACAATCTCAGTTTTGAAACCATTCAGTAAATGTCCACTTAATTCCACATAATTACTAAGTTATGGCTTTGTGAGCTGGATGTGTCATTTTTTTTTTTCTTTCATACATTTAGCATTTTTAAATCATGACGAACACTGTTTTTTTATAATAACAATAAAAAAATTAAATGTTCTTCTTGTGCAAGTACAATAAATCAAACTCGACAAAAAATAAAAATAATTTTAAATATCTTTTAGTGCTAGCAGTAGTAACTGTAACATTTCTCTGCTACTACTGTATGTCACAGAAGAGGCTCTTGTTGTGCCGGCGTCTGCTAGCCCTGAATCTTACAACATATCATTGAGAAACTACTACTACTACAGATTGTAGAGATTCTCAGTACAGACCGTCTCAATGCTCTAAGTTTGCTTCTTTTAAAGACAGAGAGAGCTCTGATAGAGTGTCTACTGAGATCTTTACTGGCCACAGGCCTGAGTATAAAAAGAAATGTCAGAATTTTATTCCATTCACTGTCTGTTTCTGAATGCAAGAACACATCTTGAGTGTACACCCTTTAAAGGGTTAGTTCACCTGAGAATGAAAATTTGTCCATCTTCTTCTCACCCTCGAAGCATCCTCGGAGCCGTTTGAGGGACATTTTATTACAGATGCATGCACTTTATTTCACGTCTTCTGAACTGTTGACAACAAACACCCACTTACCCCCATTGAAAGGCTTGGAAGAGCAAGGACAATATTTAATATAACTTTGATTGAATTATTCTGAAAGAGGAAAGTTGCATACACCTAGGATGCTTCGAGGGTGAGTAGACAATGGATGAATTTTCATTCTCGGTTGAAATAACCCTTTAACATTGAAAGTGCTGTACCTTTATATATCTCTGTGGTGTAGGGTTTGTTGTTCCTTCACAAAGATGTTGGAGGTTGCATGGCAATTGAACACAGATCCTCCTTTTTCAGCAATTGATTTGCAGTCTATATCTACATCATAGTCTCAATTTCATTGCAAAGGAATCAGAAGAAATCTTGAATAAACAACACTGCAAAAAAACAAAACAAAAATATAAATAATAATAATAATAAATGTCCTTAATCAGTGTTTTTTTTTTTCATGTTTTACAGTAAAACCATTTAAACCATTGAAACAATTCAGAAAAAGAAAAATCTGAGAGCTAAATAAGAACTTGTATGTATAAATGCTAAAAGTTGCTGCATGTGACTGGCTTTGTACTTGTACCATGCACAATGATAAAATACAAAGTTTAATATGTTTTGTTCAAAATAAAAATATTAACACTCCTCAGAGAATATTTACCATAGGCAAGCTTAAAGCTTTCTTTCAAAACCATAAAAAAGTACTGACCCCAAACTTTTTAACAGTATTTTATATTCAAATATTTTGTTTGTTTGTTTTTTAAGCGTACCATTAGATATAGGACTGTTTTTTTTTTTTTTTTTTTTTTTTGCTTTTCAGGTAATTTTATTTATGTATTTATTTTCCCAAAAAAATAAGTAAAAAATACTGCTCAGGGCAATGTTTTTTTTTTGCAGTGGAACAGGCCCCATGATAAAAGAAACTTATTGGAGTTTCTTATTATTTTAACTTATTAAACTTATTATTATAGTGCTAAACTAAAAGAAAGAACTTAAGACCTTCTCTTCCTCTGGTGAGCTATTATATTTCACTGTATCCTAGTGCATGTTTCCAAGAGGAATCACCAGTGGACCACTTGGCTGGAATAGTCCTCAGTTGTGGTGACCTGAGACTGGTTTCCCACACTGGACTGTCTGCTCTGGTTGACTCGGTGCTCCCTGAGCCAGCGTCTCTCTTCACGCCTCTTCAATCTCTCCTCCTGCCGCTCACGCTGACGAATAAACTGGTATCTCTGCAGGAAAAGCTCCTTGGCAAAATCATACAACTGCATATCCAGGAAATTCAGTTGCTCAATGCGTCTGCGCATGTCGTCATGCAGCTCCACATTTGCGGCACGCGTGCTGTTGATCTGCATGAAGGCGGAAATGAACTGCAGACGGAAAGTGCGCTCGAACAGGTACTGTGTCTTGCGCTGGAACTCTGTCAGGCCGTAGAAGGCCATGTTCTTCAAGTTACTCATGGCACTGGCCAGGAGAATGGGGTTGCGTTCGCTCTCGTTCATGGTGGAGAGGTTGTAGCAGCCCACCAGGCTGAGATCGGCCAGCATGCGCACCTGCCGGTTGTTGGCCAGGTTTGAAGGGCAGTCCGTGAACTCGTGCAGGGAGACCCCTGACCAGTCATCTCCGTTATAACAGGTGGGCAGCTCATCCTGTGTGGGCGAGCGGCCGTCACACATGTGAAGGGAAGTCTTCCAGGTGGCACCACGCTGCACGTGCTTCCATTCACTCAGGTAACGTGACACAGGATCTCGCAGCATGGTGATATAGTAGAAGTTCCTGAAATGATAATCACAAAGGTACTTCAAATTATCTTTTTACTTTCTCTCTAGCTACATAGTTTGTGTTTCACACTGTAGAACAAAACATGAAAGTTTCTTCAAGTAATGTTAACCACAAGCCTTAGTTTACTCATAAAACTGTTTTATGAGTAGAGATTGTGAGCAATAATCTGAAGAATGCAGGTAAACATGGTCAAATGTGTCTTCTAAATGAGTAACTGTTAAGCAAAAACGAACTTTCCTAATACATTGCTAAAATACAATTTATCAAGCATATAAAATCATATCGTTGTGGTGTTCAAAGTCCTTATATAGCACCTTATTTGTATTTAAATAGTAATTAACATTATAGAACCAAATGTGAGTAAAACATGGTAAAATTAGTTTGCTAAATGACTAAACGTGAATTATTTTTTTGCAAATGTTTCTAATCTACAATTTGTCAAGCATGTACACTCACCT
This sequence comes from Carassius auratus, assembly GCF_003368295.1. Classification (NCBI taxonomy): domain Eukaryota; kingdom Metazoa; phylum Chordata; class Actinopteri; order Cypriniformes; family Cyprinidae; genus Carassius; species Carassius auratus. The sequence continues at coordinate 11,924,217 of NC_039276.1, read as the reverse complement.
CTGTGTGATGTCTAAAGTCATTATATAGCATCTTGTAAGCAAATTAATTGACAATTCATGTTATATAGCAAAACATTAAAGTGTCAGTAACACAGGTCACAGTATCACAGGTCTTAATTGAATCGTGAGCAAAAATATGCAGAATGGTGTTTACTAAATGATCAAATGCAACAAAAACACTAACACTGCTCAACTACAATTTGTCAAGCATGTAAACTCACATCCTTGTGGTGTTTTAAGTCATTGAATAGCAACTTGTTAGCAATTATGTTGTAGAACTAAAACAAAAGAATCAAGTAATGTCAACCACAGACCTTATTTTACTCATAACTGTAAACCAGAATAGTGTCAACATAAAAAAAAAACCCTTCTCTAAAAACCCACAGGAAATCCTAGAGGGAAACGCACGTCCTGATTTTGCCAAGTCCGATGTGTTCCTAGGTCAACATATTTTGTTGACCCTGGAACAACATTTTACTCCAAAAATATATTCTTAACCATATCCCTACACCTAAACCTAACCTTAACCATGAGTAATCCCTAAAATCAGAGGAAATGATAGATGAATGTCACTGATGTACAAGCACCAAACACTGATTTTAAGCATAAACTTCACAAAATCTATAAACTGGTTCTTCAAATCTGATTGGTTAATCACAATGTTGTTCCAGGGTCAACAACGATGTTGTCCCAGGAACATGTCTCACTTGGTAAAATCAGGTTAGGCGAGGGAAACCATGGAGAATTAGCCTTTCTGGTAAGTGAATTAGAATAATGACTGAACAGCTCTGTTCTGCAATGCTTCATGTTATTCTTTCTCATAAAAATCTGTGATAACCCTGATAAACCTATCAACCTGTCATCTAACCTCAACATTTCAGTCATACAGTGTAATCCACTAGCACTTTCAGCACAGAGGAGCTGCAAAACAGAATATATTCTTTTTACACACGACTGCATCTCTCACAGAGAGAGACCATCTTCTCAGTCCTTGTTAGCTGGAGGACAGCCACAGAAGGGCATGTTTCAATTAATCCGTCCTTAGCATTGCAGCATGGAGGATAAATAGTGACATACTGAAAAAAATTACTTAAAACGCAAAAGCAAAAACAGTGTATCTTTTTAGTGCGCTACTTATGCCATTTTATGAAATTAAAAAATATTTTTTTTTTTTTCAGTCAGCCTAGCAAGTTAATAACATATCCTGCTTGCATAGCATAGCACTATAAATCTATTTTTATTAGCTAAAACAGAATTTCCGGTTTCCAACCAGAGAGACCTGCACTCGACATGAGAGGGACACATTCATTCACAATACAGGTGTTTTTACCCTGCATGGCATGTGCTGGGCTTCATGTCTTTTACAGTAGGTAAGTGTATTTCCGAGTGAAACAGAATATCAAACAGGACAAAAATGGATTGTGAGAAAGGACTGAATGGTGAAAAGTGGGTGTTACAGTACGTACCAGAAGGGAGCCAATGCAAATCGAAATGAAATAAAATGATGCCTACTTTAAATCCAATAGCCCACATGGACAATTTTGTGGCATTTTGATTAAAGGTTATCACAACATTTAATTTGTAATGACTCGCTGAATGAGTCAATTAAATTTTTAGAATATAACAGGAAAATGCATTAAGAAACAATACGTAAAATTTTGTAATGGTATCTACAGTATTATCAGAAATTACAGCTGTATCTGACGCTGTTAAGAACAGTCATAGATCTACATTCACAGTCAATTAGATTGTCAACCCTTGTACATCACAACTGTTATCTTTTGCGGTTACATTTGAAAAACACGTGAGGGAACAGATGCCACCAAAGTGTTATTAGCAGCAGGCCGATGTGTTAATGAAGAGAGAGGAACCAGGCACAGTCATGGTCCGATGGAGGACTGAAGCAGGTGGCGACTACCTCTGTGCTGAGAAGAATAGTGAATGAGGCAGTTCTGATGTTCCCCAAGAGAGGACAGGCGCCTCTCACCTTCTCCGACTCCTGAAGCTTTCAAGGGCTTTGATTGTATAGCACCTCTGAAGAGTGGTCTGTAGCGGATTGAAAACTAGCACCAAGCAATAAATCATGTAACAAAAGTTTACATTACAATTAATTAACATTTGACATGAATGCACTCTGATAAAGTGAAATGTTATATAATGAAGGCATGGCCATCTATAAGTTCAATGAAATGTTTTCTTGTTAACTAAGAAAAAAGACCACTTTTAAAACCTTTTTAATCATACGTCTCACCACCTCATAAAAGCCAAGCCAATGTTGATTTCGGTTTTATTACAGACTCTCATTTTCCCTTCTTGCTTGTAAACGCTGATCTGTTTGGAGCAAAGCTTTTTTTAAGGCAGTCCCATAAAGTTAGCAAATAATAAAAAATAAAATGGCAGAGTTGCAGACCTTGGTATGCCAATAATAAGACCATATCTGACCTTTTTCTGCTTATGGGTATGACATACTTGGGCAAATTGGTGTATGAATGCATTTTTTTTTAAAACAAACAAACATCCTTACCACTCTTAACTATTAATCATTATCATACACTTATCAAAGTGTATTATGGATAAAGTAAACATGGTTTAATAACATTTGGTTATTTTGTAATAAAAAAGTTTACAGTGTAGCTTTAATACTACAGTAGTTTATGCCATTCAGTCCATGATTTGCAGGATTTAGCACAGTTTTATTTTAATACTATTATAGTATTTGTTCATTAATACTATTTGAATGAGCTGTTATTTTCAGAGCTATATGTCAGTATCTAATTCAGTAATTTTAAAAGGTTAAACCTGATTAAATCAATTTTAAAAATCTATTTTGACTTCATCTGAGTTTTGAAAAATATGTATTTTCTAAGACACTCCTTCTGTCCCATTCTGTCCTCATTTGTAGTAGTCTTTAATCTGAGAAAGTATTCTAAAATATTTATACAGTACTTCAAAATATCTAAGTGGGAATAAATGAAACTACGAAGACTCCGCTGAGGAAGTATATATAGAAAAGTGATGCTCATATTTGTAACTGTGTCAGTGGAAAATCAGTAGCTAGCATTACATGACGATGATGTTGTGTGGGAGGGGAGACGTATCAAGGTTTAACACACACACACGCACACACGTGTATAGAGAGGGGTGTCAGGCTGTAGGGTGTGATTAGAGCCCTGCATGCAGCAGCTGTATCCGGCTCGTCTTTCAGAGTGGGTGGAGTGCAGACACTCTCTCATTAGCCTGTCCCAGGGACACAAATCACATGCAGGAAGTGGTGTCAGAACAAGCCGACTGCAAAAGGGTCATGGTGAGCGCCATCAGTGTCAAAGTATATTAGCCTCAAACGGCTCCAGCTCATCCCTTACCTCAGCCAAGAAAAACCCAGGTGCAATTGTGGTGAGCTGTGCTCATTTCTCTCTGCTCGATGATACTTATTTGAGTCATAGCCCACAACTGTTCCACGAAGCACACATTTCTGCCCACAAAGTGTTACTGAATAACTGGGAAATGTCTTAGAATATACTGTCTGCCTCTCTTGGCTTACAGTAACAGGAACAAATGAATTCAGGGGTTTCCAAACTTTTTAATGCCAATGAGCTCCAAATATGATGGTCACTTACAAAAGGCTCTCTTCCAATAAACATAAAGACAGATATTTACTTCGCAGAAAAAAAAATTAGATTATAGTAGCACTTATGATGTCATTGTATTACAGTTAAAATATTAAAAGTAAAAGTTTATGCATATATATATATTTCTTAATCATTCTATTGCTGATTTGCTGATCAAATAACATTTCTTATCATCAATGAAATAGGGTTGTGCATTTTTTGATAGTTAGAAAGATCAAAAGAACAGCATTTATTTGAAACAGAAAACTACTTTCGCATTTGAACTGTTTAATGTATCCTTGCTGAATAAAAGTATTATTTAAATGAATTTATTTTTTAACCAGTAGCATATGTAAATGTAAAAATATGAAAACATCTTTTCTGGAAAAAAAAAACTTAATTAGTGTGAGGTTGTTCTGTTTCGACTGAACTACTACTTTAAGGAAAGTTTGCAGCAAACAAGCAAAAATAACTCCAGTGTTCATCTAAAGTAGACCAAGGCAAATGTGTTTAGAGATTACTTGAGGTTTACCAAATTTCTGAAATCCGAAGCCCAGTGAAGCTCTTCAAACCCAGGGAGAGCGATCGTGGAGTGGAACAATGTGTCTCAATAACACTCAGCTGTCAACGACTAGAGGCAATACGCCAAACACAGCTCAGCATGGCAGATTTCACAGAGTGCAGTAACTACAGGAAGCGTGAAAACAGGTGAAACCAGAGAAATTAAATGTCACAGCGCATTAATAAGTGATTCTTGGACTCCTCTGAGGATCTGCTAATACTAGGCACATTATTTTTAAATCAAAGTTGATCCTTGTGTAATGTGGAAATAAAAAATCACGTTAAATATCCCAGTTGTCTCTATAAAGTTCTTAGATGAAAGGAAATTCACCCAAAATGGAAATCTGTTTAAAATGTATTCATTTTCAGGTCATCCAAGATGCAGATGAGTTTGAGATTTTGAGAAATTTAGCAAAACATTTGCTCACTAATGGATCCTCTGCAGTATCCAAACAGCTGATGAATACATCAAACACACAGCTTTTTGCTTTAGAGATGTTCCATGATGGACTGGAGTCGTGTGGATTACTTGTGGATAATTGTGATGTTTAATCAGCT